>NW_006921656.1:10027591-10055025 GCF_000298275.1 Orycteropus afer afer | reverse complement strand
AAAAAAAAAAAAAAACCAGTTGTCATTGAGTTGATTCTGACCCATGGTGACCCCATGGTACAGAGTAGAACTGCTCCAAGGCTGTGACCATTCAAAAGCAGATTGCTGGGCCTTTCTTCCCTTTGGTGGTTTCAGACTTCCAATCTTTGGGTTAGCAGTAGAGTGCTTAACTGTTTGCACTACCCAGTGGCTCCACTTATCTCCATTAGTGATCTACTCACTTCTCACTTATCAATAGGGTTAGGTTCCTAAGACCAGGTGATTATGCAAAAATCAGCATTATACAAAAATGGAGGATGACTACATCAGATCACAAAACAGAGGCTGACTACATCATTATATAACTGCCAAATTACATCATTACCTAACTGCCAAGCAACTGAGAATCATGGTCCAGCCAAGTAGACACATAACCTTAATTTCACAGCCAGTGTTACTCCTTCCTGCCTTGCACCTCAGATATTGTTACTTCCCATATGTATGTCATTAAAGAGCTGAACAGAAGATTTCAAAGAGCAGCTTGAGCAGACAAAGCCAATTTCTATAATGAAGTGTACAAAGACCTGGAGATAGAAAACTAAAAGGGAGGAACACAGCATTTCTCAAGCTGAAAGAACTGAAGAAAAAATTTAAGCCTCAAGTTGCAATATTGAAAGATTCTATGGGCAATATATTGAAAGAAGCAGGAAACATCAAAAGAAGATGGAAAGAATACACAGAGTCACTGTACCAAGAAGAACTGGTAGATCTTCATCCATTTCAGGAGGTGGCATATGATCAAGAACCAATGGTACTGAAGGAAGAAGTCAAAGCTGCACTGAAGGAATTGGTGAAGAACAAGGCTCCAGGAACTGAAGGAATATCCACTGAGATGTTTTAACAAATAGATGCCCTGCTGGAGGCACTCACTCAGCTATGCCAAGAGATCTGGAAGACAGCTACCTGGCCAACTGACTGGAAGAGATCCATATTTGTACTCATTCCAAAGAAAAGTGATCCCACGAAGTGTGGAAATTATCGAACAATATCATTGATATCATATGTAAGTAAAATCTTACCGAAGATAATTCAAAGACAGTTGCAGCAGTATATTGACAGAGAACTCCCAGCAATTCAAACCAGATTCAGCAGAGGATGTGGGACAAGGGATATCATAGCTGTTGTCAGATGGATCTTGGCTGAAAGCAAAGAATACAAGAAAGATGTTTACTTGTGTTTTATTAACTATGCAAAAGCATTGGATTGTGTGGATCATAACAAATTATGGATAACATTGAGAAGAATGGGAATTCCAGAGCACACACTTGTACTCATGAGGAACCTATACACAGACAAAGAGGCTGTTATTAGAACAGATCAAGGGCATTCTGCATGGTTTAAAATCAGGAAGGGAGTGTGTCAGAGTTGTATGCTTTCACCATGCTTATTCAATCTGTATGCTGAGCAAATAATCCGAGAAGCTGTACTATATGAAGAAGAATGTGGCATCAGGATTGGAGAAAGTTTCATTAACAACCTACGATATGCAGATGACACAAGTTTGCTTGCTGAAAGTGAGGATGACTTGGATCACTTACTGATGAAGATTGAAGACTACAGTCTGTAGTATGGATTATACTTCAATATAAAGAAAACAAAAATTTTCACAACTGGACCCATAAGCAGCATCACAATAAATGGAGAAAAGATTGAAGTCGTCAAAGACTTCACATTACTTGGTTCTGCAATCAACACCAATGGAAGCAGCAGTCAAGACATCAGACAATGTATTGCATGGAGCAAATCTGCTGCAAAAGACCTCTTTCAAGTGCTGAAGAACAAAGATGTCTCCTTGAAGACTAAGGTGCACCTAACCCAAGCCATGGTATTTTCAATTGCCTCATATGCATGTGAGAGCTGGACAATGAATAAAGAAGACTGAAGAAGAGTTGATGCTTTTAAGTTGTGTTGGTGAAGAATACTGAGAGTACCATGGACTGCTAAAAGAACTAATAAATCTGTCCTGGAGGAAGTGCAGCCAGAATGCTCCTTGGAAGTGAGAATGGCAAGACTTCATCTCACCTACTTTGGTCGTGTTGTCAGACCATTCCCCGGAGAAGGATATCATGTTTGGTAAAGTGGAGAATCGATGAAAAAGGGGAAGGCCCTCAATGAGATGGACTGACACAGTGGCTGCAATGATGGGCTCAGCTATAGCAAGGATTGTGAGGCTGACACAGGACCGGGCAGTGTTTCGTTCTGTTTTGCATAGGTCGCTATGAGTTGGAGGCGACTTGATGGCACCTAACACCACCAACAACATTTTGCATTTAGTTTCTGGTGGACTCCATTCCATTCACTAGGCTTGCTGATGTTTATTTATTAGTCTTGCTTATTAATCTGCATCTCAAAAATTCCTAGCTTGTCAAAGCTGGAAAAGACTCATTTCTTTTCCTCAACAAATCTGTCTTGAGCACTTCCTCTGAGCCAGGCATTGTACTGAGCACACTGGACACAGTTATGGGCAGAGCTCGGTCCCTGCCCTCAGGGAGCTCACAGTCTGCAGGAGAAGACAGAGAACCCAGCACATGGTGCCACCATGCTGAGACTATAGAGGAATAAGCAGGTGCCACCGAGTTGACTCCAACTCAAGGTGACCCTGTGTGTGTCAGAGGACACCTGCACTACACGGGATTTTCAGTGGCTTGTTTTTCAGACGTAGAGCACCAGGTCTTTCTTCCAAGGCACTTCTAGGTTCCTCTGAACCTCCAGTCTTCTGGTTAGCAACTGAGCACATTAACTGTTTGCACCCTAACAAAACTAGAGAGGACAACCCTACCTGGTCAAAATAAACCAAAGAAGCCTTCCTAGAAGGTGAGGATTTTAAACCATGTTTTAGATTCAATATGTGATGTTGGTGCCGAGGAGTGGGTTGGAGCAGTGGTTTTCAAACTTTAATGTGTATTGGAGTCACCTGGAGGGTTTGTTAAAGAGATTCCTGGGCCCACCTCAGCATTTCTGAGTCAGTAGGTCTGAGGTGGGGCCCGAGAACGGGCATTTCTGATGTGTTCTCAGGTGCTGTTGCTGTCAAGGCCAGAGGCAATTACTTGTCCAGAGGCCAGGTGCATTAGAACATGGCAGGTGGCTCAAGTGGCTGGAACCTGAGTGGGAGTTAGGAACAGGTGCGGGAGAGGGGGGCAGAGCCACGCCGTGCCTACTGGAGTAATACAGGAGAGTGATTGTGTGGTAGGCCTGTCGCGGGTGTTGGGGACACAGCTCTGAAGAAGTGGGCCGGGGTATTTGCCCTCTGGCATTTGTATTTCAGCGGGGGAGAGACAGCAGTTTCCTCAAAATCACTGTTCTCATCTCTGGAGTTCACAATAGAAGCCAACACAAAGGCTTGTCATGAGGATGAACCATCACAGGTAAGGCACGTACAGCCCCTGGTGGGCAGCAGCATTTCTGAACTTCTGGTTGGCTCTGTGAAGTGGACCCATTGTGCTAGCAATACCATGCCAGGGCAAGGCAGAAGGAGGAGAAGCCACGGCCCCTGGTCCCACTTCTGTGGCTTTCTGGCTGTTTGGCCTTCGGTGAGCTGCTTATCCTCTTTGAACCTTATTCTCCCCACATGTGAGATGCAGCTAATATTGCCTCAGAGCATCTGGACCCACTTTTAAACTTAAAAAACAAACCAAACCAAATCATTTGTCAGCAAGTTGACTCCAGTCCCAGGAACTCCATGTTTTTCAGAGTAGAACTGCTCCATAGGACTTTTCTATATGTAATTTTATTTTTGGTGAAAATGGACCTAGCAAAACCCTTTCTGCTCCCACAGTTTCTAGACACAGTGCTCAGTTGGTCCCGTTCTTCACATTGTGTCACATTCCCCTTAGTTCTGTTCTTGTTGTTTCACTCCATTTAATCTCCCTGCCTCCAAACTTCTCGTCTGTGTTTAAAGTCGCTGGGGACCGTCCAAGGAGTTTGAATGGCTGTGATGTCCCAGAAGTAGATCACCACACCTTTCTTCTGAGGTCCTTCTGGGTGAAGTCAAATCGCCTACCTTTCAGCTGGCAGCCAAGTGCTTAACCGTTGGTGCCACCCACAGACTGCTGAACTTGAAGCATTGTATATTTTTATAGTATAAATGCTACAGCATCATCTTACCAGGCTCTGGTGGCCTGAATAAGACCACTGACTGATTCTATTGGGACTTCAGTTCCCATCCTGCCACCGTTTCACTTTCCTTCACGCTCACTGGCCCGCTCTCTCCCAGCTTAATTCTATGGCCCTGAAGGTCACTCCTAACATCCTCAGCTCCTATCTTTCTTTTGCTTCCTTGGGCAGGTCCACATGTTAATATCTGCAAACACTCTGAAATTAAATGGCTTTTCATCTTTAATTTCATAGTACCATTTGATCTGAACTAAACATGTTTGGCTGAAAACCCTACCTGACGTCAGACTATTTATCATCTGTTTATCCTCCTTACCATAAATATTCAAGGGGCTCTGCTGGCACAGTGGTTAAAGCATTGGGCTGCTCATGAAAAGGTCGGCAGTTCCAACTTCCCAGCTGCTCCACAGGAGAAAGATGAGGCAGCCTACTTCCATAAAGATCTCCAGCCTTGGAAATCCTCTGGGGTAGTTCTACTCTATCTTAAAGGAGTCGGAATCCACTCTATGGCAGTGGGTTACTGTGAATATTCATATGTTTTGCTGTAGAAATATTACATTTTGATCCGAAGGACTTGCTCCACATGCTGTTGGGCATATTTTGTACAATATAATACCTTTCTAAAATATGGAAAATTCTGAATTGAGAAACCTCTCTGGGCTGAGGGTTTGGGATGAGATGCTGAGCGTGTCCCAGAGCCCTAGTCTGCTTGCTTAATTCTATGTCTTGTTTGCACCTGTTCTGATGATCAGAAGGAAAACACAACTATGTCACCTTAAATTTGTAGCTCAGTTGTCCAGCAGTGCAAGGGAGTCCCTCAGTGGTACAAACAGTTAGTGAGCCTGGCTGCTAATTGAAAGGCTGGAAGTTCAAGTCCACTTGGGGTGCCTCAGGGGAAAGGGCTGCAGTCTATTTCCAAAAAAGCAGTCATTAAAGGCCCCGTGGAGCACAGTTCTAGTCTGACACACATGGGGTCCCCATGGGTGTGAGTTGCTTTGATGGCAACCTGGTGTTGTTTGTTTTCACTGTTAAATGTCCAGGAGGCCCTTCATACTGCCCCAACCACTCTCTATTTCTAGGATCCATTCACTCATCCACTCTGTTTTCTCCAGGACCTCTTCCACCAAAACAACTCACAGCTAATGACCTCACTCCTACTAAGAAAATACAATCAGAAGAGACTTTCACATTGCCCCACTCCATACCTATTCTCCCATCTGTAGCTGGACCCATCTATTTGGCCTTCATCTCTGTCCCTAAGCATGAACCAACTGGGCTGCTTGCAAAAGCCAACCCTTCCTCTTATATGATAGGTTCTACAAACCCTCATAATCCAAGGGCATTGCTCAGCAATTTTCCCTCTCCCTCCCCTCTCTCTTGGTCTCTGGGCTCAATAATTCCACACACACCTCCTCCCCTGCACTGCAAGCTTATTCTCATTAGCATACAAATATGCCATTATTTCTCCTATTTTAAAAAAACAAAACTCCCTTGACCTCACATCTCCTGCAACTCCTACTTCAATTCTTTTTCCTTTTGTGATTAAACTTTCCAGATGAATTGACTCTGCCTGATGTCCCTGATTCCTCTCCTCCTCCTCTGCCTCAAGCCCACTACAATCAGGCACTCACCCCACCACCCCACTAGAACTGCAGTTGTCAAGGTCACAATGGCCCCCCCATTGATAACTCCTCACCTTACTTGACCCCTCAGTAGCCCTTGACACCACTGGTCCATCATTGCCTCCTTCTGGGGACATTCTCTGCACCCAGCTTCCCCAACACCATGCTCTCCAGATGTTCTTCATACTTCATTCCTGCTCTGGTGCCTCCTCCTCATCTCTCTGACATTCTAATGTGACTCGGTCCTTGGAACTCTTCTTGCTATACTTGTTTGCTTGGGAATCTCATCTTGTCTCATCCACAAGTTGTTGATATCTGTGTATCTATCATCATCATCTATCATCTGTCTATATGTCTTCAGTCTTCCTTATTAAATGTCCAAGACTGAAGTAGAATTGATGCACTTGAATTATGGTGTTGGTGAAGAATATTGAATATACCATGGACTGCCAGAGAGCAAACAAATCTATCTTGGAAGAAGTACAGCCAAAATGCTCCTTAGAGATGAGGATGGTGAGAGTTTGTCTCACATACTTTGGATAGGTTATTAGGAGGAACCAGTACCTGGAAAGGGGCATCATTCTTGATAAGGCAGAGGATCAGTGAAAAAGAGGAAGACCTTCAAGGAGATGGACACAGGGGCTGCAACAATGGGCTCAAAAAAAGTAATGTTTGTGAGGATGGTAAAGGCCTGGGCAGTGTTTTGTCCTGTTGTACATGGGGATGCTGTGAGTTGGAACTGACTCAATGGGACCTAACAACAACAGCTATCTATCACCTACATATCCATCTATCAACCCGCTTATCCATCATCTATCCATCCACCCATCATCTTCCCCCCATTCCTCCCTCCCTCTCTCCCTTCTTTTCTTTTACATCATCTTCAATCCTGAGCATCAAGCTTAACTACCACTAGATGTACCATATGCATCTAAAACTTAACACCTGCAAAAACAGTTTGCAACCTTATGGCAAAACTTATCAATTTCCCCATCTACTCCCATCTCAATTGATTATACCTTTACTTTTTCAGATACTGAAATAAAAACACAAAACAAAACAAAACTTTACAACCTTGCTGTATTCTCCTCTCACATCTCACATTCACTCTGTATGCAAATCCTGTCGTCTCTACTTTCAAATGTATCCAGAACTCAAACCCTTCTCACCACCTACACTGCTACCACTCTGGTCCAAGCCACTTTCGGATCTCAGCTGGATTATTACCATAGCATCCTGATTCATCTCCCTACTTCTGTCCTTGTCCTCTTCAGTGTATTCGCAGCACAGTAGCCAGAGAAGCCCTTTTACATACAAATCAGTTCTTATCACGTTCCTACTCAAAGCCCTGCAATGACTTCACATCTCATTCAGAGTCAAAGCCAATGTTCTCATTGTGTGCCCCACGGCCCATTGTGATCTGGCCCTGTTCCTTCTCCAATGTCATCTCTCACTCATCTTCCCTTTGCTAATTCCCCTTCCCCTCTACTGGCCAGGGACTGACTTGCCTGGAACCAGAAGGTAAATCGCTAGGGATGTTTTCATATTTGATGTGGAGGCAGGACACAAGGACAATTGGCCTTTTCTCAGGGGAGACACCTTATACTTAAGTGTGGGGAAACCAATGAGTCCCAGGTCAACTGAATGCCCAAGCTCATTGTTGGGAAAGGATGATTTTAGGGAGAATAACTGTTCCCAGGAGTATCTGGGACACAAGCTGTGAATGGGCTTCTGCTCCATTTGTGCAGTTGGAAAGGGATTTTCCCAGGGATATTGGGTTGCCTGAGACTAAGGGCGGATGTTGTTGGTGGAGGAATGTATGATTGTAGAGTGGGTACTCTGTCCATAATTGCACAGCCAGTCACAGACCTTTGTGCTAAAGACATAGACCTCGCAGTTAGGTGATGGCCTTCTAGCCCCAGAGTGGTGGGTGACACTCTGGTTTCTGGGATTACTTTCCAGATAAACCACCAGCACCCAACATCTTGTCTCAGTGTCCATTTTTAGAAAACCAAATTAAAGCACATTGGCTGTGTGGGCACAGGTTAGAATCAGAAGCTGTGACTCCCCGGACATTTGCTGTGTGCAGTGGCGGTTCAGTGGTGGAAGTCTCCCCTCCACATCAAGAGCAGAGTTTGATATCCGGCCAGTGCCCCTCATGCCCAGCCACCAGCCACCTTCAGTGGAGGCTTGCATGTTGCTGTGATGCTTAACAGCTTTTGGTGGAGCTTCCAGACTAAGATGGACCAGGAAGAAAGGCCTGGCCATCTACTTGAAAAATCATACATTGAAAACCCACGAATCACAATAGTCTGATCCGCAACCGATCGTGGGACTGATACAGGACAGGACATGTTTTGCTCTGTGATACATGGTGTGGCCCTGACTCAGGGCTGACTCGATGGCAGCTGACAACCACTAAGTGACTCCAGGGAGAACTTCCAGCTTCCTGATTTTATTCCCTGGGCAACAACTATACTTTTGTTTGTGTGCGTGGGTCTTGTCCACTAAACTTTCAATCCTAAGAAGGAAATCTACAGCATCAATCACAAGGTCCTGTGGTGAGCAGAGCCATGCGTTCTCCACATGTTTCTTAAGGCTAGTACTCATGAAGACCACATTTCCCATCCTCCCTTATAGGTTAGTTTGTACCATGTGACTGGGTTTGAACAATGGGAATGTGAGTGGAAGTAATGAGTCACTTTTAATTCTAAGGCAATTAGAAACAGGTATGGCCTCCTTGTACTCTCCCCCTCCTAGTCCTGTGGTTGGAAGAGAAGGGCACAGCATGGTGGACGCTCCAGAGGAAGCAGCCCAGAGCCTTACCGCATTCTTTGGAACTGAGCCAATCCACACTGAACAGTGATTTGAGCAAGAAATAGATTTTCATTGTAATAGGTCATTGATATTGAAAGGGTTTTCTGTCGCAGCAGCCACATTAATTATCATAAATAATACCGTCCCTGAAGAGTTGTTTTGAAGCAAATAACATTCCTCCACATAATCATTGACACATTTATTTATTAATAAGTGGTGCAGTATTTATTTGTTTTAAGATTGAACATAAAAAATCAGGTAAGAATTGTTTGCATAATATATATGGAAATCAACCTAGTAAAGTTGTTCAAATATTGGACAGAGCCAGAATATAAATTACACATACAGTTTAAAAATTACAGGAAATCATATTATAAAGAGCACTAAAGGCCACTTGTGGAATAGTTGTGTTCCCGCGTAAGCCGGAACGGAAAGAAAGCCTACTCGTAGCACGAAGGAGACAAATTCAGGGAGCAAGGCACCAGGATTCTATGCCATAAAAGGGGGTTAAAGAAAAGACAACCCAAAATCAAATGCAATGGATTTGTGTCACTGGAAATCTCGTTTTTTTTTCTTCAGAGATTAAGTGTTTTCCATCACTGCTACATTAGAGAGAGAAAGAAAAGGAACAGCCACATCCCATCCAGAACGATGTAGAAATCATTTTTCTCTTTAAAATAGAAAGTTTGCTGATATTGTGAGATTTTTCAGGAAGGGGCAGAGCCTGCCTCATGCCTCCAAAAGCAAAAGTCTCTGACGCTCATCGAAACGGCTGCCCGAGATCCCGGGACTCGGCTCAGCACCTGGCCCCACAACCCTCCGGGAACTGTGGAAGGATGAGGCTCTCCCCTCCCTTGGAAAAGCATTCAGAGGGCAAAGAAGGGCCCAATTACTAGGTCAGCTTGGCATCCACAGGGACCCTTGATCTTTTGATGCTGGGAAAGAGAGACACAACAGTTCTGAGCTTTGGGCCTCCCAGAGGATGCTTTTATAGATTAAACTTGTTTCTGCAGGATTTTAAAGCCCTGAAATAAAGGTACAGTGTAGAGACAAAAGACCCGAGTCAGCAGACATGGTGACATTTGAACTTGTGTGGGTAAAACCAGTGACAGGTGCTCCTTGGAGGCAGAAAACAAGGGAGGCTTGTAAGATATCTGCAGCCACACCAAACTCCGTGAGCTGATGAATTCCAGCTTGAATCAGGGGAATCATTCATGTGGTATTATTTTACACACACCACTGACAGCCAGATTGAGAAGCCGTCTGAAGGAGCAAGAAGGACCCCAATGAACAGGCACTCTTCCCTCCAGAGACTGAGTGAGCCTGTTACCATTTTGCTGTAATGCTGACAGGGTTCAGAGAGCCACACATTGTGGAGAACCACAGGTCATGATCTTGAAGCATCTCCATTGACCTGGAATACTTGGAGGGGGCAGCAGGAAGAATGAGCTTTGGAGGCACAGGTGCTTTGGTTAAACTCCCAACTCTACCTCTTACAGTGCATGACCTTCCGCAAGGTCCTTTCTCCCTCAGCTTCAGTTTCCTCATCTATAAGATGGGGACAATAACACTTACCTCATGAGGTTAGAATGAGGATTACAGAAAGTTAAGTCTTAGAATTGTTAGGTAGCATGCAACTCATACAGAGAGTTTAGGAGAACTTTCTCTCCTCTTCTCTGACTTGTTGGGCAGAGGACATGGATGGAACATTGCAAGAAAACACGCTCTCATTTTTCATCCTTACTGTTAGGCATCAAATTGCAATACATTTGACAAGTCTAAGATGAATTGCAAATCTATAAGCACTGGACTAGGTTTTCTACTGCTTAATTTTAAGTTGCTCTCAGCTTTTCTTGGTCAACCAGATGAGATGGAAGTAGCTCAGTCCTTGCCTGGCCTTGATTTTGGTAGGGATTTGGAGAGAAGAAAGCAGCTTTTTTTTTTTTCCCAAGAATCTCCTTCAAATCCAGAGAACTTTCTTCTTCACAGCTTATCTGAAGCTGTGTCTATAAAGTCCAACTCATTGCACTCAAACTCACTGGCACTCAACCCACTCAACCTTCCCTGTGCTGATGGATTCACTATCATTTGGATGCTGAATTTCTCCTTTCACACTCCTCTGGGCCATTCCTTCTGTGCAGAGTGGTCTTCAGGGGTGAAATTTTATAGTTCTCATTCCTGGTGGACACTGTGTGAAGGGCCCACTGATATCTGAGGCCACCAGTCTCATAGCTCTTTGAGGGCAGTGACTCTGGTTTTCTTACCTTTGAATTTGCTGTGCTTTGCACAATGCCTGACATATTGTTGTTGTTGTTGTTATGTGCCGTCGAGTCAAACCTGACTCATAGCGACCCCTCCTTGGGTTTCCGAGGCAGTATCACTACAGAAGTAGGATTGCCCAATATAGTAGTGCTTAAGAAATAGTGGAAAATGAATAAATGAATGTGTAGTCATTCACTCTTAGTACAGTGACACTGAATTATGAGGATGGTCTTGGCACCTTACAAGTAGACTCAGTTACATTAGGTTTTTCTACATGTGATTTTTCTCTAAACTCAGTACCAAAGAACTTCTTTGCACAAAATAGGCACTGGTTGCATAATTATTGATAATTAGCTTATCATGGAGTCTTCTAGTGATGTTTCAAAATATCAACATCTTGTCTAATAAGCATAAGGTCTAAGTTCTCAGAACAAATACAGTTATCGAATAGAATTTTCTTGGACTTTTTTTTTCCTTTTCCTTTCACAATTTTTTTTTTCTTTCAACTTTTGGTATTGGCTTGTATGACAGTATTTGATAGTTGAAACTCACCTTTGATCTCAAATACTTTTTTTTCCTCAGCCCAACAGGGATCACCTTTCACCTAACATTTGGAAAGTAGATTTACTCATTCATTTCACTCCCGCTAAAATGTGATCTCTTCAGCATTTCCATATATCACATACACAACAATGTGAAAACCTATTCCTTAGGATGCCCAGGGATCCAAAAATAAAGAAAACCTTTGTTGTTGCAGGTGCTTTGGATGTATATTCCTGGATCATAATTTCAACTAAGTAAATTGTTCCTAATTTTTATGATGGAATTAATATGTCACTTATTCATGGAATTCTGCCAATACTACTTCAATTTGTTGGGCAAGCTTCAAAACCATCTAGCATATCTGAAGTAATATAATATCCCATATAATATAATGTAATTATAGAGTAATATAATCTTGGGCAGTGTTAGCAACTAATTCTGTTGGATTAGTCCGTCACTATGTTCCTTTGTCTGACAAAAGGACTTTGGCACACTCTGCTTGCTGCCATAATTCATGTCCCATCCCAGACCCTGAATTTCTTTCTGCTTCATCAATGCCAGTTATGTTGCTGATGCTATCTGTGGGCAGGCCATTCAAGGTCTGGTTTGCTTTGTTTCCTAAAATGTATTTTTTTAAAAGGAATATCAAAGCAGAAATTTTTCAGAAGATTATTTTTGTTGTCTTAGGTGGGAAGGAATAGCTGTTAAGATTCTTCTCATTCATTCATGAAACTTGTGTTTTACCTGTGTCTAAATCGATACAGATACCTTGTTAGGTGACAGAGACGTAGTGGCAATCAAGACAAACCCAGTGCCTGCCATCATTACATATGACCCAGCAGGGTAGCTAGACTGCTTGCCTACAGTTTGGAAAATAATACGAGAGCCAATCCTTTCTAGGTTAAAGAACCAAAGGCAACCCCTCAGATGTTGGAATCCATGGTCACTGTTCTTAGCCTGAAGATGAGAAGATCACAGTCTTTTGAGCAAGAAGTCCATGGAGTTCCTGAAAGCTGCATCTATTCGTAAGATATGGAGGCTGGTAGGTTCTAAAGAATATTACTAAGTCAAAAAGAAACAAGTGGTACATGCATGAAGCATTGCATTCATTCTCCATCATTTCTTCCCCTTTGGGTTTTAAATAACTCATAGATAAAGAATACAGTGACGTGTAAGGTGATACACAGCCCAATCATTTCTGGTGAAAGATTCCAGAAAGGTCACAATCAAGAACCAAGCCTTCTGGAGGGGGCATGTTCTCAGATCATTACCCCCAGTGGCACTTTAAGCCATAGTAAAAGCGGGGGGGAGGACCAAGGTCTCTGACCTTCAGATTGTTAGAAGTTCAAATGGCAAACCACAGAGTAGGGGCTTCATGACTGATGCCGGGGATCACTCTTGTGTATTTCCCACCTTGGACTCCAAGGTCGACACCCCTTCACTTATGAGATCTCCTAACCCCATGAATCTCTCCCTTCCTATCACTCAAAATGCTCTCCCATGGCCAGTGACCTCAGGGTTTGGTTTTAAGTTCCTACAGTCAGGGGCCGAGCCTTCATCTGTATTGTTCTCTGAGCTTTTTGCATGGTTCCTGTTGACAAGTGGGTTGAGAGGAACCAACATCTGAAGAAGTAGCTCTTCTCCCCAACACAGTGTAGGACCTTGCATCAGGTAATGATGAAAGTGTCAACCATATATCTGTCACAACTACCGTGGCCCTTGACAGGACTATGTGGGAGCACACTGATGGCACTTGCATGTTGATATTTGCTTGGGCCATTTTAATCATTGTGTTAGTCACCATGGCAACCACCCATGACCAGCACTTAGATGAATGAAAAGAATAAGACAATGATACACAGCGTAGTCATTTAGCTACTCCAGACCAAGCCTAACAGAAATCTTTTCCATCAGAGTTCTGCAAGAGAGTAGCGATGTCTCATAAGAGGCCACAGGTTGGCTTGTGCTTAGTATTGATACTTGTGTAGCAGGACAGTGCTCTGCAGGCCATCTGCTTGCACTTCAGCTGGTCTCATGGCTACATTGGTTTTAGTATTTTTATTAAAAGAAAAAATCTGGTGGAGCAAAATTGGGTGGTTCTGAAAATCTTGCCATTTGCATATCGTTAAATGTTGTAACTTGCTTGTATTAGTTTATTTCTGGATCCAAAATACAATGCATCAGGGGAGTGTATTTGCAATACCAGTGACCATCCCCTCCCCTTGGGTAAACTGTGTCATGGGTGCTTTCTAGACACAGAGGACTGGTGGCACGATTTCTGGGTCCCAGTGTGGAAATGGCAGAGTAGGGTATTGAAAGAGAACACATGAGGAAGGAGCCAGCAGCTGGGCATGGAGTGCTAGCTCTCCAGAGACACAGGAGTGACCCTGGGAAGGTCACTCAGACTGAACCTAAGGATCTCACTGTGGACCAGATCATTTCTGCGTGCCCTTGCGGCTCTTCCTTCCATCATCTCTGTGTGTCTTGTACTTAAGTATCATGGGGAAGGATGTGGGTTGGAACCTCATTTTGAAGGCACTGACCATAGTTCCTGCCCAGAGAGGCCCCCACTTCTGATAAATTTCACTATCTTTGGCTATATAAATTGGGAACTATTTTCACTTGAATGTGTGAGTGTGTTTTCTTCCTCGCCAATTCATGACACATCAGAAAAGCTACCCTTGGGATCATCACCACCTTTTACAGATGAGGAAACTGAGGCACAAGATAAGACAATGGCAGACCAAGTGAGGTCCCTTTGAGAGCTTTGCAATGGTTGTGCCAGTTTTTCTTTAATAAAATATTTTAAAAATGTCTTGGTATTGGAGCCACGATGACTTTCCTGTTCTTTTCCCAGTGTTAGCTCAGTGGGCAACTGCACTGATGATACTCAGCGTATTTTTGTTGAGAAAATTATTTCCTTGCTTTAAAGAATGGTGTCATTGCAGTGTTTAACACAAAGGGGCAGTGATCCTAGAAATAACTTAAAACAACGTTCTCTCTTACCAAACCCAAACCAGCCAACCAACCAGACAAACAGCTCAGTTTGTCAATCATTTCTCCCTATACTGGTCCAATCATGATGAAAAGAAAGATCAACGTGAATCTTAGAGGAGACTAGTGGTACCATTTACATAGTGTAACGTCATGCAAACCATGCTTAAAAGGAAGTGGCTTCCTCATGATGACATGGGGAGGAACAAGGCCGTGATAAACCCCTGCCTGGGGGGCCAGCACGCACACGCATGCATTTGATGCAGCCACTGGCGGTCCCACTGGTAAGCTTTGGGTGTGAGCAGTGAGCTATACATAGTCTGTCCACATTACGAGGGGTCAGCCAGTGACCCCATTACGTGGGCTTGTTGGAAGGGGTCCATATTGAATCGGAAATCCCATCCCCTGTGGAAGACAGAGGCATGGAGCCGCTGGGTGTGAAGGGATCCGTGTCTGTGTCCGTCTCACCCTCGGCAAGGTACCGCTTCTCCCTCATCCAGCTTGACCCCCCGCTGGGGCCAAACATGTAATCCTCTCTGTCCTGGGAGATGCTGAAGCCACTCGGAGAGCGTTCCAGCTCCTCATGGTTGACGGACATGAGGGACAGGGGGGTGTCGCTGTCCCGCGTGATGCTGCGTCTCTGCCGGGGGGAGATGCGGTCCGAGAGGGGCCCATGCAGTTCACCCTGGGTGTGGTAGTTCACTCGGGAGTCGACAAGAGTCAAGATGGGCAGGACAGTAGGCCTTTCTGGGTACGTCGTTGATGCCTGAACCTTTCCAGAACTGGGTCCCCCTCGGGGAAGGTTCACTGGGTCGTGTGCAAAAAACCCATAGGGACCGACTTGGTCGATGGGCACCTGGTGGAAGCTGTAGGGGGCGTCAGGGGGGCCTGTCTCAGAATAACTGCAGATGATGGTTTTCAAATCCGAGTACCTGTTCTCCTCTTTCTGGTCCGCGTCGGCAGGCGAGGAGGCCCCCTTGGTCGGGTAGTAATCGGTCACGTGCACCTGCAGCCGCTCCAGGTGCTGCATGTGCATGTCCACGAGGAAGTCCAGCTTCTTCCCCATGTCGTGAACCTGGGAGGCACAAGCAACCAGAGATGACTTCCCTCTCTGCAGGTGGGGGTCATCGGTAATGGTGGGGAGGAAATACTACAGTGGTGACTTTCAGCAGGTCCCTAGGTGGCACAAACTGCACTCAACTGCTAACCTAAAGGTTGCTGGTTCAAACCCAAGCAGCAGTGCCATTGATGACAGTCCTGGTGATCTGCTTCCATTAAGATTATAGCCAAGAAAAAACTCTATGGAGCAGTTCCAGCCCGTAACACATGGGCTTGCTACGTGACTCGACTGACAACAGTGGGTTTGGTGTTTTGGTTGCTTTTCACAAAGGAAAAGCACTTGTGATTCACAATATGACAAGAGCCAATCATCTACTTCCTGCCTCCCCCTTGTGAGCCCCACACATTTATTAATGGCGATCTAGAAACGGGCTGGAGTCCCTGGGTGGGTAAATGGTTAGGTGCGTGACTACTAAGCGAAAGGCCGGTGAGTTGAATCCACCCAGAGGAGCCTGGGAAGAAGGACCAGGTGATATGCTTCCGAAGCCCACAGCACTGAAGACGCCAAGGGGGCAGTTCTACCATGGAACACATGGGGTGGCTATGATTGGAATCAATGTGATGGCAACTCTTTTGTCTTCTGGTTTGTCTTAGATACAGCATAGGCCAGGGCTTTCCAAAGCAAAGGCTGGACGCAGAGAGACTGTGTGAGAACAAGGCCCACAGCCCTTCCTCATCCCTCAGAGGAGGGTATGGCCTTGCTAATGGCATATGGGTCAAGAAGAAAGAGTTCTTCTTCATTTGCAGACATGTCCTTGAAAAAGAAAAAAACAAATTCCCTGCTGTGGAGTAGGAACTGACTCAGCGACCCCTCCTTGGGTTTCCGAGACAGTATCTCTACAGAAGTAGATTGCTCAACCCTACATCTGAGGAGTGGCTGGTGGGTTTGAACTGCCAGCCTTCTGGTTAGCAGTCAAATACCTTAGGCACTGTGTCACCAGAGCTCCTAACATGTCCTAAGATGGAAGCAAGTGGATCATTAGTGTACATCACTCCTACGTGGTGATGTAAACCCTGACTATTACAGACACGCAAACCAAACCAAACTCAGTGCCATCGATTCAGACCCGACTCATAGCAACCCCTCCTTGGATTTCCAAGGCAGTATCTCTACAGAAGTAGATTGCCCAACCTTCCTTCCGAGGAGTGGCTGGTGGATTTGAACCGCCAGCCTTCTGGTTAGCAGTCAAGTGCCTCAGGCACTACACTACCAGAGCTCCCCAATTCAACCACAGAGGTGTTAAAATTCTCCTCGGAGAGACTGAGGAAACAGAGGCCCAGAACAACAGTTAATTAACTTGCTCTTGATCACCTAGCCATTAAGTGCTAAATCAGGGATTTAAATTCCATACCCTTTTTGGAATAGTAGATGACATTACTGAAGTCTTTTATCTCCCTATGAAAAATGGCATTTGGAAATACATTTATTTATAGGTCGTTTTTGGTGAATGAAGGAAAAGACCTACCTGTTTTTCAACTTTTACAAATTTCCCCATCATGCTTTGGTCTTCAATTTCTGATGTGGACGCTCTGCCTACATATGGTTCATTCCTAGGAAAAAGTCGACAATCACGTAAGACCACTTGATCCCTTTCTGCTTTGCTAGGCAGGCTGAGGCCGATGTAGTGATAATTCCTCACCTCAAGCCAATGCAGCCTGGGCAAGGCCCACTCAACTTTGGAGTGAGCCAGGAAAAGCCAATGTTCTCCTGACTTCACCTCTAGTGTTTCGTGCTTACCTTCACGGCAGGAAAGTTTAAAGCCAAATATTACATTGGTATTAAGGTGTCTCTGTGACAGAGGTAGGAGCTCTGGTGGCGTAGTGCCTAAGGCATTTGACTGCTAACCAGAAGGCTGGTGGTTCAAACCAATCAGCCACTCCTCAGAAGGATTACTGGGTAATCAGAAACCCAAGGAGGGGTCACTATGAGTCGGATCCAACTCCATGGCAGTGAGTTTGTTTTTTTGGTTTGTGACACAGGTGGACACAAAGCTGGACGGTGCAATTGGCTGATGTGCTCAGAGGCTAACTGAATGGTTGGGGGTTGAGCCCACCAACAGGTGCCTCAGAAGAAATTCCAGGTGATCTACGTCTGAAAAACCAGTCAATGGAAACCCTCTGGAACACAGTTCTGCTCTGACACACATGGGGCTGCCATGAGTTGGAACCGACCCACCAGCAAGTGGTCCTGGCTGGTGTCCACGTTAATAAAGCACCTACCTGTGCCTAGAGTGTTTCATTACTTTAAATGACATCCCTTGCCTCTCAATCTCAGACTATTGATTGAGGGCATCTACTCTGAGTGTGTGCATGTGTGTGTATGTGTGTGTGTAGGGGGATGTGTCTCATCTCTGAAATTCTATACCATGCATATGAATGTTTCATGAGGCCCATTCTGCTAGGAATGCAAAACAAATGCCAAGTCTGGAAAACAGCAAAAGATGGTGCTAGTGGGCCCTGGGCTCGGGATGTGTGCCGCACCTGTTCTTCGACTATCAGAGTTAACCACAACCAAGCCAAACCCACTGCCATTGAGTCAATTCTGACTCAGAGTGACCCCACAGGGTTTCCAAGGCAGTAAATCTTTTAGAGCAGTAGATTGCCCCATCTTCCTTTCATGGAGTGGCTGGTGGGTTTGAACCGCCAACCTTCTGGTTAGCAGTCAAATGCCTCAGGCACTGCGCTACCAGAGCTTTACTCAGGCAGAGTTAGGGCTGCCTAAATTCCAGTGGCTTTACTGTGTTTCTATTCTCTATCCATGAGAAGAGCTCTTGTGGAACAGTGGTTAAAGCATTCAGCTGCTAACCCAAAGGTCAGTGGTTCGAACCCATCAGATGCCCCTTGGGAAAAAGATGTGGCAGTCTGCTTCTGCAAAGACTTACAGTCTTGGAAACCTTACGGGGCAGTTCCACTCTGTCCAATAGGGTCACTATGAGTCAGAATCGCTTTGGCAGTGGGTTTGCTTTTTTTTGTTTTTGGTATATACACAAGAACTTTAGGGAGCCTGAATACCCTCCTGACCTGCATCCGATCATGGAGGTGATATAGCACCAGACAGCACTTCATTCTGTTGTGAATGGATGGGGTCACCAGGGGTTGGGGGCTAAGTCGACAGCCACTAACAACAGCAGCAAAACATTGCTCACAATCGTTAACGTCAGGTTCTTTCTAGAGAGTTGATTTTTCTCTCCCATGAACTCCTGACTCCTGCCATGCCTTGGCCCAGTTGGCTGAGTGGTCTGTGTGGTCTTGAATTAAAGCAGAAGCCAAAATCGATGGCCCGGGGCTTAAGTCTGGCCACGCATGTGTGGTCCTTGGTCTGATAATTTAAAAGATGTAAGCCATCTAAACCAAGGGAATTTACTGTATATGCGGCACGATTTCATTGATATATAAAGTACAAAAAAGGCCAATATAATGGATGCTGTTGGGAGTCAGGATATGGTCACCTGGCGGGTGAGGGTAGCTCCCAGGGTGCTGTTGAGACTCTGCAAAACTCCCTGAGCCCTCCACGATGCCCACTTCACTGTATACATTTCACATTACACCTCAGCGCAAAGCAAATGAAGAGGGAAGGAAAGGAAAACCGAACAAGACGAATCCGGCAGGTCCTGGGCAAGCTGTCCACAGGCCCTGGCAAGGCCACCCTACCTGGGAGATTGTTGAGACGGGTAGGTGAATGCTGTCCCCTTCTGAGACTTCTTGTGTTTTGGAGTAGATGGAGGTCCGGGGGTGAAGACCATGTCAATTCTGAAAGAAGAAACACCCAAGAGGGGGCATAAATCCCATAGAGCTTCGCATTCCGAGGAAAACAAATGAGCCCATTTGCAAATGAGTCAGGGGGTTTGGAACATGTGAGAGGAGAAGGAGAGAGGGAAGAGAAGGGGAGAAAGGAGAGAGATGGGAGAGAAGGAGGAGGAGAGGGAGGGGGTGGGGGATGAAAGGAAAGGCGAATTTATGACTCCAATGTCTTATCTACCACTCTGTGATTATCCTGTGCACCTAGAGTGTCTTCCCATCACAGGAGAGGAAGAGACAGCTTAACCACCCACACAGGGTAAGTTGTCTCTTATGATTCTTGTAGGAAATGTCACTTTTGATCAGCGAGCCTAACTCGCCGCCCAGCTCCTTTATTCCCGAGAACATCGAGTTAGGGAGTTTTTTCTGCCAAAGCCTAGGCTCTGTCTTCAGCCGAGCGGAGTACTGCTGTCCCGCTGGCTTCTCTGGCCATGAGCGTGACGGGTCTGACATCAGCTCCAGTCCCTGCTTCCGTGACTGATCCGAGCCGCTGCCGAGCCCAACAGGAGAAAAAAGCCCTCTGTGGTGTCCGCAGGCTGGGGTAGGGAGGGGGCTCAGGAGCAGGCTGATGGCTCACGGCAGGCCCAGGACCATTAAGACCACGCACTGAGAAACAGCCAGCGGTCACTCACTGTCTCTTATCTGAAAACCCAGCTGTTCCCCCACTGACACCACCATATGTTAAATCAACCTGCCTTTCTCCCTGGACCACTGCGGCTGCACCATGGTTTGAGGACATCCAATTAGTGATCCGGGCAGCCAACCTCCAGCACGAAGGAAACACGTTTTGCCTGATAAAGATCGGAAACTATGGCTGTGCGATATTTTTGGAGTCTGCTATGGCGACATCATGCTGCCTAGACGATAGATAAATGGTACTAAAAGGGACGAGCAGAGGGCCACATTAGCACCAGTAACGGCACTTCAGGCTCAGACTGCATCCATGCCTTCACTCATCTGGCAGACTCTGGGCACCAACTGTTTGCCTGCCACTGGGCTAGGCCAGCAGACTTGACCGTCTACTCAGAGGTAAGTCAGGTTAGCAATGACCATGCCGCCAACCACTGCACCATCAGCTTGCAGCCCATTCCACGGTATGTTCCTCTTAGCTCTGCAGGACGACCCAGTGGGGAAACAGCCTCCAGATGAAGAAACTGAAGTGCAGAGAACAGCCTCGTCAATTTGAAATCGCACGTAGCTCAGGGGATGAGTCCCGAACAGGACTTTGATACTCTGCCTGCCGGTTCTATGTCTCTAGACATCACACATGGTTTCAATGATTTTGGTTAAAGGATGTCTTTATAAGTCCTTGAAAATTTGATAAATTTAAAAAGTAGAAAAACAATAAACCACACATAGCCCCATCATCTCGATACAGCCCCTGTAATCCCTTGGATGGGGTCCTTCTGCTCTTTTTTCAAGGCTCTTGTGTGCGAGAGGCTATGTGTGTTGTATAGATTGCTTAGGAAATACACACGTGTATGCTTTTGTAATCCTAGTGTATATATACATTAGTTAATATCATCACCAGATCTAGGTAGAATATATATGTATGTATGTGCATATACACAACATATATACATATATATGAGTAAATTGTTTATAATTATATAATATATATATTATATATATTTTCACAGATCACCAAAACATGTTTAAATACCATTATATACTTTTTCTAAGTATCATTTGATGGCTGCATTTTTTTTTTTACTGTGGTAAAATATTTATAATATAAAATGTAGCATTTTAAGCAGCTTTTAGTATATAATTCAGTGGTATTAATTGTATTCACAAGGTTGGACAACAATTACTACTATTTATTTTCAAACCTTTTCCATCCCCCCCCACAACTCTGTACCCATTAAGCGATAGCTTCCCATTCCTCCCTTCCCGCTTCCTGGTAAACATTACTCTGCCTCCTTCATTTGCCACTTTGAGACATGTCATATAACGAGGATCATAGTTATCCACTTGTGTCTAGCCTGTTTCATTCAACATAATGTTTTCAAAGTTCATCCATGTCATAGCAGGTACCAGAACTTCATTTCTCTTGATGACTGAATAAAACTCCATTACATGTAAGGACCACACTTTGTTTATCCATTGATCATTGATGGTGCACACCTTTTTGTTTGTTTTATTTTCAAGAACAGAAATTAGTTTTCTCCCAGTTCTGGCAGCTAAAGGTTCGAGTGACGGTGCGTGAGCTTTTAACGAGCACAGGCAGCATACTCTTCTTGACCACTCTTTTCTAATTGCAGAAGTGTTGTGTGTTGGAGAGAGCAGGAGCTTTGTAACCAGCCAGACCTAGTTTGACTCCAAGCTCTGCTACCTACTAGCTCAATAATTTTGACCTTTGAGCTTCTGTATCCTTGTCTATAAAATCCCACCTGCAAGTGAATACCTTATGCGGTTATAAGAGATTAGACACATGTACATAAAGCACACAGGTGTTCAATAAAATGGTTTGAATTATTGAGTTGGGTAGTGATGCTCTTCCACATTTTCACTGTTATAAGTAATTACCTGATGAACCCTGTGGTAGTTAAGTTGTGTGTCAGCTTGGCTGGGCCTGGTGTTGAGTGGCTGGGCAGCTGCATGTGCTTATTCCCCATGATGAGACTGGTCATCAGCTCCAGGGTGGAATCTATGCAGCAGCTGAGAAGCTGCCTTAGGGATGTGGTCTGCTCCCAGTATATAAGAAGAAGCACTGAGCAAGGTCTCTGCAGGTTTTTGATGTGCCTGGACCCTGCATGTAGCTGAGTCTTCACTCAGCAGCCTGCCATGTTGTCTACTGATCTTAGGATTATTCCTGGACTTGAACCAGCGACCTGCCGTGTTGTGTGGTCATCTTGGGACTGTTCCATTTACTTGTTGACCTTGGGCTTGTTGGCCTCAGCAGCCAGCAGCCGCCTGAGTTAAGAGACGTCTCCAGCTTCAGTGGGTCAGAGGCACAGCTAAAGGCCAAGGTCGAAGGGCTTTCACCCAGCCCCTAGAGCTGGCACTTTGAACTCTCTTCTAGCCTCCAAAACTGTAAGAGAATAAATCTGTTTATTCACGCCATCCCATTTGTGGTATTTACTGTTAGAGTGGCACTAGGTAACCAAAACAAACATCTTTGTTCTAAAATTTTCCCCCTGCATTTTGAGTTACTTCTGTCTGCCTTCCACCTTAAACTCTAGGGTTCCCATGCCTTTAATTCCTTAGTGGGCAGGAAAGCACAGTCCCTCTAGATGCACCTGCCTTACCTAGTCTGAAGGTACTTTATCCTGGAAAGCATGTCAAGGTGTCCTGCGGAATACTGCTCAATCACATCCTTCACGTCATAAGGCCTCAAAGTCTCCTTGAATTTTTTCTTATAGAGACGGAATTGGAGAATTCTGCAAGCAGAGTGGACATGCTGATGAGGCACTGGTAAGGAGTGAAGGCAATCTTAACACAGGGCTAGCAAACTCAGGATCAGGGAAAAAGGAACCACAAAGACTGACTGGGAAGAACTTTCAACACTTGGCACTGGTTCTGCCGCTTTGATCACACAGAGTAAGGCTGGCTAGCCCCTTGCCTTCACGTCCACCACCCTGAACTCATTTGAATAATAAGAAAACAATAACAACAATAAGATGGAGCATTTATCAAGTGTTCATTATATGGCAGCACTGAGCCAACTGCCATATAAACAATCCTGATGGTGAACGGCAAGGTGACCGAACCGCCTCTGAGAGCCCAGTGTCCCCCCGGCCATCTAGCTAACTTGGGCAGAGCTGGTCCTCACACTGAGGTTTGTATGCAGCAGTCCATGCTTTCACTCCATGTGTCATGCTGCTTTCTATATAATATATATAATCTCAAATTCTTCTTTCATGAGCTCCTAGCAAGGAAAAGCTAGTTTCTTCTCCCTGTGTTTTCTCACAATGTCAGGCACCCAGAACTGATGAATGAGGCCACCCTCCCTGCCATCTTTCTAGGAAACAGTGAAATTAATGTACCTTGAGGATCCCCCCATGAGGTTGACTCCTATTAAGCACAGTGTCAATTAAAAACCCTAATCAATGGGAGCTCTGGTAGCGTAGTGGCTAAAGCACTTGACTGCTAACCAGAAGGCTGGCGGTTCAAACCCACCAGCCACTCCTCGGAAGGAAGGTTGGGCAATCCTACTTCCGTAGTGATACTGCCTCGGAAACCCAAGGAGGGGTCGCTATGAGTCGGGGCCGACTCGACGGCAAATAACAACAACAACAACAAATCAATGGTCAGTGTCTCGAAGCCCAAGCTGACCCCGTGCTCTCCTATCTTGTACTTGCACAGTAAGGATTTTCTGGTACATTCAGAATTCTTTGCCATAGCCCACTGTACCAGCCTCTAATGGTATTTTGGCATGTTGATTATATCATCCAATTTACTTACCATCCTTCCCAACTTTGGGTCATTTTCTAAGCCTGCTTTTTTCATAGCTTATCTAAGGTAGGGGCCAGCAAACCACACCTTGTGGACCAAATCCAGCCCTCTTCCTGTTTTGGTGGGAGCTCTGGTGGTGTAGTGTCAAGGCATTTGACTGCTACCCAGAAGTCTGGTGGTTCAAACCCACCAGCAACTCCTTGGAAGGAAGGTTGGGCAATCTACTTCTGTAGTGTTATCGCCTTAGAAACCCAAGAAGGGGTTGTTATGAGTCGAAATCGACTTCACAGCAGTGAGTTTGGTTTTGGTTTCCTGTTTTGGTAAATAATTTTAATGGCACACAGCCACACCCAGTCATTATGTATTGTTTACAGCTGCTTTTGCATTACAGTGGTAGAGTTGAATACTTACAACAGAGATTATATGGATGGCAAAGCCTAAAGTACTTACTGTCAGGCCCTTTATGGAAAAAGTTTAGTGACCCCTGAACTAAGGTGACATAAAAATGCTAAAAAGGATAGAACAGAGTGCAAAACCATAGAGCATCCCAGAAAAGACTCCCTCCAGGTTGACACAGATTTATTAGTTTGTTTTCTTTGAATAAGCTCCTTCAACCAGTTATGAATCCAGGTAGTGTGTCCTCATCCAAATGTGTTGCATTGTGCAGGACACTGTGCATGAGGGATCAGGAGAAATCGGTCAGAGGCTGGCTGAGGTCACTATGAGGAGACTATTGTAGTCGCCTGATCTCTTGGACTTGGAATCTTGCAGAACAGATCATGACTAGTGCTTGCAGAACCCAAGTTAATGTCTAGAAATTGCTCTCTCTTGCTGAGTGCTTACAAACACATATCCTGGCAAAGTTTTCTTTAAGAAATAGACTATTTTTATTTCCTTGCAGAATTCTAAAGCAAGACAGAAATAGCCAGGGTAGATTATAGTCTCATCTGATATGAACAAAAAATTCTAGTATTGATGATCCTGTTCAAAGTGTTAATGAAAAGAACCCTACAGATGAAGAAAGGCAGAAAAGCTATTGTGAGGAAACAGTGATTATTCACCACTGCCCTCCCCTCTTTGAAATGAATGGTGGTTAAGGTCAGAGAGGAGGCCCAGGTGGTGAAAAGGGTTCACACGTTCAGCTGCTAACCCAAAGGTTGGAGGTTCAAGTACACCAAATGGAGCCTCAGAAGAGCTGGTGACTTACCCACGTATGAATCATTTTTCTTTAGGTAGCATGCTCCTATGTCGTGTTTTGCATGAGTGGACTCAGAATCTGAGTTTAGAGTTACTGAGGGGCCTCCTGCTCACCTTCCCAAAACCCAACAGCCCTTCCTGCCGCCTTCCCAAATCCCAGCTGCCACGTTGTGGAAGTGGGGCCAGGGCCTGCAGAAGCACCCGGGTGGGGGCAGAGGGAGTGTTACCTGACCGCTCGGATGGCAGCCTTCAGGGTGGGGATCATGTCTTCGATGAGGAAGTCATTTCCGTAGCCCCTGTCTTCCACCATGGGATCTCCAGTCCCTGCATCTGGGAAGGAGACGCTCTTGTCAATGCCAGGCCATGGGACTGGGAAAGGTTCAGGGACCTCATAAACTGCAAGCCTTCCTAGTCACCTCCAGTCTTTGTACCCACTTTGTGACACCATGCAGTGTTCTCCAGGTGAGGAGTCTGTGTCTTTCTTGTCATCCCCATTCTGTTACTCAGAAGCCTGGGCCACAGCTGCCTGGAGTTCAGGACAGCTGCAGGTGGGGCGGGGAGAAGGCTAGAAGGAAGTGCTGTGGTTCCTGGGCTCCTGAGTGGTCCACAGAGCCAGCAAGGCCACACTTGGGCTTCCGGTTGGACAGAACTGAGTATGGATTCTTGCCCTGTCAGCCACTCTCCTCGTGACCTTGGGGAAGCCATTTGGTGGCCCTCATGCATCCCAGGTGGTCTAGAGAGGACTGAGTGGTCGCAGACCCTGAGGACATGGCCTTTCCCATTTGTTGTCTCTTTCCACAAGTGAAAGAGGCCAGAGTCGATCGTTCATACCGCACAACTCCACTTCCCACCCTCTGGGGGCAACGAGGGCCCATATCCTCCAGGTCCCTCTGGACCTGGCTGCTCCTTCCTACAAGTGGCCTCCATGATAATTCACTCATCCTGTCCACCTGCAGAAAATGTGGCAAGATGGCCCAAGGCTCCCGAGGGGCTTGTGCCGACCAATGGTGGTGAAAAGAGCTCAGTTGGGAATCTCCTAATGTATGATGAGTCCGTGGGAATATGTGACAGACGCCTCCAGCTCAAAGGAAATGAGGAAGATGAAGCAGGAAGTTGGTTCAGGGAGGCAGGGGAAGAGTGCTTGTGTCAATTTGACAGTTCTTCAAATGGGGAGGGGGAGGAGGTGAGTTAGGGAAGGGCTGGGGGTCAGGAGAAGGAGAGGAGATGGGGTAAGAGAGAAGGAAAGCGTTACCTTCAGAGCTCTGCCAGAAAGCGTAGGCTTTCATGCGGAAGGCGGTGCGGAAACGCTCTTTACTGTTTAAGCCAACAGGCTTTGGTTCTTTAGAAGGACTTTCTTCTATGGCATCTACATTCAGAGGGGTAAATAGCTTTCCTTTAGTATTGCTACCACGAGGATTAGAAAGGCGAACCCGATCCAAGAGACCCAGCTTTTGGCTACAAAATAAGCAAAAGTTAACAATTTTCCTCCTTCAGTGCAGGTTCTCATAATTTCTGTCCCTCCATAAAGACTCACACATTTTCCTCCACACATGAACGGAACCAGGCACTCACAATCCTAAATCTGTGTTAGCAGCTTGAAATAGGACAGTGTGTGGTTCAAACCTAGCTCGCCAACTTTCTAGCTGTTACACCTGGAGCTTGTTACTTAACCTCTCTGAACTTCAGTTTCATCATCTGCTTCAGTGGCGCTTAAATGAGATAAAAACAAAAGCAAAATGCAACAGTTGCCGGTAGTGGACTCCGACTCACGGCAACCCCATGTGTGTCAGGGTAGAATTGTGATCCACAGGGGTGTTGATGGCTGATTTTGTGGAAGGAGATTGCCAGGACTTTCTTCCAAGGCACCTCTGGGTGGACTTGAGCCTCCCACTTTTCGGTTGGCAGCGGACTGTGTTAACCGTTCGCACCACTCAAGCGTTCCTTAAACGCCAGGCAGAAGGAAAAATGCCAAGCTCACAGCAGGGATGCTCAGAGTTGTCTCCATTCTTCTGCATCAGTAACTTCCTGTCTTCTCCTTGTACCACCACCCCACGGTACACAGACAGATCTTTATTTGTTCCTTGAAATGGGGTCTTTAAACTAGTGACCACAGACCTTCTGCCAGAGGCAGAATGTAGGGTTCTATGAACTTTGAGTCCCCACACAGTACAAAGGGTTAAGTGCTCGACTGCTAACAGAAAGGCTGGGGGTTCCAGTCCACCCTGAGGTGCATCTGAAGGAAGGCCTGAAGATGGACTTCCAAAAAGCCAATCACTGAAAGCCTTGTGGAGCAGTTCTATCCCAACACTCACGAGGTCACTGCGAACTAGAGCCAACAGCATGGCAGCCTGTTTTAATGAACTTAGATGGGGAAAAAATTACACCTTTAATTTACTAACTTCTAACTGAAATTTAAGGGAGCTCTGGTGGCATAGTGCCTAAGCCATTTGACTGCCAACCAGAAGGCTGGTGGTTCAAACCCACCAGCCACCTGGGAAGGAAGATTGGGCAATCTACTTCCATAGTGATACC
>NW_006921656.1:10025878-10026876 GCF_000298275.1 Orycteropus afer afer | reverse complement strand
AAAAAAAAAAAACAGCTGATAGAGACTGGTGGAACCCCCAGACTATGGTCTTTAGTCATCCTTCAAGCCTGAAACTGCTTTCACCCACAAGGCTCAACTTTCAACCAAACAATAGAAAGGCCTACAAGGGAACCATAACACCACGGAGGTGCACACTCCCTAGAACAATCAACCAGACAAGCCCAGCAGGGCAGTATTTGGGACAGAGCTTAGAAAGCAGGAAGAGCCAGGGAAGAAGGACAAACGGAAACGGGAAACACGGGGAAGAAGGGGGATGGGTGCTGTTACTTTGTGGGGATTGCAATCAGTGTCAGGAAACAAAATGTGTGTGAATTGTTGAAGGGAAAGTGCATTTGCTCTGCAAATTCCACCTAAATGACAATAAAAAGTTAAAAAAAAGAAGAAGAGATCCATGGACTTTACTGCCAAAGGATTTCTTGGCACAAAAAGATGGTTACAAAACTCTAAAAATAAACTTGTCTTAGTGCAATGTGTCCATCACTCCTAGACTCAAAGCTCAGCTCTGCCCTTCCCATCTGTGCGCCCTTAGGCAAGTCTGTGACTTTTCTGAACCCCAGCTGCCTCATCTGTTCAATGGACTAGGCACCCCTACCTCACATAGTTGCTATGACATCATGGTTGTTAAAGATTGGGCAAAGAGCTGGCACACAGTAGGTGCTCTATAAACATTAATTTCTCTCTTCATTGCTGTTGAAAATATACATAGAACATACTCCGTTTCAACAATTTCTACCTGTACAATTCAGTGACACCGATCACTGTCTTCAAGTTGTGCAGCCACCCTCACCGTCCTTTTCCAAAGTTTTCCTTCCCCATTGACATAAACTCACTGCCCTCTAAGCTTCCTATCTGACCTCTGGAGTTGCTGTTGTCTATTCGTAAATATGTTGTTGTTGTTGTTATGTGCCATTGAGTAGGACCCGACTCATAGTGACCCTTTCTTGGGTTTCCAAGGCGATATCACTATGGAAGTAGAT
>NW_006921656.1:10010117-10024183 GCF_000298275.1 Orycteropus afer afer | reverse complement strand
TAACCCAGGGACATGCCAGTATCCCCCTTCCTGGAGCCCAAGTCTGAATTCTCAGAGCTGCTTTCCTGGCTGGTTCCAGATGAATGACTAATGGGACAAAGCATTGCAGGGCCTGGGGCTGAAGACAATGGACAGGCAGGAAGTCGACTGCACACTGACCATCCACAGGCTCAGGCAAGGGGACTTTGCAACAGTCACTTCCCAGGCCCTACTCCTTGGCCCCTGCCCACCTGCCCTGCTACACCACAAGCAGCCTATCATTCCATCCGCACCAAACCTAGTGCCCTCCCCAAAGACCCTCCTGCCTGCCTTTGCATACATGGGTCCTTCCACTGGCAGTGCCCTCGGTTGCCTGCTTAGCCGACCACATTCCTACCTGCCCTTTGAATCACGCTTGAGCATCTGGGAGATGACATCACCCCTTGTGCCCAGAGACATTGTCTCCGTCACAGAGTTTACCACACTGTGTAAAGACTGCAGGTGCACATCTGCCTGTCCCACTGGGTGGTCAATGCCAGAAAGGCGAGCTCTGCCTGGTTACCACTGGTCCCCGCCCCACCTCTGCTCAGCACATTGGGGCACAGGGTAGTGACTATAATCAGGGACCTTGGGGCAAAGCCAGCCTCGATCAAAATGTCCTGATCAATCTTGACCTTGGACACATCTCATCCTCCCCGACTACAGTTTCTTCACGTGCAAAATGATGACAGTAAGCCCACATCTCCCAGGGCTGTTTGAGGATTAAATGAGGTAATGCATCTGCAGGGCTTAGCAGACTGTCTGGGATACAGGAGGCACTCAGTAAATGCTGGGTATCACCGTTATCTCGGTAAATAATTCTCCTCCCTCCAAGGCAGGAGAAGGTTGGAGACATGTGTGAAAAGGTAGATAAGATTTCCTAGCCCACAAAGAAGTGGACTATTTATTATTCTTTTTAATGAACCAAGAGGAGTTCTTGGGATTTGTATATTATTTTACACCCATCTCAAAACACTGAAAACTGTCATTCCACTCAACCTTGGAGGAGATAAGTCCATGAGAAGCTTATTTCCAGACAAACTAAGCAGGACAAAATGAATGGCAGCCACTTTGTCCTGACTTGAAATCTCCACATAACTGCTGCATATTGGAAAGAGAATGAGAGAATTGTCTTGGTGCTGCCTGTGCTGGGAGTTAGGATTTGCTCACTTGGGATTTGAACACTTCACTGCAAGCTCCACCAGTCTGGATGGCTTTGTCCACATTCACTTAATACCCCACGGATCACAGAGAACAGCTTATAAGAGATGGGCGCAGACAGTGCTAGGATCCAGACGTGTGGGGCTCAAATTGGAAACCTTTGCTCTGAGCCACTCAGCATGGCACCTGAGAGGCTTATGGAATTCTTCCTCCAGCCTAGGGATGATCAGCTTACTTCCTAATTGTGCTGCCTGAAATCCAAGACCTGAAAGGATAATTGAACGCGAGGCAAAGTTCACCCCTGAAACTCAAAACCCATCTCTCCCCTTCCCTGTGTACATTTCCAGAGCCTGGGCCATTCCAGCCTTGTTCTTGGAGGATGCTGCAAATCTTGCAAGAAAAGCCCTCCTTGGAGCTGCCATCAGCACTTGGTGCGGTCAGGGGCCCTGATGTGGTTAAGTGCAGAGAAACTATTTTCAAATACAAATTGGAAAAACTGGAAATAAATGAACTGGGATAAATAATGCAAATGAAGGCTGCTGGGCCCTGGCACACGTTACAGTGTAGTTGTAAGGATGGAGTGATACGGCAAACTGCAGGGCTCCAGGCACAGACCCCAGCCCTGAGGGGACACCCAGTAAGTGCTGCTGCTACGACCACTATTAAGTTGTCCTTGAGTAATCCATCATGAAGTGGCAGATGAATGTGATGGTCAGCAACAACAGCGAGCCACTAAGACCTTGTCTTGAGACCAGCATGGTCACCCAGGGTGCTGTACCACCCAGAACTGGACACCTGTGTCCTGACGCAGTGGAGGGAGAAGGGGAACCATAATTGGAGACACTTACCTGGCCACTGCCTCCAGCTGTTCTTTCCTGCAAGGGCAAGAGGGGGGAAAAAATAAATGGCGTGCAAAGTCCACGCAACAGCCGCTCCCCCTCCCCCAAGGCTGGCCTAAAGCTTCACTTGGAAGTAGATGGGCAGAGTAGGGACCCTCTGGAGCAAAGGGTGCACATGTGGAGGGAACCAGTGATGGGGTGGGCTTCCCCGCTTGATCTCAGGCCCCTGTTGCCATTCTGTAGCTTTTATCTCAGTCTCTGCTCAGCCGTTCACGCATTATTCATGTAGAACTTGAGTGCTGAGCCTCATAGGGGCTGGGGAGGGGAGTTGTTTAGTGGTGGGGACAGACCAGGAAACAGACTGTTGTAATGTGACAGCCACCCATGCACAGCTCTGCCACTACCAGGATCACCATCGTTGATGCCACCTTTATCACCATCACTAATAGTTACTGAGCAGTAATTATTGATCTTATGTCCTGTGAAGAGCTTTCTATGGGTTAACTAATTTAATCTTTATAACAACCCTATAGGAGCTCTGGTGGCAAAGTGCCTAAGGCATTTGACTGCTAACTAGAAGCTGGCGGTTCAAACCCACCAGGCACTCCTCGGAAGGAAGGTTGGGCAATCTACTTCCATAGTGGTATTGCCTCAGAAACCCAAGGAGGAGTTGCTATGAGTTGGATCTGACTTGATGGCAGTGAGTTTTTTTTTTTAAACAACCCTATGAGATAAATACTATTATGACCCCTTTTTCCTGATGAGAAAACTGAGGTGCAGAGAGGTTATATAAATTGCTCATAGTCTCCCAGTTAGGAAACAGTAGGGTTAGGACTCAAGCGCTAGGAGCGTGGGACCAGCTGTTCCCTTTGCCTGGAATCCTCCTTTCTCTGCCTGAAGCAGTCTTACTCATTCTTTCAGTTTCAGCAGGAGGACTCCTGGTGTGGGTTTCCAATCCAACTTTCCAGGTTCTAGACTGAGCTCATCTCTGCACCTGACGGATCTTACCCTGTTATTATTGCCCCTGATCACATTGTCTTAGAATCAGGGGTCCAGGAGCTGCTTGAGGGAGCAGCCTATGGTTATTTCCACTTTAATTTCTGAACCCCTACCTCCAGCACATGGTGAGTACTCAAGACCTGTCTCTCACTGGGGGCCAAGGGTAGTAGGACTAGGGAAAGACTAAGAGGCATCATGGTAGGGAAGAGAGAAACTTTGATACGGCACAGCTTTGGAGGAAGGGTTCATCATGTCATCCTTTAAAACCTTTGAAAGGAATGTAAAATGGTACAGCCACTTCAGAAGACGGTCCAGCAGTTCCTCAGAGAGTTATACACAGGCTTACCACACCACCCAGAAATTCCTCTCCCAGGTATGGTGAAACCTGGGAGAGCTGGAACTTGATGGACTGCTTTGGTTTTGGGTCTCACAAGTCTTCTGCCTTTGACAGGGTGCTTACCACTCACCCACTCACTTTTCTATCACTCTCTATTAAGAATCCTGCCTCATGAACACCTAGTGAGTTTTCCTTCTCTGATAGCTTTTCACCTTACAAAGCTTCTGCCTTTCACAGGTTTTAGTATATGTATCCAAGAGAACTGAAAACCCTTATCTTCAGGACAGCGTAAACCAATATTCACTGCAGCATCGTTCCTAACAGCCAAAGAGTGGGAAGAGCCCAGATGCCCATCCACTGACAATGAATAAACAAGAAGTGGTGTATCCACACAATGGAATGTTATGTGGCCCTGAAGAGAGTAAGGTACTGATACACGCTATGACATATGATATACGGATGAACTTTGAAATTGTTAAGCTGAGTGGAAGAAGTCACACATGAAAACCCCATACTGTGTGATTCCCATTTGTATAAAATGTACAGCATAGGCAGAAAAAAAGGTTACTGTATTTTTTCCCAAATAAATCCCCACTCTGCATGTGACTTTCCTAGCATTGTACACGTGAGAGATAGGACTGGGGGTTTTGTGGTTGGCAAAAAACGTACAATGCATTGTGTTATTTGGGTAAAAATATAGTAGTGGGTGGTGGGGCCTGGGGGCGGGGTTGGGAATGACGGTAATGGATACAGGGTTTCTTTTTGGGGTGCTGAAAATGTTCAGGAATTGGGTAGTGGTGGTTGATGTGGAACTTTGCAAGCATACTAAAAACCACTGAACGATTCACTTTAAATTGGGGAAATTTTATTATGTATATGTTGTATATCAATGTTGTTGTTCTTTTAAAAATCAAAAAGAAAACAAAACAACTTTTGAGAAGCAGGTGAAGGCACACCAGTATATTCCCAGCTACTTCTCTGCTATGAGAATACGGAGGGGGTTGGAATTTAGGGGCATTCTTTTCCCAAGGGACTGCCTGCTTCAGAATGGTTGCTAAGAGAATTTCTCTAGGGACTTTATACTTTTGTCCTTGAAGAACAAAAAAAAAAAAAGAAAGAAAGAAAGAAAGAAATGTTCTCTCTTAGTTTAGGAGCCATTCCTGTGTCACAGCAGCTGTCTGAAGCACAATGTACAACTCCAAGTCCCTGACAGCCAGAACAATGCCTTATTTGTAATAAATCAACCCAAAAGAATGGGCCCATTGCCAAGACCTTTGGATGCATAGCAGATGAAAACCGGCTTGGTTCTGTGTTCCTCTTGGTTGTACATGTTCTTGTTTTTGAGTTCAAGGTCACTCTGTTCTCTTAAGTGGAAGCCACCTGCCCATTGTCAGAAGACTCTGCTTTATGCTATCCACAAACCTAAACAATTATAGAAGTAATAGACTGTTGGAATTCAGAGGAACAATGCAGGTCACCTGAGCACGTAAGTGTAATTACAAGTGAGAAAACCACGGTGAGGAAGTCAAAGGTTATCGTTCAGTTATTGAAACTTGATTCTTCTCAGCTCGTAATCCTTCCAGAACTCATCAGACCCCACAGGCTTGTTGCCTTTGTTTATTGCTTTTCAGCTCCTGCTCCTACTCCCTTTCGTTATGGTTATTGCCTTGGTCTAGGTCCTCACTTCCTTCTACCCAGAATGCTGCAATGTTTCCTAGCTGATCTCCTTGCCTTGAGTCTTGAGCCTGTCCAATCCATCCTTCACCTGCCTTCCAACGTTCTTCCAGAAACAGATCTGATCATGTCATTCTCTGGCTCAACTGACTTCTTGTTGCCCTAAAGATCAAGGTCAAAAGCCATAGCAAGTCACCCATGGTCCTCATGGTCTGGCCCAGTCCTTAGCACATGTGAGGACTTGAAAGCACTGGTGGGCTGAATGGCCTGAACAGGAAGTGTCCGTGTGGCTGGGATATCTTGAGGAGTGAAAACGTCACTGGAGATGTGGTAGAAGAATAAACTGAGGCCTCCTCAAAGGGAGGAGGCTGGACTTTATCCCCTTGCCACGGCCATCCATTGGAAGGGTTTATGTAGAGAAGTGACTCAGTGGAACCCTGTCTTCTAGAATCTCCTTAAATCTTTACTACCACCTGGTGATGGGGTGGAGTTATAATTGAGGCAGAGTTCAAAGACTGGTCACAGGTCCTACAATGAGTAGATGGAGGATGGGATGAGGATGAGGGAAGCCACCCCTCTATTGATGGGCCATTCTATGGTCTATGGAAGCCACAGACAAGTGGCAGTCACATGATTCAGCGGAGGTCTTAGCCTCAGGTACAAGGTTGATGAGTCTTCTACTTTTTCTTCCAACTCAAGGGCTCTGAGTCTTGCATTCCACCCACAAGCTTAAAAATATGATTTCAGGACAATTGTATTTAAAATTCAGAGAGGAGCAGACTGCTTTAGAAATCCCAAGTACTGGAAGTTCATGACTCTGGAAGCATCTGGATGTGGCTGACACTGGCCAAAATGTCCAAAGTTCCTGAGCCTCAGTTCATCATCTGGGAGTGGAGGATGCTAATACTGACCATTCGGCCTGTCTCCAAGTATGGCCCATCTGTGTCAGACTCACTTGGCCCTTGCATTTGAGATGCTTTTATCAGCTCCACTTCCACTGGGAGTACTGCTGAGGGTGGATGCAGGACCTGCATTTTCACAATGCCCCCATTGATTCTAATGTACCTGAACATTTGAGAAACCCTGATTTATCTCATAGGGTGCTGATGACAATTAAATGTAATATGAACTTGGGAACCTGGGACATAATGGACAGGTAATTTCCCTCTCTCTTTTTACATGTGCTGAGAGCTGGCCCAAGGGAAGACATGTTTATTTTTTTCTGATGCTTTTAATGCCATCTCCCACTTCTAAGAACACAAAACAACATTACTAGGACTCTTTCTGCTTCCTTCCACCACCCTTCTTTTTCCATAGTCCATCATGATCTATGAGTGGATGCCATGGCCAGGGACGAGCATCTTGGTTGTGGGGTGGCCCATTACAACACTGGCTCCCCATCTTCTTCAACCCACTGATATTACTCAGACCTTGATCAGACCTTCCCCTTACCGACCATTCCACACTGGTAACACTGACCTCACACTGGAATCATCTGGTGAGCTTTAAAAAAGACTGATTCCTAGGTCCTATCCCTAGGAGCTCTGATTTAATTAGCCTGGGGTGTGGCCTGGGCATCAGGATTTTTTAAGCCTGTGAAGAGACTCTAATGGACAGCCTAGGTTAGGAACCACTGCCTTGAAGGAAGTCCTCCAGCAGACACAAACATAGACCCATGAGAGGAAAGGCCATCCATGCCCGAGCCTTCAGACGCAATGCCACTTGCCTGAAGAATGGGAAAGAGACGACTGATTCATAAAACCTCCAGGTCGCCACAAGATCAATCCTGTTGGGATTGGTAGCATAATACCTCCAGGCAGCCTGGGAGACAAAAGAGGAGCAAGAAGACTTGGTTTCACCTCAAACTTTCACGCAGGATCCCACAACATGAAACCACTTTTTAGGCCCTTGACTCCTATGAGTTTGACTATGCACTGAGCCAACTTTTAGAAAGGCTGGGGGTGTTGGCTTTGAGTACTTTTGCTTTTCTTCTTTGAGGAGAAAGTTTCCTTGATGCTATCATCTGGGATCCCTGTTACAGCTGTAATTGGTGGTGAGGTACAAGGGTGTGGAGGGTGAATTGAGAGTGGAGGGAGAGAGGAGAGTGCGAGGTGTTAAATCCCTGAAAGGAGCAGGGACTACTGCTGGAAGGTTCCCTGAGACTTCTCAGTCAAAGACGTAGGAAGAGAAACATAGTCTTTTTGGGCCACTTCTGGGTGTGAGAGAGAGCCCAGGAGATGAGGCTGTGATAATAATACACTGGACGCTCTGTAATGGTTTAGGGAAATATGGGACTGACTCTTGGAGACCGGGACTGGCCTAGAAACTACAGTATGTTGGATCACATCATGTAGCACCCTGTGCCAGACACACAGACCCACAGAGATACTCACCAATACTACACACACGTTCATGAGTGGTGGTCACGCATACTCAGCTCCATGTAGGGAACTCTACTTTCCTATTCTGTGTTCCCAGCAGCTCACAAACCCGGGAAACAGGAGTACCTCTGAAGCACAGGAGGGAAAACTCTGCCTTTCTTACACTTCTCACTATGCTTCCAATCCCCAGCCCACGAGAGTGGGAGTGATTTAAGACATGGAGAGACAGTGGGCATCTGACATCCACTGCTCCAGGTTGTTTATTGGACAGGACAAATGGGCAGAATGATTCAATATTTTGTGTATGTAAACCACTCCCCACCCCCACCCCTCAGGAGCTCTGGTGGTATAGTGCCTAAGGAATCTGACTGCTCACCAGAAGGCTGGCAGTTCAAACCCACCAGCCACTCCTCAGAAGGAAGATGAGGCAATGTACTTCCATAGTGATACCACCTCAGAAACCCAAGGAGGGGTCTCTCTGAGTCGTATCTGACTCAACGGCAGTGAGTTTGGTTTGGTTTGAATGTCCTTATAGTCAGGGTTTACATCACCACATAGGAGTGATGTACACTAATGATCCACTTGCTTCCATCTAAGGACATGTTAGGAGCTCTGGTGGTGTAGTGCCTAAGGCATTTGACTGCTAAACAGACGGCTGGCAGTTCAAACCCCCTAGCCGCTCCTTGGAAGGAAGATGGGGCAATCTACTTCCGTAGTGATACTGCCTTGGAAACCCAAGGAGGGGTCGCTATGAGTTGGATCTGACTTGACGGCAGTGAGTTTGGTTTTGGGTTTTTCTCTCTCTTAGCTTCTGGGCTTGATATATTCCTGGCAGATGTGAGGTGGTCACAACTCTCTTGGAGCTGACTGGCTAAGCACCTGCACAGTAGGCTGACTCGCCTACTCCAAGTATAAGCTAAATCTACCAATCAACATTACCAGAAAAAGCCTGATGTGTTGATCCCTGTCTGTGTCCTGTGTCTAGTTCTTGGATGGTTTGGAACTTCAGTGGGAGAGTGATGGGATTGTTATTTTCACTACACACATAGACAGGTCATATCAATAACTATGGAAACACCTGTAACCATCCACAAGCAAGCATGTGTGAGCAAGCTTGCTCCTACTTGGACTCATGAAGACACATTCAGGGATCCTGAAGAAACATATCCACCTATGCCCAGGGACACACAGACACACTCGGGGTTCTTAAATGAGCACGCCCATTCCTGATGGGCCACACATGGACACACTTGGGATCTTAATGGGAACATCCTCTCCTGCTAGGGCCCATGTAGATCCTGGAATCTTTTTCCTTTTTTTTTGGGGGGGGGGGTTGAGTGAAAGTTTACAGAGCAAATTGGTTTTCCATTCAACAATCCATACATGTTCTGTTCAGTAACTTTCACTGTAATCCCACAATGCAACAGCACTCTTCCCACTTCCTTCCCATGCCCACTGCTTCCATCTGTCCTTCCTTTTTATCCCCTTCCACCTACCTTCCTCTATTCCTGGGAAAATCTGTCCTCTTGGTCTCATATAGGTGATTGTTCTAATGCATGCACACCCTCCTAGTATTACTACTATTTGTCTCATGGGCATCTCTATCAGTTGGCTGAAAGTTGAGCCATGGGGATTGAGTTCAGTTCCTGGCTTGAAGGGTGTCTATGGGCCATAATCTCAGGGGTTCCACCAGTCTTCATCTGACCAGTAAGCCTGGTCTTTTTTTTTTTTTTTTCAATTTGAGTTTTATTCTACATTTTCCTCCCACTCTATCTGAGACCACCTATTGTGATCCCTTTCAGAGCAGTCAGAAGTGGTAACTGGGCACCATCTAGTTCTGGTCTCAGGCTAGTGGAAGCTGTGGTTCGCATGGTCTATTAGCCCTTTGCATTAATTGTCTCTGTGCATTTTTTATTTTCTTCACTCTTCATTGCTCCAGATGGGGAAAGACCAATTGTTGTTCCTTAAATTGCCCCTCACAAGCTCTAAGACCCCCATTGCTACTCATCAAAATAGGATGTAGAACATTGTCTTTGTTGACTATGTGATGCCAATTGACCTCAGTGTCCCCCAAGACTATGGTCTTGGGCTCCAAGCCCAGCCACTCATTCTCTCAAGGTATTTGGTTATGGCTAAGAAGTTTTCATAACTTTGGCCTCGGTGTGGTCTACTGCATTCATGGATATATTTGTAGCACATACATACGTCAGTAGAAATAACCTGTCAACCTAGATGTATTTGTGGATGCGGTCCCCTTTGCCTCCCCATCCCTGTTCAGCTTGAGTGTCTGTGTATCCACATGTAGATTAGTGTTATTACCATTCCTGCAGGTGTGTGTATGTCACAGTCTTCACCTCTGTTGCCTTTAACTCTTGTGCTCCTCCCTGTGCCTTCCACTGCCACCATCATTTTGTGCTGACTTCCCCCTTATTTTATATTGCTTTTCCCTTTGCCCAAGTTAATATGCGTCTACCCTCTAGTTAATGATCTACCCTCGCTTTCCCCTTCCACCTCCAGTAACATCAAAGAATGTTTCTTTCTCACACTTAGGATCTTGGATACGCCTTCTCCTGCTCTAGCCCATGCAGACACATACTGTGACCCCGGCTCGTACCCAGGTCATCCCTGGTACCTAGCTCGGGCAGACAGACCTGAATGAGCTCAGCAGCTGGCTTCCTCCTTTTTTCAAAGTGCTTCTGGCGGTGCTGCTCCTGCACCTTGAGTGCCAGTCCAGACCCCAGGATGCCCTGGTGGGAGAATGTAGGCCACAATCAACCACGTGACTCTCCACCAAGCTCCCAGGATACACCCGTAGGAGAAGCCAGCCCACAGTCAGCCCCACGCAACTCCCCATCAAGCTCCCAGGATGCCCCTGTAGGAGAAGCCAGCCCACAGTCAGCCCCATACAACTCCCCACCAAGTTCCCAGGGTACACTGGCGGGAGAAGCCAGCCCACATTTGGCCCCACACAATGCCCCACCCAGTTCCCAGGATGCTGTGGTTGGAGAAGTGACTTCCATGCAACTTCCCTCCGTAGTTCCCAGGTGTCGGGTGTCGGAGGGCTCAGGGCTACTTCAAGGTCAGCAGTGACAACACTGCATAATGGGGAGATGAGAGAAGGCTCCTTCCTTCTCCTTGAGGAAGAGGGAGTTGGTTAAGTGGAATGAGTCTTGAAGTCAGGAAGTCTTCAATCTGGTTTCAATCCTGACTTTGACACTTGCCAGTTGGGAGGCCCTGGCAAGTCTCTTATCCTCACTGCATCCCTGTTTCTACATTGGGAAGTGGGATCCTAGCAATGACCTCATAATATTATTAAGAAAAAAGCAAGATAAGTATGGGTATTGCCTAGCCAGGGGTACGGCACAGAACAGATGCCCAGGAAATGTTCCCTGAATCTTTAAGATATTTCACCTGTGTGACTATCACTTGAGTTATGCTCTAGCTGGAAGTTTCCAGCATTGTGGTCTGTTTGGACATCCAGGCCACATGTGCATAGGCATTAAAGGGACAGAGGCACACACTTCTGAGCTGAACGGACTGAGAGAGCATGTAACACCCCCCCAACACCCCCTCTGCTAACAGAGGGGGAAACTGAGGTTCAGAAAAGTCAGATGCCCATGCCAAACAGTGTTTAAGGAAATAGATCGGGTAGGACCACCCATGGGGAGAGAACATGCCCAATACCAGGGCTGCAGATGGAGGGGAGATAAAGGGGTTGTTATTCAAGAAATTTATTTTCTCACTTCACAATCAAGAGCAGGTCTTAGAACCAGCCAAATGGGATGAATTTCTGGTTCCACAACCTAATAGCCACGTGACTGTGGAAAATTTAGTAACCTCTTTAAGCCTCTGGTTTTCTCATCTGGAAAATGAGATGAATACAGCACCAAATGTGTCATGTTGTTGTGAAGATGAAATGTGTAATGTTGATATAGCATTTGGTCTGATACCAGTGCTCAGTGAGTTTCACAAATATAATTCAGTATTATTATCATTACACTTCTGGGCACCAGGCTTTGGAGAAGGCTCGGATGTGCCAGGACAACTTCATCTTTAGGGAAATGCATTTTTTACATAAGCCAGTAAGATGGGGCAAGGAAGCTCACACAAATGAAGGGCCTGCTATGTGCAAGGCACTGAGAACACAGAGAGCTCATCGTCTCCTGAGGGAGGCAGACATGAAAGCATGCATTCCCAGCATGGAGCCAGAAAAGTCTTTATGGATTTATGCCCGAAGGTGGTGGTTGTTGGGTATCATCCAGTTGATTCTGACACTTAGTAACCTATAGGACAGAGTGGGACTGCCCCATAGGGTTTCCTAGGCTGAAATGTTCATGGGAATATATCTCCAGGTCTTTCCCCCTTGGAGGGGCTAGGTGGGTTCCAACTGCCAAACTTTTGGTTAGCAGCCAAGTGCTTAACCACTGTGTCACCAGGGTTCCTTCCATGCCCAGGGGACGGACAGACTATCTCACCTAAGGAAGGCAACATTGAACCTGGGTCTTGATCTATTACGTTGTGATGACTTCATTCAATGTCACAAAATAAAATGTGTATGAATGGAAAACCAATTTGCTCTGTAAACTTGCACTCAACTCACAATGAAAAGTTTAAAAAAATGAAAGAAAGAAACTGGGTCTTGGAAGAGGAGAAGATGTTGGCCATCAGAGATGGAAGAAGGCTCATTCCTGGTGAGGGGAACCACACAGGCTACTCAGAATGGCTATTGAGTTGATAGGCTGGAATCCAGAGTGTGAGAGGATGGACATGGGGTGGGAGATGAGGCCAGAAAGCTGAGCTGAGGCCAGGCAGGGAGGGCTCCTCCCTGTCATCCAAGGGAGAACATTAAAGGTACTCACTGCTGGAAGGGCAAAAAAGGAAACACCAATTAAGGAAAAGGTGGCTGCAATCAGACGGCCTTCCCACGTTTTCGGTGTCTTGTCTCCATAGCCAATGGTGGCCAGTGTGATCTGAAGAGAGAAGAGTTCAGACACGGTGCTCTCCAGGGAAAGGAAAATCAGTGGCACGTGAACTGAGCTGAGCCTACAGCCCTTTGTTCTGACTTGGGTGCTGCTCCTATTTATAACAGGGTTCCACGGGAGAAAAGGCACCAAGTACCAAGTAATTTAAATGGGAGTCTTGAAACCACAACCTGTTTATAAGTCAAGGACTTCCCATCTCTAGTCAGCCAACACACTTCAATAATTGCAAACATGTGTACATGTACATGCACTTATGTGTGTTTATTTGCATATGTGTGATTTTGTGTATGGCTATGCTTCCAAATATGTGTGTGTGGGGGAGTGTATTTGTATGTATTGTGTATATGTGTGTGCATGCACAAAACAGCCTAATGTTTGCACATGTGTACATTCTTGTGTGTTATATAGTCCTCTGTGCATTTACCTGTGTATGTTATCAGTAAACATGTACTTATCAATGTGTATCTGCAGATGAAAGGCAGGCTATTATATCAGATCAGAGTACATGGCCTCTGAAGCCTGAGTTCAAATCCCACTCTACCTCTTACTGACTGAGAGATCATGAATTAGTTACTTAACTTCTCCATTCCTCAGTTTCTCTATTTTTAAAAAAGAGGTAATAATGGGAGTTGTTTGAGTCTAAAATCTGTTAATAATATAAAGTGCTTAAAGCAGTGTCCCAGCACACTTAAGTAAGCTTTCAATAAATGCTAGCTTTGGATCCATACATCCCTGTGAGTCTGGGGTGTATGTATAGTCTAGGCATGCAGGTCTAGTCTAGGCATGTCTGCAGGTCTGTTTGCATACGTGTGTATCTGCCACTGCCAGTCTGCACATGCATGTCTTTGTAGTTGCAAGCTGCTCTCAAGTAGGTTCCGACTCATGGAGACCTCATGCACTATGGAACAAAATGCTGCCCGGTCCTGCACTACCTCCACGATTCTTCCATGGTTCAGCCTATGGTAATAGCCTGCAACCAGTGAGGCAAAGACCCTGAGGGACCATGGAACCAGATTGTTCTGAGCCCCATTGTCTTATAAGCACTATGGAAAAGCCCATTCCTGGTGCATGGTCCACTGGGGGAGCCTCTGGCAGCAGGTCCAGAGATGGAGGGCACACTTTCACTGTGTTTCTGGGCAACTGAGTAGAATGCAGGTACCCATGTAAGTATGTCCATTCCATTCCCTCCACCTTTCTCTGATCAACAGGTGATCCATAGGGTTGACTTCCAAGGTGGTGACTCACCAGGCCCCACCAAAGGGCATCTGCATAGGTCTCAAACTCCTCCTTCATCTCCTCTCCCTGTGCATCCACCTCGGGCACATCTTTCTCAACCAAGTAGACCAGAAATGAAGAAAGGATGAGAGTGAGGAACCCGATGTACCAGGCGGTGATGAGTTCCTGGAAGAGGAGGGGTGACAAGGGAGGCAGTGGTCAATGGTGGTCATGGAGGCCAATGGAATGTGGACATGCTTGAGTAGAGCCCTGGTTTCTCCTTTCTCAGCTCCATGGCCCTGAATGAGTTACTCAATTTCTCTGGCGTTCATCTCCCATCACCGTAAAATGGTATCAATAATACTGTCATTATTGTTGTTATGTTGTTGTTATGTGCCCTCGAGTCAAATCCGACTCATAGCGACCCCTCCTTGGGTTTCCGAGGCAGTATCACTACGGA
>NW_006921656.1:9988341-9998461 GCF_000298275.1 Orycteropus afer afer | reverse complement strand
CAATCTTCCCACAAAGATTTATAGCCTCAGAAAGCCAATGGGTCAGAATCAACTCGATGGCAGTGAGTTTGGTGTTTTTCGTCTATGGTTTCCAAGGCTGTCAATCTTTACAGGAGCGGACTGCCACGTCCTTTTCTCCTGCACAGTGATGGCTGGGCTTGAACTGCCAACATTGTTGGTTAGCAGCTGAATGCGTAACCGCTGCATCACCAGGCTCCTGTAGCAAGGGTTTTGGTGTCTGTAATTCACTTGCATATGGTTATTGAGGGATGATCTCAGGAGACAGAGAGTGGGAAAGACAGAGCAAAGCAACAAGGTGATCTCGCTGGAGTCTCCTGCCGCCTGATCCCTGATCCTGGCAGAGCTCTGGACTGGACGCTGTACCAGGAAGTGTGAACGGAGGCATCCTGTTAGCCATTGGCCACAGCAGCCCTGCTGTGGGGGGAGGCAGTGGGCAACAGTCTCCCAGTCAGGGCATCTCTCCCAGTGCCCCAGGCAATTCTCCAGGGAAGGGGGCAGCTGGGAGTCTCAGCAGCCAGTAGGCACAGCAGCTGGGGGGGGGGGCGAGTGCACCTCCCCAGGAAAGGGGATCTTGGCGGGACACCACCACCACCCACTACAAGTGGCACCATAGTGGTTACTCCAGTTCCAGTGCCAGAGATGCTCTCTGGGTGAGGAGGTGGCCACCCCACAGCCCTGAGTTTATGATCTTGAGAAATCTGGGAGTGAAGGAGGTCCCCCTCTCTGACTTCTCCTGCACTGGACTCCCAGCATCGTTTTCTGGCTGAGCAGAGATGGAGGACTCTCCTCTATGTCTCCAAGGTCTGGCAACGGCAGGGCAGTGAAAACGAGCTTGGAGTTAACAACAGGAAGAAATAGAGCACCAGGAGTTAAGACTAAATGGGTCTAGTTGCCTGGGTTCCCATAGGACTCCGGCAGGGGACAGGACTGAGTCCCCTCCCACCCAGCTCCCCAGCTCCTTTGGAGAGAGACCACTGGGCACAGGCTCTGGAGGGGGGCTGCCTGGGGCTGGGCTCCATTTGGGCAGGGGACTTCCTTTCTCTGGGTCTGCTTCCTCGTCAGTGTAACCGGCTAGTAACGGGATGACTTCTCTCCACCACCACAGGTTCCAGGGTTTGCGCCCTCAGGACAGGGACTATTTATTTACCAGCATTTACTCCTCATACCAGCCCCAGGAGGCAGATGTTTTATAAAGGAAAAAAATAAGACCTACACTTTTTTTTTTTTTTTTTAAATCCCCAAAGTCACACAGGTAGAGTTTGACTCCAGCCAGGGGTGACTCCAAGCCTTCCCCTGTCGTCTCCTGCTGCCTTACACAGCTCACTTCACCCTCTCAATAATCCGGGAGCAGGTCTACTACCACCCCCATTTAGAGATGAGGAAACTGGGGGTCCGAGAGGGTGAGCGACTTGGCCCAACAGTCTGCAGATGGTGGCGGAGGAGCTGAGCCCAGCACACCTGCCTGTGCCTGGCCCTCTCCCCCTCCTCCCACACATCACCACCTTTGTCACTGTCATCAGTGGTGGCTGAGCGCCCCCCATCTGGTGACCCTGGAAGGGAGGATGCCACGGAAGGGGGCAGGCCGGAGGAGCCCTGGCTGGCAGCCGCGACGCAACACTCACTTTGCTGTGGGCACAGATGGCGGAGCCCAGCAGCTTCCAGGTGCCGCCCCGCCGGTCCATCCGCAGCATGCGCAGGATCTGCAGGAAGCGCAGACTCCGCAGGGAGGTGGCCAGGACATTGCCCTGGTTTCCCACGGCAACCACTGGCACAGAGGCAATCAGCACGAAGATGTCTGCGAAGGAGCACAGAGAAGGCAGTGGAAGAGGGGACGAAGGTCAGGTGGGGGCAGCAGCACAGGTGTGGTGCCATCCACGGGCAGGTGAACATGTGTCAAGGGGCGGCTAACCCGAGCCTTACAGCAATGAGTCTTCGCACCAACTGCGTGGTGAGAACTACTGCTCTGTGACAGAGGGGGTGAGGGCCTACCAAGGCCACAAGGCTCAAAGTGGTCAGGGCCCTAGGCCCCTGGGGTGGCACTCTCAGGGTGGGAGAGGATCCGGTTGGCTCAGCCAGTGCAGGTGAGATCTGAACCTCAACCGCTGTTTTCATGTGCACTTCCGCTAGTAGCACAAGTTCTGGTGGCCTAGAGGGTAAGGCATTTGGCTGCTGTCCAAAAAACCGGCAGCCACTTCAAGGGAGAAAGATGAGGCAGTCTGCTTCCATAAAGTTTACGGTCTCAGAAACCCTATGGAGTAGTTCTACTCTGTCCTATAGGATTACTGTGGTCTGGGGTTTTGCCCCCTAAAAGCGCCACCTGAGACAGAGAGTTGGGCACAGTTACTTTAGTGGGAGATTATCCAGGAAAAAGAAGTGAGGTAGTGGGGAGAGGGTGACAGGGTAAGAGAAAGGGCCACTGTGAGGGTGTCATCAAGGTCACTGCTTGGTCTTCTCAGCTGCCTGCAGATACCTCCAAAGACAGTCCACCTGAAAGGCAGGAACCTAGGACATCTGTCCATTGGCTGCTGTCCCTGCTGGTATAGCATCCCCCAAGGGGTTAGGACCCCACGCTTCTGAGCTGCATGGGCCTACTGTTGTCTTAATTTGAGAGAAGTCCCTGCAGTAGGTTGTTGGAAGATGAGATGCCCACCTGTGATGTGGGACACATGGGCTGTCCATCACAGTCATGGCTGAAATCAAAGTGGGCCAAGGGAAGGGGACTCTTCTCCAGGGCTAAGCTGGCTTCTGAAGTCAGAAAGTAGTTTACTATGGAAGAGACCATGGCTTGGCCTCTTCTCGGTTCCTTTCAATGGTACCCAACATCAATTGGTTATCTCCTCTCTGTACTGCAGAAGGTCAGTAGGTAAAAAGACCCCATGATGTAGTCAACTGGGGAAAAAAAATTCAATTAAACAGATTTCTCTATTGTAGGACTTCTCAGAGCCTTTAATATGCTAATATGCACCATGGCTCTCAATTATACAAATAAAGTCTAGCCTTTTCCAAAAGAATTTAAGTACAAATTAATTAATTATTTTAAAAAAGGAATTTGACAGCAGACAATTTTGTTTGTTTGTTTGTTTTTGCAAGAACATCAAGATTACAAGGAACGTAGTTAAAAGTTTGGCTACTAGAAAAAGGCAAAGTTCCTCAAAGCTCTCTGTGACCTAAGGAACCTTCTAGATGCATCTCTAGCCACCACCCCTGCCCCTTGAATGCACAGGCCTCTCACACCTCCACACCTTTGCACATGCTGGTCTTTCAGTTTGGAATGTGTTCTTCAATTTTTCTGCCTAAAAATTTTTTCTGAGAGGCCAGCTGTGATGGTTGGAGCTGTGTGTCAACTTGGCTGGACCCCAGTTCTGTGTGGTTGTTCCCATGATAGGATCGGATGACTGTGTTCTGAGTGGCCAATCTGCCAAGGGGAGTTTCCCTAGGGGTGTGGTCTGCTTCCAGGATATCCAGGGACATCCTGGAAAGAGAGACATTCTTCTGTGGATCGGGACTCTGGTGTGCTGCCTACAACCTTCCGTGAGTGAGCAGCCCACCGCTCGGCCTGGAGATCTCAGATTCGTCTTTCGTTGGAGTCAACAACCAGTGTACTGCCTGCCAGCCTTGAGCTTCTCGGCCCCCTGCAGTTGCGGAAGCTAAGTCTGCCTCCAGCCCGACGTTTCCTCCAGGGACTTTGGACTTGCTGGCTTCTATACGTTTGTGAGCCAGTTTCCTAAGATAAATTTCCCTCTCTCTCTCTCTTTCTTTCTTTCTCTCTCTCTCTCTCTCTACAAGCTTTGCTGGTTTTTGTTTCTCTAGAGAACCCAGTCTAACACACCAGCCAAATGCCACCTCCTCTGGGAAGTCTTCCTGGATTGCCCTAGAAAATAATTTCCTCACCTGAACTCCCAATAAACCTTGTTCATACTTTTCTAGAAACTGCCTGACAGCAGGGCACTGCTGGGTCCCAGAGCCTAGAACAGAGCCAGGCACACAGTAGGCCCTCAGTGAATGCCTGTGCAAAGAATGAAGGAGCACTCTTGATGTGTGGCATTGTCATCGTCTTGGTGGGCAGGCTCTTGGCTTGCTCACTTCTGTCTGCAGGGCCTAGGGTCCTCTCTGGCCTGTATCAAATGTTTAGTAAGTGCTTGAGGAAACCATAAGGGTCCTTGCTATGGTGTGAATTGTGTCCCCTTGAAACAGGAACTGAAGTCCAGGCCCCCACCTCCTCAGCAATCCTGTTTGGAACTAGAGTTTTCTTTGTTATGTCAACCAGGCACTTAAGTGGGGTGGGCTTTAAATTTTATCACTTCTGAGTGGTAAGAGAGTGGCACGGATACGGAGACACACAGGGTGCAGACAGAGGCCACGTGAAGACCACCTACAACTCAAGAACCAAGGACCCCTGGGCGACTGGCAAGGAGGAAAACCCACCAGGTCAAGCCCCGATTTGGACTTTTAACTTCAGAACTGTGAGAAAACAAGTGTAAAGTCCTCCATTTATGGTATTTGTGTTATCGCAGCACTAGGTAACTGAGACAGGCCTGTCTGTACAAAACCTCTTTTCCAAAATGCTTGAATCCAGTGATTAGAAGCAAATTCTCGTAATCCACCCTCTTAGAAAAATGTGCTCCTAGGGGGTCTCCATTATCGTTATCGACACTTGAGTGTCATTCACTTCTCAGATACCTCCTTGTCCCCCTTCTGCATAATACCCTGTAACTTCTGCCTGCAATTCTCCTACACCTCAATCACACCAAGGAGATAGTGTTTGACTCCCATTTCACAGATGACAAACGGAGGGAGGCCTAATGAAGTGAAATGAGCTGCCTGGGATTCACAGGAAGCAAGTGGCAGAGCCAGGCCTCTGTCCACACTCTTCTGACGTTTCGTCCGGTCTCCCCAGGTAGTGGATTGGAGGTGGGGCCCTGGTTCCACAGCACTACACATCTGCAGGGGTGGGGTATCCACAGGAGGCAAGGCAGGAAGAGAGGTCTGTTACCCACTTTCTCTGATCCTCAGTTTCTCACCTGTTGAATGGGGATGATCAGCCTCACAGGGTGCTTATGAGGGTTCAAGGAAACAACGGTCCTGGTACCCAGTGCAGCACGCCTGCCCTCGCTGCGTTTCACTTGACTGTGCTCCACACACATGCTCTCGTCACAAAGCCGGGGTCTGCGGGGACTCTGCCTCGGCCAAGTCCGCCGGGCCCGTTTTTCCCACAGCATGTGCTCACTTGGGGTCTCTGTGTCACATTTTGGTCGCTCTTACAATATCTCCAACTTTCTCATCGTGCTCTTGCACACCTCATGGACCACAGTACAGTGGAAACATGACCTTATAGGCACTGGGAAACCAGAAATCCGTGTGACTCACTTCATGGCGATATTCTCTGTATGGTGTGGTCTGGAAGCGACCCGCTGTATCTCTGAGGTGGCTGCTCAACAAGTGGGAGTGACTGCTGTCATCCTTGTAAGCAGTGGAGTTACACGAGGCAAATGTAACTTGGACCCACTGTGGCCCAGGACCCATTCTGAGGAAGATGGCAGCTCCTGGTTTGCTGGGTGGTGGGTGGTGAGTGGGGTATGAAGGAACTAGCACTGGCCACCCGTCAGCGTGTCTAAGCAGCCACACACCTAGAGATTTCTCCCCAGATGCACACTGGAAGGAGGAAAGGAAAACTGAGAGCGGGTGTGGGGGGTCAACAAGGCATGTCTTCATGAGCCCCTCTCTCCACTCAACCCACGGACAGGAGTGAGTGGCTGCCAAGATGGGAACGTGTGGGTGCCTGCTGCACTAGCAGGGCTGAAAGCTTGTGCCACTCTGCTATCAAGATGCCTGTGTCCAGTTGGAGCTGCCTCAGTGACACTTGTCAGGAGCAGCTTGGATCAGGTCATGAGCAGGGAGAGGGCACAGGTGCTAGACTCATCTGGACCAGGGTGTCATCATGGAGTCTGCTACTTACTGGCGGTGTGACTCTGCAAAAGGACTCAGCTCTGTCACCCTCAGTTTCCACCTCTGCAAAATGGGCTTAAGGTGGTCCCTTGAAAGACACTCTCACCCAGCCCCCCAGCCGGTCTGAAAATGCACAACCATGACTGGGGTGCCACTAGCCTAGGGCCTGGGGGTTCTCACCATGCTGCAACGCACAGACTCCTTCGCAGCCCAGACAGCGTCGTTAAGAACCATTGTCGTGAGGACCAGCCACCGGCAGGGAATTCAGCGCCGACGGCCGGCGTGGGGCCTCTGCATCAGGGCAGGATCAGGGCGGCCTGGTGGCCTCCACAGCACTGCATGCTCTCCCAGAACGAGGGTGGTGGCTCAGCGAGAATGTGTGTAGGGGGCGGTGCCAAAGGACCCAGGGGCCCGGGCTTACCCAGCATGCACAGGGGCTTCCTGGCGAACTTGAGCCGTCCGCGCCAGCCTTTGTATCGGCAGCAACATCCTGCAGCCCAGATCCTCAAGGCAAACTCCGCTCCAAAGATGAAAATAGCAAATGTCTCCTGCGCGGAGGAGCAAGCCGAGAGACAGGGGTTAACGGGACTCAGTGGTCAGGGACTGCCGGCCTTGGTGCCTTGCTGTTCGGGTGGTGGAGGTGTGGGGAGAAGACCAGGGTGGTCTCCCCTATTGGGTGTCGTCAGTCGGATGTGCTGACTGTCCCTAACACTGCTAAGCCTGGCAAAGTGATGATTGGCTTTTTTACTATGTTTTTGTCTCAATAGATCTTTTCTTTTTTCTTTTTTAAAGGTTCTTTTAAGGTACTAAAAGGAGCTCTGGTGGCATAGTGCCTAAGGCATTTGACTGCTATCTAGAAGGCTGGTGGTTCAAACCCACCAGCCACTCCTGGGAAGGCAGATTGGGCAATCGACTTCCTTAGAGATACCCCCTCGGAAACTCAAGGGGGTCTATACGAGTCAGAATCAACTCAATGGCAGTGAGTTTTTTTGTTTTTTAAATGGACTAAAAGCCCTTAAGAGGTCCGCTTAGGCTGGGTACCACCCTAGTGCTTTATAAGTCTACCCTTGTTTTACATTTGAGAAATGGAGGCAAAGAGTTAAACTCCTCAGGGCCATTCAGCTACCAAGGGGCCAAGGACAGATACAGTAATCAGCCTCCAAGGCCCAGCAATGAAGCTCTCCCTATGTTCTGGTGGCACAGTGATTGAAGTGCTCGGCTGCTAACCAAAAGGTCGCAGTTCGAACCCAGCAGCTGCTCCTCAGGAGAAAGATGAGGCAGTCTGTACTCTGTCCTTTAGAGTCATTCCATCAGCATGGACTCGGGCAGTGGGTTTTTACGTCTTGGAAGAGTACAGCCAGAATGCTTAGAGCCAGGAGGGGGAGTTTCTGTCTCACGTACTTTGGTCATGTTATCTGGAGGCCCAGTCCCTGGAGAAGGATGTCATGCTTGGTAGAGAGTGAAAAAGGAAGGCCCTCAACGAGATGATTGACACAGTGGCTCCAACAGTGAGCTCAAAGGTAGCAGTGATGGAGAGCAGAGTGCAGGGCTGGGCAGGATTGCTCTCTGTTGTACACGGGGTGGCTATGAGTTGTAACAACATGCCACCTCCAGGAGTCCCTCTGAGGTGCAAGGGTAAGGACTCAGCCACTAACAGAAGGTTGGCAGTTTGGACCCACCCAGAGGCACTCAGAAGAAAGGCCTGGTGATCTGCTTCCAAAGATCTCAGCCACTGAAAACTCCACGGAGCCCAGCTCTGCTCTGACACGTGTGTGGCCGCCGGGAGTTGGAATGACTTGGTGGCAACTGTGTTCTGTGTTGGTTGGTTTTTTGGTTTACACTGCCTCCCAGGACACAGGACCCTCTTGTGCCTCCCTTGATGATCAGGACCTGTCCTCTGGCTCTTTGGTGACCTGCGGGGACTTTTACAGCGTTGTTGCTCTACAAAAAACCAAGCTCACTGCCGTCGAGTCAGACCCGACTCATAGCGACCCCTCCTTGGGTTTCCAAGACAGTATCACTACAGAAGTAGATTGCTCAACCTTCCTTCTGAGGAGTGGCTAGTGGGTTTGAACCACCTGCCTTCTGGTTAGCAGAAGTGCCTTAGGCACTATGACACCAGAGTCCACAAACCAAGTTCCCAGAACTCAGTTTCCCCAGGAAGGAGCAAAACAAACCTCTGAGAGCAACAGTCCATGAGTCATTACCTGGCCTTACCTTGAGGCCCAACATGTCGACATTTCCTATAACCAAATCACATAAACCTTGCCCTGGATGGATGATTAGTGAAATATAACAAATAGAAAAAGCCAGCCCTGTCTCACAAAGACCATCATTTAAATGGTGTAAAAGGGTTCGCCTCGATCAAAAACGAATCTCTCTCCCATGAGGGGTCCATAACTTCTTGCTCTGGACCTACCAGACCTGGTGACTTATAACTACGTCAGTCCTGATGCTGATGATGAAACCTGTGCAAAGACCCTCTCTGGGGGCATTCCTGGCCTTGTGAGGAGAGTGCCTCCCCGGTTTGCAAATGGTGCTAAAAATAAATGCCAATCATTTCCTTAAAATGTAACTCAGTCTTCTATTAATTTTGACACAGGGTTCACCCACTAGTTCTCATCGTGAGACTGTGCAGGGTACAACACCCTTCCTCGGAAGAAATGTGCTGACTGGTTCCATGAATGGTGCCCTCAGTGTGAGGCCAAGGTTCGGTTACCATGGGAACCCTAATGGGAGGGTTCATAAGACTTTCAGTGGCCAATTCCTTCAGAAAAAAATTAAAGACTCCAGCCTTTAGTATGGATTACACCTCAACATAAAGAAAACAGAAATCCTTATAATTGGGCCAATAAGCAATGTCATGATATCATGATAAATGGAGAAAAGATTGAAGTTGTCAAGGATTTCATTTTACGTGGATCCACAATCAATGCCCATGGAAGCAGCAGTCAAGAAATCAAATGACATCCAGAAGTGGGCAAATCTGCTGCAAAAGACCACTTTAAAGTGTTAAAAAGCAAAGATGCCACTTGGAGGACTAAGGTGCACCTGACCCAAGCCAGGCATTTTTAGTCACCTCACATGCATATGAAAGCTGGACAATGAACAAGGAAGGCTGCAGAAGAACTGATCCATTTGAATTGTGGTGTTGCTCAGGGATATTGGAGAGTGGAAACATCTGTCTTAGAAGTATAGCCAGAATGTTCCTTAGACGTGAGAATGACCAGAGTTTGTCTCTCATACTTTGGTCGTTTTTGGAGGGACCAGTCCCTGGAGAAGGACATCATGCTTGGTAATGTCAGTAAAAAAGAGGGAGACCCTCAATGAGATGGACCGACACAGAGGCTGCAACAATGAGCTCAAAGCAACAATCGTGAGGATGGCACAGGACCACGCGGTGTTTCCTCGTGCTGTACATGGGGTTGCTGAGTCGGAACCATCTCAGTGGCACCTGATAGCAGCAGTGCGTGTGTGTGGGGGTGTCCCTGGGTAGCACAAATGGTTAATGTGCTCAGTTCCTAACTGAAAGGTTGGTGGTCCACCCAGAGGTGTGACGGAAGAAAGTCCTGGTGATTTCCATCTGAAAAATTAGCCATTAAAAGGACTGTGGAGCACGGATCTACTCTGAACAGACAGGGGTTGCCATGAGTCAGTGTTGACTCAATGTGAGCTGGTTAATTGCGGGGCTGGCACCCCTTCCCTGTCCCGTGTAGAGGGTGGGGCCTCACCTCATGTGGTCACCATCACCCTGAAGAGGCAGGGCTGACAGCTAAACCAGCTAGGATGTGATCATTCAAGGGGCAGGTGGTGACCAGCGCAGTTGCTGGGCGGAGGACAGAGCAAGCCCTTCCTGGCAGCCTCTGCTGGGCCAGGCCCTGACTCTGGACCCAGCCCCCATCAGCACTTGCTCCTCGCTTGATGGAAAACTGAGGGTTAAGTGCAACAGGCAACCTGCCCAAGCCTTCTAACCTGCTCTCTCTGCACCACACTCCCTGACGGAGAACATGGAGAGAAAACAGCCAGGGGCAGGGGTGTCAGAGGTTTTACAAAGAAATGGGATTTTGCACTTGGCCTTGAACAGAATAAGAAATCCTAGGATTTGGAGAGTAGATGCTAAGGAGAAAAGCACAGGCAGATTTCAGAATAGAGC
>NW_006921656.1:9986549-9987906 GCF_000298275.1 Orycteropus afer afer | reverse complement strand
CTCCTTCACGGAAGGTGAGCATTCTACCACCGGACACCACTGCCTTGTGTCCAGGGGGCACCTCAGGAATTGATGAGGGACTGCTTGCTCTTGGGAGCTCTGGCGGCGTAGTGCCTGAGGCACTTGACTGCTAACCAGAAGGCTGGAGGTTCAAACCCACCAGCCCCTCCTCAGAAGGAAGGTTGGGCAGTCTACTTCCGTAATGATACTGCCTCAGAAACCCAAAGGGGTCGCTATGAGTCGGGTCCGACTTGAGGACAGTGGGTTTGGTTTGGTTTGGTTTTGCTTTCTCTTGGGCCTTGATGTGGCCCAAGGTTCTAGGCAGCCACAGCTTGTCAGTCAGAGTAGGCCCCAGGGCACCCTTCCTGCCATTTCTGTGGAGACCCACCCATGGGTGTCCACCCCGAGCACAGCAGGGCACCCCGCTCACCAGCAGCAGCAGCCAGTCTCCCGAGGCAGTCTCGTACTCCTTGAATGTGGTCAGGACGGCCAGAATCAAGCACCCCAAGACGATCAGGAACCTGCCAGGGAAGGAAGAAGAGCTGTTACAGGTTGCACTGTGTCCCCCCAAATCTGTGTTGTGAATCCTGACCTCTGTGCCTGTGGTTCCAAGCCCGTTTGGGACTGGGCTGTCATTCCCAAATGAGACAGGAGCAGGATAGGGTGTGGCTTAAGTCTGTCTCTTCAGTGATAGAAAGACTAAAGAAGACAGTCAGGGAAGCAGAGACGGAGTAAGACAGAGCCCAAGGCCCATGGACATCTCTGAGGAGCCAGGAATCAGAAGCTAAAGGCACAAGGCCCTTCCTCCAGAGCCCACAGACAGACAGACAGTGAAACCCAGAGAGAGGAACAGCCTTTCCCTGGGGCCAGTGATCTGAATTCAGACTTCTGGCCTAAACCAGGAGAACAAATTTCTGTTTGTTAAAGCCATCCACTGTGCTGTTTCTGCAATAGCAGAGCTAGAGATAAGACGGAACTTGGTCCTTGAAGTGGGGTGCTGCTCTAAGAGACACTGAAAACGTGGAAGCACTTTTGGAATAGGGTTATGGCTCAGGGCTGGAAGAGCTTTAAAGTGCCTAATGGTAAACCAATTATTTCTCAGCATACAGACTGAGTAAGTATGGTGAAAGGATTACAACCTTGACACACTCCCTTCCTGATTTTAAACCATATAATAGCCCCTTGTTCTGTTCAATCATTGCTTCTTGGTCTATGGACCGGTTCTGCATGAGCACAATCAAGGGTTCTGGAGTTCCCTTTCTTTGCAGTGTTATCCATAATTTGTTACGTTTCCATAATTTGCTCTTCTGTTGAAGAGCAAATTTCAGAGTCTCTTTCGACGTCTATTTTTGTCTTG
>NW_006921656.1:9964606-9980154 GCF_000298275.1 Orycteropus afer afer | reverse complement strand
TTTCACGGACATTTCTGCTATTCTTTTAACCTGTTACAATATGTTCTCTTCCCAAAGGCCTTGGGGCAAAAGGGGAACTACCACCCACCAGAATCCCTCAGAGAATTTGAATACAACTGAGGGGTTCACCTTTTTTTTTTTTTGAAATCTCAACTCAGTGTTTCCTAATTTAATGTTTATCTTTTTACTCTCCCCAAACATGTCAAGTATTCATTTATCTGTGAGTGGACATTGGCTGCAAACCATGTCATCAGACATTGGCAGCTAACAATACACAAGGCATAATTTTAAAATCATTCAAAATGAGTCCATCTCTTAATACTGTCTTAAAAGTGGTGATCTCACAACTCAATACAGAAGTCAAATAAACACACTGCTTAGCAAAGCTGGAGTTCAGGGTCAGACAAGTGATGCATGGCCGAGCCACTGACTACCAGACGTCAATGTGTCCCCATGGAGTGCCTTCACGGCTACTTCACACTCTCAGCTGAAGGTGAGAGAGGCAACAAGAACACCGGGTGCAGAGTGGAGCCTGAGAGTGTCAGGAGCTGGCTCGTTTCGTCACTTCCTCTCGCGTCTCCATGCCACCCACAATCATTTTTTCCAAGCAGAGAAATCTGATTATGCCTAACTCCTGTTTAAATAGAGCTGTGGGCTCCTCATTCCTTTTAGGGCAATGTCCTAACTCTTTAGCAAGGTTAGCCAGGTTCCCCAAAACTAGGTCATGTCATGATAGAAGAGTTAGAGAAACATGATCCAAATGTGTGCCATCAACAAGATTGTTGTTATTGTTGCTGTGTACTGTTGAGTTGATTCTGCTTCATAGAGACCCTAGAGGACAGAGTGGAACTGGCCCATATAGTTTCTAAGGCTGCAGTCTTTATGGGAGCAGATCACCAAGACTTCCTCCTGCAGACTGTCTGGTGGGGTCAAACCACTGACCTTTCCATTAGTACCTGAGTGCTTAACCACTGTGCTACCAGGGTTTCTTATCAACATGATACCAAAAAAACCAAACTTACTGCCATCAAGTCGATTCCAACTCACAGCGACCCATAGTTCATTTATTCAATCAAATATTTATTAATCACTTACTGCATGCCAGGGATTAGGGATAGAAAGTCCCTGTCTTCTAAGATCTGGCATTTCAGGTTCCCTGCTTCCCTGAGCAATGTTAGGCAAATCTTGCTGTGTATTCCCACAGGATCATGTTGTCAGCTCCTCACTGGATTTTTCCACTCCTTGACATGTTGTCACTCTATAGCAGGTGAATCTCAAGGCACTGGACGAGGAGCAGGGCACATCACACACCTGCTTGCATCCCATTGATCTAGGCCCGCCAATAGGCTCATCTAGAGAAGTAGGGGTTCTGTGGTTGCCTGTCCCAAGGGATTTGCTGAAAATGCTACCAACCTTGGCTCCATTTCCAGCCTGCTGTTTACTCATTGTAAAAGCTTAGAGAAGTCCTTTTTCCTTCCTAAGCCTCAGTTTATAAACTTGTGAAATGAGGAGGTTGAAGCAGATGGTCTCAAAGGTCCTTCAGTGCTGTGACTGTCGGGCAGGCATTTAGCCAACCATTTTGGTGGGAGGCCTTGGAAAAGCTTTCAAGGTGATCAGATTTAACTTCAGATCTCAGCTCTGCACTTACCACCTACAGGGCAGTTTTCTCCTCGGTAAAGGGGAATAATAACAGTTCCGAATACAGGGCTGCTGGGAGAAGTAAATAAAACAGTGCTCACGGATTACACCACACTGGGCGGCACAGCACAGATGTCTAATATGTGCTAGCTACTGTAGGAGTGAATGTGAGTGGACATGGGTCAGGCCCATGAGCAAGTCCCATGTGGCTGATGGAACTTTTTGCCATTTTTTCAGACCCGGGATCCCTTGTTTAGAATGGGAAAGTCAACCGGAAATTGGAAGAAGCCCTAGCATGTTGAGTCACTTCCTTCTGGGTGTTGTGGCGTCTGAGTCCCATCACACACAGCTCCAGCTACACCAGGCTGAGTCACCATTGGGCAGTTTCTGCAGGAGTCCTCCTTAGTAACAGTCTGTCAGTATTCCCACATCTGTTCAGCCCTCTAAAACCATCCCATATTTTGGGGAAAAGAGGTTTCTGCCCGGGGACATGGTTATTAACCTTTTCCGGACTAAGTAGCTCTGGTCCGGGTCTCTGTCCTCCATGCTAACAATCTGTCATCAGTTGAAATATACAGCAGTCCCATGAACGCTGCTGAGGACACATCTCTCCCCCAAACAAACCCCTATCCCTGCTTTCATTTGACGCTTTCAGATAAAGGCAACGCTACCCGAGCACTGGCGGGTTCCGTCCCCTTCTCCCCATAGGCGAGTGCTGGGAGCAGTCACTCAGTCCTTCTGTCCCCAGCAGGACAGCTGGGCCAGGTTGAGGGCACACACAGTGGTCCCCCGGGCCAACTCTGGATGTGTTCTCTTTGGTCCCCCAGGATGAGCCATGTCTCAGATACATCTTGGGATGTTAAGGTCAACGTGGAGACCCCCTCCTCCCCCCAATTCAACATTCACAGCAGGCCTTGTGCTCATCACGCACCATGTGAGGCACGGAGGTCCCTCTTTCTCTGAGGGGCTCAAAAGCCTCTTTATCAACAAAGCACTTTTATTGAATGTCCAAAGTTTCATCCCAGACTACTCAGTCCTACAAGAAGGTGATTGGAGGTTCTATTTTAAGTGTCTTCCTCATATTATAAGAGCCTGCCATGTTCCCTTCATAAACCAGTCCAAGAAAGGAAAAGAGTAACAGATTTAGAGTGCCTGTTGCAAGCAGACCTTCAAGCAACTCCTAGTGATCCTGGCCTCCTGGTGTTGACACCCTTGGATAATTCCCTCTGCCAGGGGGTTGCTCGGACCTGTGACTTTAAGCAACAGGGTGCAGCAAAGGTGATGGAATGTCACTTCTGTGATTGAGTTCCATAATATTGTGAATGCCGTCTTGCTTAGTTGGCTCTGTTTATGGTTTTGATGAGGGATGCTACCATGTTGGAGAGGTCCACATGGCATGGAACTGAATGTGACCTCCATCCAACAGCCAGCAAGGGACAGAGGCCATCAGTCCAATAGCCACGAGGAACTGAATTCTTCCATCAATCTCACAAGCGACCTTGGCAGGGGATCTCTCCCCACTGCAGCCTTCAGATGAGGCCCCAACCCTGGCTCACCCCTCGATTGCAGTCTTGTGAGAAAACCTGGAGCAGAAGACCCAGGTAAGCTGTCCCTAGATTCTTAACCTACCAAAACTGTGAGATGATGAATGCATGTTGCGTTAAGCTGCTAAATTTTAGGATAATCAGTTATGCAACCAAAGATAACCACTTCCACTGACCCAGGATTTGCATCTTGATTCACCACTTAGAAAGCAACCAGATGTTCTTGTTCACTGCCAGGAAGCCAATCCCAACTCACAGTGACTCTATCTGACCAAAGCAGAAATGGCCCACAGAGTTTTCAAGGCTGTGACCTTTTAGAAACAAATTGCCAGGTCTGCCTTCTAAAGGCCTCTGAATGGGTTTGAATTGTCAACCCTTCATCTGGTAGATGAGCGCTTCATCATTTGAGTGACCCAGGGACTCTTTGCAACCAGATGACCTGTGGCAAATTAATTTTTCTGAAGCTGTTTCTTATCAATAATAGACGTGTGAAAAACACAGCTGGTTTTTGTTTTCTTATTATTCTTTATCCCTGTGTTTGCAGTTAAGAGACCTCCATGCACCCATAGCAGCCTGTACCCTGGGCGTGTCATACCTTTGTAGGTCGGCCTCCCCAGCTCATCAAGTACCACACTCATTGAGACAATGTCAATCATGTGCAGAGTGAGAGTGCGAAGCTTACAAAAGATGCAGGATTTCATAAAGTCGATGAAAACGATGGGAACTGTTCTAAATACAGCAAAGCCACTAAAACTCACTGCATTGAGTCAGTCCCCACTCATAGTGACCACCATTGGGTTTCCAAGACTGTAAATCTTTACAGAAGTACGTTGCCTCATCTTCCTCCCATGGAGCAGCTGAGGGGTTTGAAGCACCAACCTTCTGGTTACCAGCCAAATGCCTTATCCACTAAGCCACGAGAGCTCCTTAAATATAGCAAAGTCATGCACAAGTGACCTTCTTGCAAGGTAAGTGGAAGACCAATGTGTTGCTACTTCAAATGATCAAAACTCTCACAAATCTTCTTGCCAAAATGTTGGAGAAATAAAACATCAAGTCTACTGTAACTCATATACTTTTGGCCGAAAAATTACACCCCAAATTAACACTAGATTCAGTCTTTGCTGGTTCTGAATTTAGAGCAGAGTTGCAATTATTTACCTATATTCATTTAACTGTAAGATTTAAAAAAAAAACTAGAATTTTAGTTGTATAGATTTAAAATTAAATTAAATTGTATTTGTGTTTTCCTTCACTGCTTGGGATGAAATTTTCCCATTTAACTGATTCCCGTTAAGCAGATTTTTATCAATTCCTGTTGCCTGTGGGAGAAAAGGGACTCCCTACTCCAGTCAAGATTACAGCCTAGGAAGGCCTCCGGGACAAGTGCTGCCATGTCACGGAGGGGCACTCCAAGCTGGGATCTACTCAATAGCACACAACAACAAGCTCTACCGTATGGAAGGCCGTGTGACTTAAAAGAGAATCGCGTACTGGCAGTGCTTGGCACTCCGGCGAACAGCAGACACCCATGGGGTGCCAGTTCCTTTCCTCTCTCCTCCTCACTTGGCACCCACAGAAAGTGCTCCAAAAATGCCTTTGATAGTAGATAGAAAATAAATCAATTGTGTCTTTTAAAGTCTCCATGTTCTGGAGCTGGGGCAAGAAATTATACTTATAAATAACCACACACAAGCCTCCACCTCCATCTGTATCTACCCCCTACCCTTACCAAGGTGTGGACCCATGAATGTGGAATGCAAGATGCAGGTCTTGACCATCTAAACCTGGGGCTAGCACACTGCGGGCTACATCTGTCCCGCTGCCTGCTCTTTAGGTGCATTTGCACAAGGACGCAGAACACTCCTCTGTTGCCACATTGCCTCTGGTTGCCTTCCTGTGGCATCGGCAGAGCTGAGTAGCTGTGACGGAGACTGGCTGGCCCACAGAGCTGAAAATATTTACCGTCTGGCCTTTTCTTTTTTCTTTTTCCCCAGTGCAATATGATGTTTTTTTTTTTCTTTTTAAAATTTTTATTGTGATTTGGGTGAAAGTTTACAGAGCAAATTCATTTTCCATATAGCAGTTCATACATATTTTGTTTCATGTCATCGACTGTAATTCTCCACAATGTAAAAGCTCTCTTCCCACTTCCTCCCTGTAGGTACCTTTTCCCAGTGTCCTTCTTTCCTATGCATTCTTGCCTCCTGAGCTGTCTCCCTGTGCAAACATTGCCCTTCTGTTCTCCCATGATTGATCGTTTGAAGGAGTGTATCTACCTGACATAAATGTTCACCCTATATGCCTGTCTATTATTTGGCTGGAAGCCACAGGAGTGAGTTTAATTCTAAGCCTGAAGGGTAACTAGGGACCATAGTCTCAAGGGTCTCATCAGGCTCTATTAGATTAGTAAACCTAGTCTTTTTTTAAAAATGAATTTTAGTTTTGTTCCACATTGTTCTCCCTTTCTATCCAGGATCTCCTGTATTGATCCCTTTCTAGGTGATTGATAGTGGTAGCCAGGCACTATCTATTTCTTCTGTTCTCATGGTCATATAGGCTGAGGTTCACATGGTCCACTAGTCCCTTGGACTAATTGTTTCCATGCATTTTTGATTTTCTTCATTCTTCTTTGCTCTGGACAAGGAGAGACCCATTGTTGCATCTAGATGGCCACTTACAAGTTTTTAAGAACCCAATTGCTAGTCACCAAAGTACAATGTTTTTGCATAGTATGTTATGGCAATTGAGCTAGATGTCGCCTGTGACCATGGACCCAAGCCCCCAGGTCCAACAACTTGCTCCATCAGGGTTGATGACTGTGCCTAAGAAGTTATCATAACTTTGCCCTCTGTTAGTTCTAGTTACACAGACATTCTTGTAACACATACAAATACGTATGTAGAAATATTGCCTGCCAACTTTATATATAAAACCAAAACCAAACTCACTTCTGTTGAGTCAGATCTGACTCATAGTGACCCCCATTGGGCTTCTGAGGTGGTAAAACTTTACAGAAGTAGATTGCCCAGTCTTCCTTCTGAGGAGTGGCTGGTGGTTTTGAACCATCAGCCTTCTGGTTAGCAGCCAAATGCCTAAGGCACTATGCCACCAGAGCTCCTACATTATATACAGTCATGGGTATATTCTCTTTTGCCTAGACATACTTGATCATTCACAGCCTGTCTGGCCTTTTCAGAGGAGCTTTGGTGGCATAGTGGTTAAAGCATTTGTCTGCTAACCAAAAGGTTGGCAATTCAAACCCACCAGCTGCTCTGCAGGAGAAAGATCTGGCAGTCTGCTTGCATAAAGATTGACAGCCCTGGAAACACTCTGGGGCAGTTCCACTCTGTCCTCTAGGGGCGCCATGAGTCAGAATTGATGTGTTGGCAGTGGGTTCGGTTAGGGCTTTGCTTCCTTAAAGACTGACAGCTTGGAGACCCTATGGGGCAGTTCTACTCTGTGCTCTTGGTGTGCTGTGAGAGCTGGAATCAGCTCACTGGCAGAGTTTTTTTTTGTTTTGTTTTAGTGTCCTTATCCATAAATGGCAATACCAATGCCTGCCTTGCAAGACGAGCTTGAAACAGTGATGCAAAGTCTCTGGTGCAGGCTGTAGATGGGAAGGGGCCAATGTTATTGGGTGTTACATCTGGCCTCCAGGAAGGCCAGACAGAAACTTTCTAGAGCCGCTGTATTGACAGGTGGTCCAAGGTGGAGGGTCATGTCTCTCTCATCCAGAGGCATGGCAAGGTCTAGCAGAGGCACTTCTGCTGATCTTCCCTGGCGAGGGTGGACAAAATCTTTGGGACTTGGGGGTGGGGATGAGGACACAGAACCAGGCTGCATGGTTCCTCTTTACCTCTCGCGACTTGCAGAAGGAGAGGTGCGTATCTTAAACAGGCTGGCTGTCAATGCTGGCATTTTCTCTTTAGCCTGGCTGCATCTTTCTCATTGAGTCATTACCATCTCCCAAGGAGACCTGAGGCTTGTAGCAAAAGAACCCTGCATGTTCCAGGTCTTTCCTGTCCTTTCCTTGTCCATGTCACCTGTTCCCACTGGCTCCCCACCCTCTAATTCTGCCCTGACAGCCTTTTCTGCACCTCTCACTGCCAGCCCCAAGGGCAGCGACGTCTGATTGGTTCTCGATTTCCTCCCACACCTACCACAGTCACAGACGTTGATCTGATGTATTTCTCATCCTCTTGGTGTAAAAGACTCAACTGACAAAAGATATTCTAATGTCAACAATGGAAACCAAACTATGAGAAAGAAACATCATATTTAATGCTAAACCCAATAAATCAACTATTTTCGTTTCTCCTGTCCCTTCTCTAGTCCAAGGATATAATATATACAATTTCTACACATTTGCTTGCCACAGTGTTGTACTCCACATTTTACCTTATTAAAGCACAATCTCTCACTTCACTATCACATCTTCAAAGTGATCATGTTTAATGAAAGTACATTATATATGACATCAGTGCAAAGATGTCATCATTGCAATGATATATACATAGATATGCATGTATGTATGTATATGCATATGTATGTATGTATGTATATGAAACCATTCTCTTACTGCTAATATTTTGTTCGTTCCAAGTTCTGTTTTATTGTAAATAATGCTGCTATGGTAAATATCTTTGCAGGAGCTCCAGCATAGTGCGAGAGCTGTTAAAAAGTTTGCCTGCTAACCTAAGGTTAGAGGTTTGAGTCCACCCTGAGGTGACTGGTGATCTACTTCCGAAAAGTCAGCCATTGATAGCCCTATGGAACTGATAAGCCTATGGAGCACAGTTCTGCTCTGACACATATAGAATGGTCATCGTCATGGCTGACTCGCTGGTAACTGGTTGAAATATTTTATGTGCATATTGTTTTCCTTGTTTAGGATTAATTCCTGATAATAACTCTCTGGAATTTCTGACCTTTGCAGATCTATATCGACTCTTGATCCATGCTGCCAGCTTGCTCTTCTAAAGAATTACACCACACAGGGCTGCCAGGAGTCAGAATCCACTAAAGGGCATCTAACACGAACACAACACTTGACACTGCCCCTGGGAAAGGTGTCGGAAGAGTTTTCACCTGCACAGGCAATTACAACTTGCCAATTGTCTTGCTAGTTTAATAGATTTTTTTTTTTTTTAAATGGCACCTGTAATTTGCATCTTTAAATTGAGCCTTGAGTCAAAGGACTAAGGCATTTCTTAGGGGCTCTCTAGCTAAGACACAGAGGTAGGAGACAAGAGGGCTGGTCGAGCAGCTCTGAGATTCCCCATAAGGCATTCCCTTTTCTATCTGCACAGACAGGGGGTCAGAGGCCAGCCTTTTTAACTGCCTTCAGGCTGAAGACTACGGGAAGCATGCTGAGGTTAACTGGCTTATCATTTACCTTTCTTACCAGGCCCTGGAGATGCTTCCCATTCAGATAGAAAAAACTGGTCCTCTCCCACCCAAACCCAAAGTTGTAAACATCGTATGCACACGGTCCCTGGGTTATGTCAGACTTAGTACAAACCATAGTCCTGAACCAACCCCCTAAAGCTTATTATATTAAAAATCGAGGTATATACAATGGTTGTAACAACAAATGGGTGCTCCTTTACGATGTGCATCAAAACATTATTATTTTATTAATATTAATGTATTATCATGTTAAAGATGGTTTAGTGTATCCGGAGGGGTTTCCTTAATGTTTTCTATGCATAGAATACATAGGGGTCACTATGAGTCAGGTTCGAGGGCATATAACAACAACACAACAACATGCATAGAATGGTAAGCTGAATGCTGTATACCAAGACAAACATTTGACTAAACAGCGTTGGATATGAACCATACCTAACTGTTCCGACTTACATACAAATTCGACTTAAAGGCAGATTGAGGAGTGGAACTTGTTTATAATCCAGAGGCTTCATTACATTTTCTTTTCTACTAATGGCTCCACTGTTCATTTTTGAGAGCCAAACATACCACGTTTTCATACAAGTAACGTATGCGTTATACGTGTTTTGCAAGCCCCTCATGCATCAGCTTCCTATGCATGCTATATGTGTTTTATGCATGCAAACATTAATTTTTTGTGGGCACGCTATATGTGGAAAAATACTGTACACAGAAAATAAGCTCTGGGTCCCATGCTGTTTTTCCTAGCATGACGCAAGATTTGATTGTTCTAGATTTTTCTCTCCTTTTGGATATCTCATTAGAATGGAAACATTTAGTGGTTTCAAGTTTCCAAAATGAGAGAGAGAGAGAGAGAAAAAAAAAAAGGGAGCCTTCTGCCAGCCTCATCATGGGGGAGATGACAGCTGCCACTGAGCTGCACTTGTAGAAACAATAGCCATCATGGCTGATTGTTTTAGCAATTTCCTGCCCCCACTGGGCTCTGTGTTCATCTCTAAACGCTCCTGGATTTATATTCACTCATTCATTTATTCAGTGCACATTTACTGAGCAACTACTATGTACCGAGCTCTGTGTCAAGGTAAGAGGAGACCTAAGACTCAGTTCTGCCTATGAAGAGCCAGATAAGGAAGCCAATGGTTCCAGTGTGAGCGCTCAGTGCTGAGGTGGTCATGGCCCACGACACTCTGCTGGCAGAGAGGACTGCTGATAATACCTGAATGACAAGTTGCCAGGATTAACCAGTGACCAGCTGCCAATTCAAAAATGTGCACCATCCCAGGCTTTGAGACACCTTTCTCTCAACTACTGCTAAAGCCACTCACTTGGGGAACAATGAAAGAGGAGCCTTCCCTAGTCAGTGGTTGGAGGGTTCACCTCAAGGTTGGGTTCACCTGGCTCTGCAGTCCCACGCTCTGGGGACCAGCATCGAACTTTGTGAGATGAGGCTGACCATGTGGAGAGTAACCTGGGCCCTGTGACCCTGGAAGGAGTCCTAGGTGGCACAAACGATTAAGCACTCAGCAACCAACTGGAAGATTAATGGTTTGAATCTACTTCCAAAAACTCAGCCATTGGAAATGACACACACGAGGTCTCCAAGAGTTGGTGTTTTGGGTGATCCTGGAAAATAATGACCACCAATGGCTGACGGAATCCCTTCTTGCTTTGAGTTCCAGAAAATGGCTTAGTGCAAAGGGCTATCATTGCCCAAAAGATTAGGTGAGACTCACAGATGCCCCCCTTGTTTACAGGGCCAGATCCAGACCCTCCAAAATTCCATCCCTTGCCTCTTAAATGAGTAACTGAACTGCTTGTCCCCACAGATTAATTGGAACAAATTGCTTGGTAAGCCCACTTCTCTCAGAGCCTTAGACTTTGGCCCACCCTCTGCCTAAGCTGGCATACAACCTCTCCCTCACAGGCCCTCCTAATAGGCTGGCCTTGGAGTAAAAATAGTCTCTGGTCTACTAGCAGATGTAATAAAACCCATGGGAAAGTGTTCACTACAATTAGTAAGTAAGCACAAGTGAGCCCATGCTTACCTTGCCTATTGGGTAATCCACCTGAGTCTGGTCTTTGAGCCTGGGAAAGGCATCTCTAAGCCTCAATGTTCTCATCTGCAAACCGGATCTAAGCAAGCAACCTCATAGAGCGGTTGTAAGAGGCCGGTTGAGAGAATCAAATGAGAGCATACACGACACATTCTGGCACACAGTAGGCCTTCACTCCAGGCCCACTCCATACCTCTCCCCCAAAGTCACCTTCCAGATTTAGAACAGGTCATACTTTTCATTTGCATTGAATAATGTGAGGTCCATGGGAAGGGAGCGGTAGGGATGATCCAGTCTCCAGGCTGTGGGAGAGGAGGTGGACAATGATACACTGTGGCTCGGAACAGGCCCCAGGGTCCAATTACTGGGCAGTGGTGATGAGTGGAAGCAGATGGACCCTTTCTCAGAGACCATTTACTGTGTGGGTAGAGAGACAGCCCACATGCGGGTTTGGTTTATTATTTCTTTTGGCTTCCAGACACCCTGGAAGTCATCCTATCAAGCCACATCTAGGAGGATAATGGGCATCTGGGCTTTGTAAACACTCACCCCTGCCCGTCTCATCAGCAGGTCTCTGACCTCCTTGGGACGTGCCCCCTCATTCTGCAACCTCATGTTTCCTCTGTGCCTGGCTGTTTTCTCGTCTAACTGTATCTGTCAGAGTGCTTGGGGAAGTCTTTAGGTTACCTCTGTGCTGCTCCAACAGATAATATACCACCAATGGGATCGTTTGAACAAACAGGAGTTTATTCTCTTACAGTTTGGAGGCTTTAAGTCTGAATTCAAAGTGCCAGGCTCTAGAGGCTAGGTAAAAGCCTCTCAACCTTGGGCTTCAGCTCTGCCTCCTGCTCTCAGCCCACTGAAGCTGGAGGCATTTCTTCACTCAGACAGCTGCTGGCTGCTGAGGCTGACAAACCCAAGGTCAACAAGTACAAAGGCACAGTCCCAATGTTACCAAACCACACAATAGGCCATTAATTCAAGTCCATTGAAAGTCCCCAGGTCGGCCGAGCATGGCAGGCTGCTGAACAATGACACGGCTACATGCAGGGTTCATGTGTGCCGTAAGCTAGAGACCATCCCCAAGTCTTCTCCTTATGTACAAGAAGCAGACCACATCCCAAAGGCAGCTACTCAACTGCTCACAGTAGATTCCACTATGGAGTTGATTGCTAGTCTCATCATGGGGAATAACTACCACCAGCTTTCCAGCCACTCAACCAGGCCCAGCCAAGTTGACACACAAACTTAACCAGCACAAGAAGACAGTTGCAGACACAGCATGTGGGTGCAAAAAGCACAGACTGAATGTAGCCTCGCCCTCCTTAGGCGAGAAGAGCAGGGTGTGATCCAACTTGTGTTAGTTTTTTATATCATTGTGAGAGTGAGGGTTTACTTTCTTTCTTTTTGAAAATTATCTGTTCTCCTCTTAAATTTTTTTTTTTTTTTTCTTTTTAAGCTTTGGTGAAAATACACACAAGACCCACTATGGTAGTTAAATTTGTATGTCAACTTGGCTGGGCCTGGTTGAGTGGCTGGGTAGCTGGTGGTAGTTATTCCCCATGATGAGACTGGCAATCAGCTACATGGTGGGATCTACCACAAGCAGCTGAGTAGCTGCCTTTGGGATGTGGTCTGATTCCTGTATATAAGGAGAAGCCTTGGGAACGGTCTCTAGTTTATGGCACACTTGGACTCTGCATATAGCCATGTCGTTGTTCAGCAGCCTGTCATGCTCTGCTGACCTTGGGACTTTCAATGGACTTAAATGAATGGCTTGCCATGTGGTTTGGTAAAATCAGGACTGCCATTTTATTTGTCAACCTTGGGCTTGTTAGCCTCAGCAGCCAGTAGCTGCCTGGGTGAAGAGATGCCTGTAGCTCCAGTGCGCTGGGAGCCAGAGGCAGAGCTGAAGCCCGAGGTCGAGGGGCTTTCATCAGCCCCTGGAGCCTGGCACTTTGAACTCGGACTTCTAGCCTCCCAAACTGTAGAAGAATAAACTCCTGTTTGTTGAGGCCATCCCATTGGTGGTGTATTCTTGTCAGAGTGGCCCTAGGTAACCAGAACACACACCCATTCAACAATTTTCACACACAGTGCAGGGGCAGTGGTTACATTCTTCACACTGTGTCATCATCTCTCTGCCCAGATTGTGTCTCCACCATTAATTAAGACTCCCTGCCCCTCTAAGTCCTCATCTGTATTTCAGAGTTACTGCCATCCATTTAATCTCATTTAAATAATTCTTTACAAGAGCACGGTGCTCAAGGCAAGTATTCTTTATTAAATGAGCTAAATTGTTGTTGAAAATTATCCTTGAGCAGAGGTTACACAGATTTCCCAGATCATATGGCTGGTCAGGTCAGACAGCAGTGACATGGTGGGACCAGCATTCATACCTCCCCGGTCTGCCATCAAGACTCACAGCATTGCCACTGTACCAGAGCCCCACCCACAGGCTGGGTGCTCAGCAATGTGTTGCCTCTCTGGCCTGTTGACCTTGACTGGTCTCTACTCATCACATACATACACATATAACCACTGCCTCATATCCAGGAGTTGACTCCATTTCTTCAGTGTCAGGTAGAAGTCCCTCACTACTGGTCTCAGATCCAAGAACCTCTGTAAGTCCTTCTCCCTGCCGATTCCACCTTTTGGAAAGTAGAAACATACACAGTACAACCTGTGGATCCTTCTTCTGCAGGATGGCCTTTCAAGCACCAGAAGGCAGCTCTCAAGGTCCCTAAATCTCCTTCTGAATCAGGATCTTTAAAGCTGGCCTCCAACGACAGAGTTTCAGTGGCTTTGCCAACTTGGTCATTCTGTGCCCACTTCATAAGAGATGCTTACATATATGTCCTAGGCTTGTCTGACCCATGTAAAGTAAAAGACTTCCCTCTTCTGTATATTAAGGCAAGATGCCTTTAAGAAGGAGTGTCTTCTTGAAGGAAGACTCCCTTTATGAACCTTATGTTTCAGTCCTCTAGCTGCAAGTCCTGTGGTTTCTCCTGCAGACAGGTCCTCCTGGCCTCCCTCTGCTTGGCTCCACCAACATCCCCATCTCTCTTGGCTGTGCCTTTGGCTTTTCCCCACATAGACACAAATTACTTAGCCTGATTACTCCTAGGTCGTCTAGTCCATACACACAGGATAGCTATCACTGGACAGAGACGATGTGTCCATTCTGGACACATCACAAGCCTACTCTTTCTTATCCTTTGAATTTATTGCAATTTGGGATATCCAGAGGACACTATTGACTTTTCAAGGTGAACTTATGGAAACCTGAAATGCAAATTTTTTTTCACACTTTCATGAAATCATGAATCATTTATTGGTGCTTGTGTAACTGACTTCTTGGACCAAAGTCCAAAATTATCCTTGTTCAATTCCATCCTCTAGACCCAGCCCAGACCTCCAGCTGCTGTCTTCATTTTGGAAGCTAGTCCTCCTTCCAGAGCATCAGTGGTCCCTTCCAGCTTTGCATTCTGTTTGATCATCCCACACCTAGTAGTGTGGCCACTGATCAAGAAGCCACTGTCTTCCACAATCCCAGTGCCTCCTCCACTTCCCTTCCCCACCCTCCCAGTGGCAGGGAGGATTCCGGCTGAGGGTTGCCATTCTCCTCTACCTCCCACAGCCAGTCTCCCGGAGTGGACTTCTCTGGTTCAGCAAGATCCGACTATTTCCTATTTCCACACTTGAGAGGCTGCTGATAGGTTGGGATCAAGGTCCAAAGACCCCAACCAACACCATTTACCCTCAGCTCCTGCAAGGCACACACCATCCTCTTCAACCCTGGGATGGAGGCCCACTTGCCCTTGGTCTGTCCCTTCCTGACTCAGCCATAGACTCAACAAAGTGGAGGTCTGAGAGAGCATTCTAATTGGCCACACTTTGCAGGCTATTGCAAGCTCTGCTTTGAAACCATCCCAGCCACAGAGATGAAGACCTCAGATCCATTTATCAAGGTCCCCATGACCTCATGGGGCTCTAATGGGGACTGAGCAATCAATGCTTGCTGAGGCTGAGTTACGGGGCTGGGTGGGGAATATGTCACAAGGGCAGCATTTCAAATGGGCTTCACTCGCTCTTTCTTTCACTCTCTCTCTGAGATGAGGACACTATGTTTCTCCTTGAAAGGAGGACAAGACAAAAAATACCAGAAAATATTCAGAGTGACTCAGAACGAATACATGGAGTTAGTGCCTTGTATGTACATGTATGTAGTTTCGAGATAAAGTAAGTCATGGAGGGTGCAGGGAGAGAAAGACCTGGCCTGGAGTCAGGCAACTCAGGTTCTAGTCCTGGCTCCGCCCCAAACCAGCTGGGCATCTGAGGGACAAGTCACTTTACTGCTCTGAGCTCCTGTTTCCTCCTGGTAACCAGATTCTCCTCGAAGATCCCTGCCAGTTTTGTTAATAGACATAACCACCATTTAAGCATTGAGGTGCTCCTGAAAACCAGGGGGTAAGAGAATTGTTTCCCCAGCTGAAGTCTGTTTCTGAAGAAACCAAGAACAAAAGCGGTTGCTGTTGAGTCAGCTCTGACTCCTGGCTGCCACAGGGGTCAGAGCACAGCTGTGCCCCACAGGACGCTCAGTGCCTGTCTTCCCGAGTAGATCACCAGGCCTTTCTTTCTTGGGCCTTTTGGGTGGACTGATCCAACCTCCTGATTCTCAGTGGAGTGCACTTACCGTTTGTGCTACCCAGGGGCTATTTCAAAAGACCCCATCAGTAAGTCTTCCCTTTCTTTTTCTCTCTCCTTCCTGCCTGCCTTCCTCCCTCATTGTCTTCCCTTCCTCCCTTCTTTTAGAAGCAGAATCATTTTTCCAAAAATTAATGTTATGCAGAAGTCCAAGGAATATAATAGAAAAAATGAATACTGGCTTTATCCA
>NW_006921656.1:9962571-9964221 GCF_000298275.1 Orycteropus afer afer | reverse complement strand
GCTACATGCAGGGTCCAAGCGTGCCATAGGCTAGAGACCATTCCCAAAGCTTCTCCTTATATACAGGAAGCAGACCACATCCCAAAGGCAGTTACTCAGCTGCTTGTGGTAGATCCCACCATGGAGCTGATTGCCAATGTCGTCACGGGGAATAACCAGCTGCCCAGCCACTCGACCAGGCCCAGCTAACTTGACACACAAACTGAACTACCACACCCTGCCTGTCTGTTCATCTTTGGCATGACCCCCTTGCACCCCCACACCATCAACACCATTTGCACAGCCCTGTATCGGCAGAGGTCCTTAATTGCCAGCCTCCTTGTCTGGTGACGCTCTACCTGGTAACCATGTGGCTCACAAAGCACATTCCTGCCATTGCTTCATTGGCTCTCCTCCACAAATGCCTGAGGCTGGGTAACCCACCAGTGCACAGGTGAGGGGGCCTGGACTCAGATCGATTACAGCAGGGGAGGGTCTGCTTGGATCAGTGCTATATCCTTGGCCTCTGGGATCAGAATTTGGGATCTGCTCTGCTCCAGGAATTGGAGTGAAATCCATGATGGTGGTGGCACCTGCTAACTCTCTCAACCAACCCCTGACAGGGCAGGTTCCTGAGTCCTCTGGCCTCTGCTCACTCACAGGTGCTGCCATTCTTTTCTGAGGATATAGGAGCATTTTCAAAAATCACTCTGTAAATCTGGATTGTTGTTCGGGCTTCTCTGCAAGAAGCCCACCTGTGCCCCCTCGCACTGGAGAAGACAAAAGGCGAGCCCACTGTGGCAGCTCTCCCAGAGCCCAGCCACCCAGGATTGCATTCCATTTCAGCTCATTAGTAGCTGTGGGACATTGGGCAAGTTGCTTAACTGTTCTGAACCTGAATTGCTTCACCTCCAAATGGGAATAATGAAGGTAGTTGCCTCATATGGTTTTATGGGGATGACCTGAGAGTATGCACAGGAAATATGGAGTGAATTCTAAGTGGATGCAAGAATAGAAATTGTTTAAAATCACAATGAACTGTAACTCTAGAAGCAATCGGTGCTGGAGGAATTATCGCCAATGCTCCTCAGAAGTGAGGGTGCGGAGGCTTCGTCTTGCTCACTCAGGCATGTCATCAGAAAACACCAATCGCCGGAACAGGACGTCATGCTTGATAAAGTAGGGAGGGCCAGTGACAACGAAGGGAGCCTTCCAGGAGATGGGCTGTCACCAGAGCCCAACAAGGGGCTCACCATACCCATGAACACGAAGATGGCACAGGCCTGGCAACGTTTCGTTCTGTAATATGTGAGGTCTCCATGAGTAGAGTTGGCTCTATGGCAACTAACTACAGCAACACCACTAAAAGTAAGTTACCCAAAGGTGCAGTTGACTAAGTATATTAAAAACAAGGGTAACAAAGGCACAAAGCTCACCTTTCCTAACCATCTCACATTTTAGCATTAGCTATGCCCTTGAGGTTATTTAGGTCTATGGCGTCTGCACGGTGGGGAACCATAGGAGGGTGCACTGCTCTCTCCACCTCTGTGCTCAGCAATGGCAGGTGGGTGGCTTGGAATCAGCCGTGGTGGGAGTATTTAGACCACGGAAATCAGCAAATGCTACAACTCAGGGCTCTGCCCCTCTCCCACCCAGAGCTGGTCGTTGGTC
>NW_006921656.1:9955651-9956761 GCF_000298275.1 Orycteropus afer afer | reverse complement strand
GGCGGTTCAAACCCACCAGCCACTCCTCGGAAGGAAGGTGGGGCAATCTACTTCCAGAGTGATACCACCTCAAAAACCCAAGGAGGGGTCTCTATGTGTCAGATCCAACTCAATGGCAGTGAGTTTTTATAGCTTTTCCCACTTTCTCAAGTTCCAATGTGCACAGGAATCCTTAGGGGATCTTGTTAAAATGCGAAGTTTGATTCAGTAGATCTGGATTGGGGCCTGACAAGGCATTTGTTGATGCCAAGGCTGTAGGTCTGCAGACCATCCTTCGATTGGCAAAAGCCCCTACACATGCTGCCTCTTTCATGCCCTAGTCAAGTTCATAGAGTCCAGCTTGTTGAGTTTTCAGTTCATCACGTTCTTGTTTTAGAGAAAGTGTCCTCCAGCTGACCAACTACACTGGTGTCCTGACAGAGCCAGGCAAACCACCATGTGTGCCACAGGGGTCTAGCCTGACTATCTCTCCCCCCTCCATCTCTCTCTCTATCTGGGATGTCATTCTGTTTACCCAGGAGTCCCACAACTGCCTTGCTCTTCTCTCTTAGTCCATATCATAGCAACCACCTCTTTTAAGGGTCCCTGAGCCTATGGTCTTAGCCCCTTGGACTGATTTTTCACAAAAAGTCATAGTGAACTATTTGAATGCAAATCTGATGATATCACCTCATTCTTAGACTCTTCAAGAAAGAGCAAGGAAACAAACCCTTCTCTCTGATTCAAACCCTCTTCAACCAGAGCATCTTATTTATTTACTTCATAATATTTTACTGTGTTTGGGGTGAAGGTTTACACAGCAGTTTAGGTTCTCATTCAACAAGTTCTACACAAATTCTTCAGTGACACTGGTTACATTCTTCCCAATGCATGAACATTCTCCGTTTTTCCATTCTGGTTGCTCTGTTTCCATTAATCTACTTTCCCTGTCACTTTGTTTTAATGTAATTGCTGGTTCTTTGGTTTCATGAAGGTGATTTTTTAAAGGTCCACAGTACTCACAGGTGATATTCTTTATTTTGTGAGCTAATCTGTTATTCTCTTTTTTGTTTGTTTGTTTTTCTGCTATTCATAAGGAATTCCCTGGCCAATTCTCTGAGAAGTGGATGG
>NW_006921656.1:9953376-9954740 GCF_000298275.1 Orycteropus afer afer | reverse complement strand
TAAATTGCTGCTAAAGAAAAGTAAGAATACCTCTGACCAATCCAGTCTATCTTTTTAGGATTAGGAAAATGAGGCTCACGAGGTCAAACAGCTTTCCTGGGGTCACTGAGGAAGATCCTGGCAGGGAAAGAACACTAAGCCCCCTCCTCCTATTTTCTTTGTTTTCTCGTTCTCTGACCATGATGCCATGATCTCTTGCCAACAACTTTCTTGCTACCCCCTCCCAGATGTTTCTTTCTTAAGATCCGCTAGGTGAGCCCTTTATTGACTGAGAGCAAAATGCTCACGTCTGCAAGCTGTCTCCAAATCTGCCTGGTGCAATGCAAAGCATGAAAGGAAACAGAGGGCGTGCAGCTTCTGGGTTTGTTTCCATCAACAGCTCTCCAAGACCAGACTGACAGCTGGGCCCTGAGGTCCTAAGCATGAGGACCATTAGGGGTAAGGAAGCAAAATTGACCTCAGCTCCCCACCCCCCTGAAATGGGGGAAGAGTCTTTAAGGCTTTCATGAGGCACTGTAGCCAAGATAAGCTGATTCTCAGGGCTTGATAAAGTCCTGAAAGTGAGCAGCATGAGTAATTGGGCCTTTAGCTGGTGACTTTTTCCCTGAAGTAGACTTTAAAACTCATCCTCATTGTATGAGAGAAGTCCTTCCTTTTATCACAAACTCAATTAAATGAAGGCTTCTGCTTACCAAGTCATGGCAAGAAAGCAAAGATCTCAAAAACTGGTAAATTCTCTCCTTCGCCAGGAAGGAAGGATGGGTAGAAAGAAAGAAGAAAAGGAGTATTTTTAAGGGCCTACCTAGTAAGAGCCAGGACCAGTCCCTGGAGAAGGATATCATGCTCAGTAAAGTAGAGGGTGAGTGAAAAAGGGGAAGACCCTCAACGACATGGATCAACACAGTGGCTGTGACAATGGGCTCACGCACGGCAGCGATTGTGAAGATGCCACAGGGCCGGGCAGTGTTTCGTTCTGTTGTGCACAGGGTCGCTGTGAGTTGCAGTCAACTCCATGGCACTTAACCTCAAGTGAGAACCAGCTTAGGAGAAGGCTGGGTGGTACAAGCAGTGTGTAATCCGTTGTTAACCTAAAGGCGGGTGGTTCAAGCTCCATGGAAGAAAAGGCCTGGGGAACGGCATCTGTAAAGATCACAGCCAAGAAAACCCTAGGGGGCAGTTCTACTCTGTAGCACTTGGGTCATCATGAGTTGGGGCCAGAGTCATGACAGCTAACAACAACAAGAACCAACATAAAAGGAAGGATGGTGAGACTTAACCTCCTTACCTTGGACACACCATCAGGAAAGAACAACGGCTAGAAATGGACATCAGTTTGGTAAAGCAGAGAGCAGCAAGAATGAGGG
>NW_006921656.1:9951232-9952256 GCF_000298275.1 Orycteropus afer afer | reverse complement strand
ATGCTGAGCAAATGTTTGGTAAGCACTGCAAAAATTAATTATTAAAATCCAATGGCAAATCTAAGATCCAGAATAATATTTTGTGTTCAAATGGATTTAACATATTGATTTAAAATTTATAAGTACATTCTTCTAGAAAATAATGGAAATAGCCCATAATCAAAATATAGATATACACAAATACAGACACAATTAATTGCTTGTTAAAATTGAATTTTAACTATTGATTAGCCCAGGCTCAGGCAGATGGGTGGGCCTCCCTTCTGGTGGTGGAGGCACTGGGTGTCTCTATGCCCTATGGAAATAAATGAGGAACTGTTCTCCCGAAGAACATTCTGGCTTGTTCCTCCCTAATTCTGACTGGTCTCTCTGCTAATTGGCCTCAATTAGTGGGGTCTGATGCAGCAGCTTGTCAATCAGCAGGAACATATTGTATCCTCCAGACCAAACCCAAAGCATGCATTCTCATCGCGCCTACCTCGGATCGCTGGAAAGTGTTAAAATTAGATTCATTATGGCTAATTGAGTCCAAGGGAACAGGACAATCCTTTATCTAAGTGGCTGAAAAATAAGCTAAGTCCTCTGTCTGTGCTCAACTCAAACAATTTGGATTCTTCTTTGAGCTCTCAAGAGTTCTCTGCCTTAACTTTCCATTCTTCCCATTGGCATCTGTTGTGCCCAGCACTGCATTGGTTATATAATGGTAATTAATTGGAAGAATGAATGAATGATGGATGGTCAGGCCACATTACTGAGTGTCTCCTGGGCTCCAAGCATTATTCTAGGCCCTAGGATAATGATGATGCAGTCCCTAGATGGAGTAAATGTTCAGTGCTTGACTATTAACTAAAAATTGGCAGTTCAAATCCACCCAGAAGCAGCTCAGAAAAAAGGTGACAACCCTATGGAGTGTGGCTCTTCTCCTCTGTGCACGTGGAGTGGTCATAAGTCAGAGTCGACTTGATGACAATTGCCAGAAAAACAAGGACCAGAGCAGAAACTGTTCATTTGCTCTCTGGGCTTA
>NW_006921656.1:9939312-9947670 GCF_000298275.1 Orycteropus afer afer | reverse complement strand
GACTTCTAGCTTCCCGAACTGCAAGAGAATAAACTCCTGTTTGTTCAAGCCATCCCATTTGTGGTATATTCTTGTCAGAATGGCAACTCCTGTTTGTTAAGGCCATCCCATTTGTGGTATATTCTTGTCTGAGCAGCACTAGGTAACCAGAACAAGTATTGAATGAGGATGTGGCTGAAATAACCTTGAAGGAGGGTACCAATCCTGAGATTATGCATTCTTAGGATTAAAAAAAAAAAAAAATACAAAGGATGATTTTAAGATGGTACTGGGGACAACATTCATATGAAAATTAAATATCACACTGTGGGATGTTTTCATTCATGGCTAGTGGAAAAGGGCATGTGTGTGTGTAGGGCTGGAGGTGGGTTAGGGAATTATGATATAGTGGTAGATCTAAAATAAACCAAGGAATTGTCAAGTGGCTCCAGGCCAAATTGGATTAAGTTCCAGGAAATACAGGGCCAGAATTCCTTGATTGTACACAAGAGGCAGGATGTTGTTAAAATAAGCCTGAATCATAGACTGTGTACACCATACGGCTTTACCGATAAGAAGTGCAAAGAGAGACCGGTTGAGGCTAGTGCAGTGTCACCTTAGGAAGGCAGCAGGCTACACACATCCCTGATCTCATGGAGCTTCAGAGCATGACTTAGCAGATGAAAAGCTGTCCCACTTAAGACCCTGCTGAAATCAAACAAGTGAACACAAACTGGGTGAGGATATCATTCTTTGCCCACCTGTTGGCAACACTCTGAGGGACAAAAATTAAAGTAACTAACATTTATACAAGGGTTTAGGAATTCCACATCCATTGATCTATTGAACCATCACAGCAGTCTTGTTGTTGTTAGGTGCCATCAACTTGGTTCCAGCTCATAGTGCCCAGTGTACAACAGAATGAAATGCTGGTCAGTGCTTCACCACCATCACATTTGATGCCAGGTTTGAGCACATTGTTGCAGCCCCTGGGTCAATCTACCTCATTGAGAGTTTTCCTCTTTTTTGCTGACCCTCTACTTTACCAAGCATGATGTCCTTCTCCAGGAACTGGTCCCTCCTGATACCAGGTCCAAAGTACATGAGACAAAGTATCACCATCCTTATTTCTAAGGAGCATTCTGGCTGTATTGATGAAATGGCATCCTTAGAGGTAGGTATAATTGGCTCCATCTTCTGGATGACAAAATTGAATCTTAGAGGACTTAAATCACTCACCCAAAGTCACAGAGAAGGAGTGACACAAAAAAGTAAGTATATAATCAAGTACTTAAATATGCCTCCCACTACCAGGTGCATACAATGGTTCTTCCTTCTTTCCCAGAGCAGGCCATATAAAACCAAAAAAACCCATCACTGTGGAGTCAATTCTGACAGGACTTATACTCCTTTAATATTCTGACTCAAAACTAAGGCCATTCAAGGCCTTTCACAACCTGGCCCAATCTCCTATGGCCCAATTTCACTCACCCTCTCCTACGTACCAGAAGCTCTGATCACACTGGATGAAGAGTTCTGATCACACCAAACTCTCATTTCCAATATAAAAAAATATATATTCCTAGTGCCACGATATTCCTTCTGTCCATACCCATTTCCCTCATTCTCTGCTTATTAAATATTTACTCATAATTCAAAAGGTTGCCCAACTGTGACCTCTTTGGTGAAGTATTTTAAGACTGGCCAAGAGAATGTCATTCTTTATTTTCCCATTTTATTTTATTATTAAATTTTTATTGGGATGAAATATATGTAACAAAACACTTCAATCGTTTTTATGTGTACAATTTGGTGACGTTAACTACATCCTTCATGGTGTGTGACAACCACACCCATTCATTTCTAAACCTTCACTGTGTTTTTGTCCCATTTTTACTATGTGGGAGGGGTGGTCAGAGCTTTTGGCCAGGGCTATGTAGAAGCATGAGCCCAGTGAAGGATGATAACTGTCAATGTCACTGGTCTCTGGGCTGAGGACATTCTACCATGTTGGCCATGTGGCCAGTCACAACAGCAAAAGAAGTACCACAGTTCATCTCTGATTCCTCACTTCTTCTCTTGTATATTTAGTGGTTATTCTATGTGCTTTCCCATCTTTGGATAACAATAAACATTCCTTCATTCCAATTACTGGGACTGTCTGAGCTCTTCACACCTCTGCTACCATGCACATGCTTTGTTCTTATATAAAAGACCCAAACCCACATACATTGAGTCGATTCCAACTCACAGTGACACTCATTGGAGTTCCAAGACTGTAAATCTTATGGACGTAGATTGTCTCATCTTCCTTCTGCAGAGCAGCTGGTGGGTTTGAACTAATGACCTTCTGGTTAATAACCAAATGGCTTACCCACTATGTCATCAGAGCTCCTTTAGTTCTTAAATAGAGTCTTGCTAATCTCATCCTGTTTTGATGCATCTATAACTGTTAACCAGAAGGCTGGTGGTTCAAACACACCAGCCACTCCTCATAAGGAAGGCTGGGCAATCTACTCCTGTAGTGACACAGCCTTGGCAACCCAAGGAGGGGTCACTATGAGTCGGATCCAACTCGATGGCAGTGAGTTTGGGTTTTTTTGGTATGTCAGCCCACACCAGCTACTTCTCAGAAGGAAGGCTGAGCAATCTACTTTTGTAGTGATACCTCTTCAGAAACCCAAGGAGGGGTCACTATGAGTCAGATCCGACCTGATGGCAGTGAGTTTTTCTTTTTTCCTGATGTCAGTCCGAGGCACCAATCCTGTTAAGGGTGCTAAGTCTTTTCCTAAAGTTTCAAGACCTTAGCACTTAGCAATTTTACATACAAACAGTATTGGGTTGAGATATCCAGCCATATCTGCTTACCCCTGTATACAGTGCCTGGCACATAATAGGCACTCAATAAACTTTCAAATGAACAAATGATGGGGTAGATGAATAAATAAATGATTTTTTTATGAGATAAAATATCTGAAAGTTCCCAGTCCAGTGTTTGGTTTACAGTAGGTGGTTCAATAAATGTTGGCTTTGCTCCTTTTGAGAATGATGACTGATACTGAACCCCTGGCCTTCCATGATACTAGAAAGGGGTTCCTCATTTCCTTAACCCAATTGTCAGTGGTTGTGTGGGAGGCTTCAGTACCACAGGTAATAGATTTTAGATTTATTATTGTTCTTATTTGTTCATTTCCCTGTAAGAAGATTATAAGTACCACCTCATGCCCGATGTCTTGCAGAGCCTTCCTTGCCCCTTAAACTTCAACCTTCTCCATGGGACTTGTTTGTCCCATGGAACAATAGTGGAAGCCGCAGATGCAGTTTCTCAGTGAAAGCCATGTCTCTTTCTCCTCTGTTGTGAGAATAATACATCCCAGACAGAAGCTGTTTCTTGTTCTTCCTGGGTCCTGGCACAAGAACACCCACGGAGAAGAGCCACTCCCGGCCTCTCCCAGTGGGAGAGAATAACGTTTTGTGTTGTAAGCCACCGAGCTTTTAGGGTTGCTTATTATAGAAGCAGCAAACCCATTGTCCTTGAATCCATTCTGACTCATAGAGACCCTGTAGGACAGAGTAGAACTGCCCATAGGGTTTCTAAGGTTGTAATCTTTACAGAAGCAGACTGCCACATCTTTCTCCTGTGGAGCAGCTGGTAGGTTTGAACTGCCAACCTTTCAGTTAGCAGCCAACTGCTGTAACCACTGTACCACCAGGACTCCTTATGGCAGCAGAGTCTAGAGAAATATGACTAATACAATATATAAAGCTGATATGCACTTTAAGTGGGAACAGGAAGAGTGATAATGATGGCCCTGAAGAAATGGAGTCTTAGATCCTTAGAAGAATGTTTTGGCTTTGGGCAAATGAAGGGAGAACAGGTGTAAGTAAGTACTCCCAGCCCTTCTGCACCGAGCACCTGCTATACCCTTGGCTGCTCTACGCACCTCAGGTCATTCCATCCTCCCACCAGCTCAGTGAAGCCAGTAGGACAGTGAAACTGTGACAGTCGGAACACCATGGGGCTGCCTTGTTTTTTTGAGTCTCAAATTTTCCTTCTTTGACAAGGTAGTCCACCATTTTTCTATCACTCTCTTGTTATAATTGAAAATATTTGCATTTTCCTGCTCTGACAGGTTCTTACTCTCGCGGGTTTTACACCTGCTTTCAGATACTGAGACTGAGGCCCAGGGAAGTGAACAGACACACTCAAGTTCACACATAAGTTAAAGACAACACAATTTTAAACAGCATGATTAAGCTTCATTGCCTCAACAGTGAATAAGCTGCTTTTGACGAAACTCCTCTGCTCAAGCAGCATCAGGGTGACAAAATCAAAGCCATTGCAATTAGTCAGAGGGAAGTCACATTAACTTGTCACACATTTAGTTAAGGCCCAGGCAGCTCTGCCTCTGGTAAATGTTTCTGATACCTAAAAACCAAGTTCACACAATTTCTCAATAGGAGGGCTCTTTCAAGAACCCAAAATATTCAGGCTTCAGAGTGACAAATGGATGGTTTACTGGGCACCTTATTACACTGAATAATTCACTTATTTATCCACGTATTGTTCACTCATTTATGAAGGCTAAATATTTACTGAACACCTACTATGTGTCTGGGATAGAATTAGGCGTGGAGGACACTTAATTGCAAAACAAGCAGTCCTTGCTAGCTCAAAGTCTACTTCTCAAAGGATATCTGTGAGTTTTAAATGAATCGTTATTGTCCATTGCTCTCAAGTCAGCTCTGATTCATTGTGACTCCAGATACAATGGAACAAAACATTGCTTGGTCCTCCACCATCTCCCTGACCACCAGCATCCTCAGGGTCATTGTTGTGGCCCCTGTGTATTTCGATGTCTTCTAACCCAAGGGGCTGGCTCATCAGGTAGCAACATAACAGACACTGTTCTGTGGTCCATAAGGTTTACATTGGCTGATTTTTGGATCAGATCACTAGGCCTTTCTTCCTAGTCTGTCAGTCTGGACGCTACTCTAAAACCTGTCCCCCATGGTGATACCATGGCCACATGCAAGCCACCACAGTACAACAAACTGAGAGATGGGTGGTTGTCAACCACCATATTCTAAGTGTTACCTATGGGAATACTTATAAAAGAACCTAGAATGCAGTGGGCACTCACACAATGTAGGCTCTTATTCTCATTGTTATTTGATAGAGAGGAAGACAGGGAGATGTATTTTCAATCCTCTGTGGTCCAAATTTGGATGAAAGTGCCAGGAACCCCAGCCTGGAGGTCCTCCTCTACAGATGTCTCCTTGAGGAGGATTCTTGGTGGCCTTGAGCTGGGTTCCCTGGTGGAAGCTGCTTCTCTCTGAGAGCCAGGAATCTAAGCAAGCTGAGCCTGCATTTAGAGGAATGAGAAGCACAGATTCTCCAAGTAGCTGTCAGGGACTGATGCTGAGCAAGGGCGCTCCTATTTCCACCCCTAAATGACTCCTGGAGGGGAAGACCACCAGGAAGAGGGAAAGGAATTCTACAAGATGAAGCCAGGGACATGGTGGCTCAATCCTAAAGGGCTTGGATGTGCTGTGAAGGAGTTGAACATGTGTCCTGCAGATAACAGGGAGCTACTGAAGGGTCTTCAAGAGTGTGCAGAGGAGCAGAATCATGAACATATGTGTGTTCCTAAAGACCTTTCTGGATGGAGGGTGGAGCATGGCAGACAGGTGCTGCTACTGTAGCTTTGCCCTAGATGAACTTTGAGAAGGGATTCAACAAAGCCAGTGGTGATGGGGGTCAGGAGGAAGAGGCAGACTGAACATATATTCAGGGCTGAAACTTGACATCATGACTTTAGGAAAGAGGGAGGAGAGTCAAGGACCACTCAGGTGTGGGTGATGGTGTGATTTGAAGGTACCCTTCCTTGAGTTTGGAACAACAGCAAGTTCGGAAGAAAGCTATTGCATTTAATTTTGAAGGTTATGGTCAAGGTGCTTTTGTAAGGCTGGAACTCATGCAAAAGTCTGCTCTGGGGCTAGAAATGTGGATGTCATGAGCCAACACAAGGTCAGTTAAACCAGGAGAATGGAAAGATTCAAGCAGGGCATTAGAGAAAAGCAGAGAGTGATGGTAGAACATCCCCAGACTTTCCAAGGAGTGTGTTCTTGTCACTCAAATACAGCATCCTGCAGGGCAAAACATGCCAGAGCAGAGCAAAGCTGGAGGCCAAATGCATGAGACTCTGACAATATGCCTGGCTCCCCAGCATGGAGACTTGGGGAGAAGGAGCTTGTAAATATACCAGCTCATGTAATTGGCATCTTCAAGGGCAGAGGCTGCTGGTTCTGGGAGGAACAGGTGGGGGTCTGATCACTCACCTTCTCAAAGCTACCTGAACACCTTTCATTAAGGAAGCCTGCTCTGTCAATAACGTGTATTTCTCTTCCTCAGGGCTATGCTGCATCTAGCTCACCTGTTTACAGGTGATAGGACCAAAGCCCCTCTCCAGCTTCTCCCCAAGGCGACCTCCCACAGGGAGATTCAAGCAGCATCCAGATCAACACCCTTCCAGGTCTCCCAGCAGGAAGTGCCCTGGGAGGCTGCAGAGCCCTAATTTGCAGTCACTTCTTCAGTTTCCCAGGCCAGGATAAAAACAGCTCTCCACCTTCCAAGATGAAGCTCCCTCTAGAGAAACGAGAAATCACACCCACGCCCAGTCGAAACTCATCTTCCATTTCCTCAGCTTGTCACTGCTGAGAAAGAGACCACTAAGGCTGCCACCACAGGTGTGTGGGGGGGTACAGCCTCCTACCTCTCACCATACTAAGTCACAGAACTTTCCTTACACTGTCTCCCTGCCACTCACTCAGGAGAGTCTCTGAGACATCATTTTGAAAGTCGCCACAGAGAGCAAACAGGGCATGAGAATTTATTCCACACCAACCCCAGAGAAACAATGAGAAGATGTAATTCTTGAAGGTCATGCCAACACGCATTTTAGGAAAGAAATCACTATAATTCACTGGCCGTTTCCAAATCTGCTTTTTAAAAAAAACATATATAAGCATTTTGCTCCAGCCACATTATATTGCAATTATGTCTCTCCCCCACAGCTTCATCCCCTCTCCGCCAGAATTAAATCCACTCTTTCCGAGAACCCTGGTCTCTTTGTAGATGCCTTTCTGGCTTTCCCTTACACTGTTGGAGTCCCTACATGATGAACGTGCTTAGCTGCTAAGCCAAAAGTTGGAGGTTCGAATTCATCCAGAGGCACCCTGGAGGAAAGGCCCGGAGAACTGCTTCTGAAAACTTGGCCATTGTAAACCCTACAGACACAGTTCTACTCTGACACACACGGGTTCCATGAATCAGAGTCAACTCAGTGCACCTGACGGCTAGTATGATCCCAGCACTGTGCCAGGTAACAGACACAAAAATAAGGAAGAACTTAATTTTGAATTTGATAAGGGCATTGGCTTGTATTTTACTTTAGTTTCCTCTTTTTGTACCCAGTAGTTACACGCACAAATGTTTACAACCCTAACTTCAAGAAACAAAATCGCTGCTGAAATGGATCCCTGTGGCCGAGTTCTTGTTCAACTATTACCCCTTGTTCTCCCTTCTCTGCCTTACCAATGGGGCCTGAGTATCAGTCAGAATGGTCCCAGATACTCACTCCCTCAGCCTCCCTTATAGGTTGGGGTGGGTATGTGACATAGTTCTGGACAATGAAATGAGAAGAAGCTTTCTAGCTTTCTCTTATAAAAGGCTTCCTGGCTCTTCCGTCCTCTTTCTGTCTTGGACATAGATTGAACACTGACGGTTGCACTGCTGTGGGACATGACAGAAGAGTGAAGACAATCAGTAAGACACTGGTCCTGGCACCGCTCAGCTGCTAATGTCAGCAGCTCCCTGTCTCACGCAGCTTGTTATCTGAGAAAAAGAAACTCCTCTTCTTGAAGCCACTTTTCCTGGGTGTCCTATACTTGCAGCCCAAAGCCTTCCTAACTAATACTACCACCTTTCCCTGAGTTAGGACAATTCATTTATGGCACCAGTTGAGGAAAGAGTCATAATCTGTTCAAAACCTAGAAGCAAAAATACATTGTTGTTGTTATGTGCCGTTGAGTGGGACCCGACTCATAGTGACTCCTCCATGGGTTTCCGAGGCAGTATCGCTATGGAAATAGATTGCCCAACCTTCCTTCCTAGGAGTGGCTGGTGGGTTTGAACCGCCAGCCTTCTGGTTAGCAGTCAAGTGCCTTAGGTACTTGACCAGAGCTCCTAATTAGACACGAAAAACTCATGTTTGCAAAATCAATTCAAGCCAAAGCCAACCTGAACCATATTCCATGACTCAGTTTGGCTTGTCTTAGAAGCAAAATATCTGTCCTGTTTTCATTTTCCCTCAACTT
>NW_006921656.1:9937178-9938096 GCF_000298275.1 Orycteropus afer afer | reverse complement strand
CCAGCCTTCTGGTTAGCAGTCATGTGCCTTAGGCACTATGCTACCAGAGCTCTGGGATTAGGAGTCCAGTACATTTGGAGGGGCACAATTCAATCCATAACGGTATTCATGTCCCCATTCTTCACATCGGAAAACTGAGGCTCAGAATAATTTAGTGATGTGCTCACCATGAGGCAGCCAGTAAGTGGCAGATCCAAAGCTAGAATTTCCAACTCCACAGCGTGTGCTCTTCCTACCACATCAGGTGGCCTGACTAGGAAAACTGGATGTCTCAGGACTATCCACTTCTCCCCATTCCACCACTGTTAACCTGGCCTTCAGTTCTCACTTGGATGAATTGGCAGCATCCTCACAGGGCTTCTTCTTCTTACTTTGCCTCCTGCGGTCCATTCTCCACTAAAAAATTTATTTAAAAACATAAAAATGAAACAGTGCTGAGGCCCAGTCCCCATAACATAGAGGAATCAGTCTTTCTAAGGAGCAACCTTCGATCTGGATCATATGTCAACATAAAGACAAAAATCCTCACAACTGGACCAATAAGCAACATCATGATTAAAAGGAGAAAAGATTGAAGTTGTCAATCTTTTGACATTTGACTAGGATCCACAATCAATGCCCATGGAAGCAGCTGTCAAGAAATTAATTGATGTATTGCATTGGGCAAATTTACTGCAGAAGGATCTCTTTAAAGTACTAAACCCACCAGCCACTCCTAGGAAGGAAGGTTGGGCAATCTACTTCCATAGTGATACTGCCTCGGAAACCCAAGGAGGGGTCTCTATGAGTCGGGTCTGACAAATAACCTGGCAAATAACAACAACAACAAAGTACTAAAGAGCAAAGAAGTCACTTTGAAGACTAAGGTGTGCCTGACTCAAGCCATGGTATTTTCAACTTGTCTCATTTGCATGTGAA
>NW_006921656.1:9934673-9936498 GCF_000298275.1 Orycteropus afer afer | reverse complement strand
TGGGCAATCTACTTCTGTAGTGATAGCGCCTCAGAAACCCAAGGAGGGGTTGCTATGAATTGGATCTGACTTGACAGCAGTGCGTTTGGTTGTTTTTGGTATGCCAATAGAAAAGTTTTTAGAACTAGTATTTTAAAATTTTAGCATTCTAGGAACAATGTAGATGTCTAAATCTTTTCTTAATCATAAATTTTATAAACTCTAAATACAGATCTAGTATTTCTGATAAAAATTTAAGGTCTGAATTGAAATATGCTCTAAGTAAAATCTGCACACTAGATTTCAAAGAAAAAATTTAAACTAGATATTGTTTTTTCATTTCGAAATGATAATATTTTGTATACTTTGGATTCGATAAAATGTATCATTAAATTTTAAAAACTGTGATCAGATCTAGTGGTGACAGTTGTACAACCTTGTGATATAATAAAAACCACTGATTTGTACACATTAAAATGGTGAGTCTATGGCACATGTATTCTTTCTCAAAAAAAAAGAAAAAGGTAAATCAGATCTCACCATGCTCCTGCTTAAAACACTCCAATGGCTTCCTGTTGTGTGCATCTTCAACAACACCCAGCCTTCTGCATGACCTATGAGGCTGAGTAGGACCTTGCCCAGTCTTGTCAATCTCTTTGACTATCGCCCACCATTCACATTGTGCCCATCATTCCTCCAACACATCAAAGAAGGTCCTTGTTCAGGAAGTCCATGTTAACTTCATCCTTGCATATGGCCGGCTCTTTGCATCATTCACATCTGAACCAAAAGTGCCACTGCCTTTGAGAAGCCTTCTTCACCAACCACAATCAATTAGCACCTCCCCAGGCCACTCTCAATCACACACCCTGTTCATTTCTTGATAGCACTTATAAGAAATATGACATACTGGTTTACATGTTGTTATGGAAAGAATTGTGTCCCCCAAAAGTTATGTTGAAGTCCTCACCTCCATACCTGTGACTGTGACCCTGTTGGAAACGGAGGTAGGGAGGGTCCTAAACTTAATACCTTCTTAGTGGTATCTTGTCAAAGAAGCAGAATAAGCATAGAGACACACTCAGAGGGATAAGACCACGTGAGGAACCGTCTCCCAGTCGTACCAGCCAAGGAATGTCTGGGGCTATGACAAGGACAGACCATCCTTTCGAGTTGATGCCCTGATTTGGACTTCCAGACACCACAACTGTGAGACAATACATGTATGTCCTTTAAAGTTACCAATTTGTGCTATTTCTTGTTATGGCAGCACTAAGTACTGAAGACACGTCATTGTCATCCTACTTGAGGGGGTCCATGCTGGCTTTCTTCACATCCAGATCTCTACCACCCAGAACAAGACCTGGACAGAAACAGTGGTGGAATGTGATTTTTCTTGGGACGAACCCATCAGAAAAACCCAACTCTTCCTCTGCACTGTCACCTACACTCACGTGGCAGTGGAATGGGCAGAACTAGAAAGGCTGTGGAATTGTCTGGGTGGTCACGACTGCAAAGGGTTTTCTGAGCTCATTTCAGAACCTCAGTTGCAAGGGACCAACCATTTTCATTTGGAAAATATTTGATCCTGCTAGAAAGTAAACATTTTGAACATCCTTCCTAAGGGACAATTGCTTCCCAAATGGTTCCAGTTTAACCATGACCTCCCTCAGGTTGTTTAATCCAAACATACAAAGCAACCCACATGTCTCTGAAGCCTGCAGGGATTCAAATGTCTTTTCTAAGTTAAAAGAAAAAACAACAAAGGCAGTGTTTGCTGACACTGGGAAAGCAGAAGACAGATAAAGAACAAGACTAAAAAACAAACCAAACCAAACATACTGCC
>NW_006921656.1:9932183-9933905 GCF_000298275.1 Orycteropus afer afer | reverse complement strand
AAGCACAGGAATTAAATTCTGTTCACAACTTGAATAAACCTGGAAGAGGTCCCTGAGATCCAGGTGAGAACACTGGTCAATTCTTTGATTTTAGCCCTGAGCAGAGAACCAAGTCACACCGTGCCTGAACTTCTGACCTATAGAACCATATGTGAGCTTGATAAATGGAGGTTCTGTAAGCCGCTATGGTGGCGGTAACTTCTTACACAGCAATAGGAAACATACACCCATAATCGCCTAACAAAGGAAATTCCGTCTGGTCACAGTGGAGAGTGGGTAACGGTGATGTTGATGAAGAGGTGTGCCCAGCAATGAGCAAGCAAAGCCTCTGAAGGGGAAGCGAAGGGTCAGGCCATCACATTATTTATAAGCCATGCTAATGAGCTTACCTCCAAAAACAAAACAAAACAAAAAACCCACTGCCATCTAGTCGATTCCGACTCATAGCAACCCCCATTGGGTTTCTGAGGTGTAAATCCTTACAGAAGTAGATTGCCCTGTCTTCCTTGCATGCAGTGGCTGGTGGGTTTGAACCACCAGCCTTCTGGTTAGCAGTTAGATACCTTAGTCACTGTGCTACCAGAGCTCCTTAATGAGCTTTCCTAGTGACTGATTAATCAATGGGCAAATGGACTGAAGAGCTTGGCAGAACCTTAATTACTGGGAGGCTGACATAATACAAAGGAAACTCTGGCCTCCTTAAATCATATTTGTTGTTGGCTCACCTACTCTTTCACTACTAAGTCCAATCCCGACATGGAAAGAGACTTTGGCAATGTGGGAAGGAGGCTGCCCAATGCCCTACTCCAGCCCTCCCTCCTGTTGCATTTGTTTCCATGGGCACAGCTCCTGCAAACACATCCTGCTCCTCTCATTGGCACATTGCTAAGTCCAAGAAGATGTAATCCACCAAGTCCTAACACGTGAATCAATAAATGCGGTATGAGAGATGGAGGGCGTTCAACACCTCCGTAAGTACCTCTGAAGTCACTGCTTGGAGAATTAAGGTGCATTTCATAAGCAGCCACTGCTTTAGGCAGCCCATGATGGAGGGGTGCAAAATGAGACTCAAAGCAAGTTGAGAAAGGAGGCAGCTGAGGGGAGTTTGGGAGTCCTCCAGGAAGCCCTGGGTACTAACACTGAAACTGACAGATTGCAGAAACCCGGGTCCACACCTGGTGCTGCAACTCCAGTGTGACAGTAGGACAGGTGACCCTTGCAATAATTCCAGTGCAATGTGACATTTCAGACAGGCTCAAATTATTGTAATAGATGTCAAATTATAGATCAATTGCAGAAAAACCCTTAGTTAAAGATAATACAGTGATTCCTGAATTTGAATCTCAGCTCTACCACATATGACAGCTGAATGGTCTTAGAAAAACACAGAGGTCAAAGGGAAAGGATCATTCTCATTTCAAAGTGGTGCTGAAAGGGGACTTGAACCAGCTTGGCTCCCAATCACATGGGGCACTCTATCATCAAGGGCATCTGGATAGACAGGAGCTATGGTGGCATAGTGGGTAAGGCATTCAGCTGCTAACCAGAAGGATGGTGGTTCAAACCCACCATCTGCTTTGCAGGAAGAAGATGAGGCAATCTACTTCCATAAAAATTTACTGTTTTGGAAACCCATGGGGGTCGTTATGAGTCAGAATCGAGTCTATGGAAGTGGATTTGGATTCATGGAGGATTCTTGTATTTGCTTCGGATCTTATTCAT
>NW_006921656.1:9930147-9930678 GCF_000298275.1 Orycteropus afer afer | reverse complement strand
TTTTTCTCTAGCGGTCCATGGTATATTCCATATTCTTCACCAACACCACAATTCAAATGCATCAATTCTTCTTCAGTCTTCCTTATTCATTGTCCAGCTCTCACAAGCACATAAGGCTATCGGAAATACCACGTCTTGGATCAGGTGCACCTTTGTGTTCAAAGTGACACCTTTGCTCTTTAACACTTTAAAGAGGTCTTCTGCAGCAGATTTACCCAGTGCAATATGTCATTTCATTTCTTAACTGCTGCTTCCATGGGTGTTGATTGTGGGTCCAAGAAAATGAAATCTTGATAACTTCAATCTTTTCTCCCTTTATCGTGATGTTGTCCACTGGTCCAGTTGTGATGATTTCTGTTTTCTTTATGTTGAGGTATAATCTATAGTGAAGGCTACAGTCTTTGATCTTTGTCAGTTGGTACTGCAAGTTCTCTTCACATTCAGCAACCAAGGTTGTATCATCTGTATACTGCAGGCTGTTAACGAGTCTTCATCCAATCCTGGTGCCGCATTCTTCATATAGTCCATCTT
>NW_006921656.1:9926935-9928682 GCF_000298275.1 Orycteropus afer afer | reverse complement strand
GTAAGTGATGGAGTTGGGATTTGAACTTATTCCTCTCTGATTCCAGAGCTGCAAGTTTACCCTCTGTCCTATCCCACCTTCCTCAGCATAGTATTTAGTTTTGTAATAATCTGTTATTCTGACTAGATAGATGGGCGTTGGCTGGTGTCAAGTCAATACCGACACACAGAGACCCTATATGACAGAGTAGAACTACTCCAGAGGGTTTCCTAGGATACAGTGTTTATGGAAGCACATTTCTAGGTCTTTCTTCAGTGGAGCTGCTGGGTGGGTTCAAACTGCTAACCTTTTGGTTAGCAGTTGAATATGTAACCACTGTGCCACCAGGTACATGGTAGAAAAGTCAAATTTACAGACACACTGAAATTGTAAATTCTAGGTCTATTTCACTCACAGAGGTATATCTAGCACCCAGCATAGTGACAGGCATACAGCAGGTGCAAAATGAATATTCATTGACTGAATGAATGATTGATTTTTTTGTCCTAGAACCCCCAGGGCCCTTCATAATGTTTGACACTGTGTTTTGTGAGGTACAAAATAGTGCTTATATTTACTTAGGTTTCACTTTATTTACCAATCACCCAAGTCCTGTTGGGTAAACCACTCTACTAATTTACAGATGGGAGCATGGACCCCGGAGAGAATAAGAGCTTGCTTATTCTCACCTTTTAGACACAGAGGCAGGGACTCTCCCCCTGTCCCATCATGCTATGTCCCACATGCAAACAGGGGCAGTTTTGGAATGTATTTGAGGAGCACCAGCACAACCAAAGGCGCCTAGGTGCCCAGTGGTTAAGCACTTGGCTGCTAACCAAAAGGTCTACCCAGAGGTGCCTCGGAAGAAAGGTCTGGTAACCTACTTGCAAAATATAAGCCGCTGGAAACTCTACACAGCAAAGGTCTACTCTGACCCATGTGGGGTCACTGTGAGTTGGATTGAATTGATGGCAACTGATTTTTATCATCAAAATAAGACTTCATTCTTTTAACCAGAATGAAAAGCTAAAAGCTCTCATGCTTTCTGATCATTATCTAGTGTTCTGCTCCCATTCACTTTTTAAAAATCTCTCTTGGACAAATATTAACTCTAGGGAAGACACTGGCCCTGTCCTGCATCTTGCACATGGGGGACCAAGGTCAGGTCTGCAGGGCCTGCACTCAATTCCCACCACACGAAACCAACGCACCCACCTTCTGCAAGTCCGAAGCCGAAGTCAGGACACTGCCCTGCCCTCATTTCTGCCTTGTCAGCCCATAATTGTTTATTGGCAACTCTGGAGCCTTGAGGTAAGAGTCTTTTCATTATTTATAGAAGCACAGTTTTTATTATCGAGGTAACATAACCACAGTACAGAACTGAACCAATGAAAAGCAAAATATGAACAGCAACCCACATCCCCACTCGCCTATCACGTTGGGATGTTTCCTCTCGGCATTTCCTTTACCTGTTTATTTACACAACCACAAACACAATATGCACACTTTTCTTAGTACCTTGGGTGGTCTTGTCACATCTTCTGAGGGATGTAAGATGTTACCTCAGAGTATAATTAGTGCACGTCCATAGTAAAAATCTTGGAACACAACTGAGTTTCTGCTGTAATTATTGTCCGGCTGTGCCTCAGTTTCCTCATTTGTAAAATGTGAATAATATGAGCATACTCAGGGCAGTTGAAGGTTCCATGACAGTCTAGATTAATCAGTAAAGGGGGTCTGCCTTGAGCCTTATGCTTTTTTTTTTTTT
>NW_006921656.1:9912048-9925380 GCF_000298275.1 Orycteropus afer afer | reverse complement strand
CTTGGAAACCACATAGGGCAGTTCTCCTCTGTTGTACAGGGCGTCTATGAGCCAGAATCAACTCAATGGCAGGGGTTTTGGTTTTGGTTTATATGAATACATTTATTAGTTAAGAAAAAAAAAAATTACAGAACAGTTAAAAACTTCTTTTAACCACCACTTCCCATGTCCATCAGAAAAAATGAACCACTCCTCTGCCAAGTTACCCATTCAAGTGACACAGATTTATCCATGTCTTACATAGCCATATCCTAGTTAATGTATTCTTTCCCTATTCATTTCAGAGATTTAAGTTTGCCTGAACATATAGATCACCTCATTCTTTCTCAGTACTAGAGTATTCCATGGTATACTATATATTGCATATTGGCACAATTTATTTACCTAATCCCCAACATTCTTTCCATTGAAGAAATGACAAGATGAAAGAGCTGAATAGAAGATTTCAAAGAGCAGCTAGAGAAGACAAAGTCAATTATTATAATGAAATGTGCAAAGACCTGGAATTAGAAAACCAAAAAGGAAGAACACGCTCAGCATTTCTCAAGCTGAAGGAATTGAAGAAAACTTTTGAGCTTCAAGTTGGAATACTGAAAGATTCTATAGGCCAAATCTTGAATGATGCAAGGAAATGTCAAAAGAAGATGGAAGAAATACACAGAGTCACTGTACCAAAAAGAATTAGTCAATGTTCATCCATTTCAGGAAGTGGCAAGAACCGGTGGTACCGAAGGAAGAAGTTGAAGTTCCATTGAAGGAATTGGCAAAAAAGAAGGCTCCAGGAATTGATGGGATACCCACTGAGATGTTTCAGCAAACAGATGCTGTGCTGGAGGCACTCACTCAGTTATGGCAAGAAATTTAGAAGACAGCTACCTGGCCAACTGACTGGAAGAGATCCATACTTGTATCCATTCCAAAGAAAAGTGATCCCACAGAATATGGAAATTATCAAACAATATCATTAATATCACATGCAAGTAAAATCTTGCTGAAGATAATTTAAAAACATTTGCAGCAATATATTGACAGAGAACTTCCAGAAATGCAAGCTGGATTCAGAAGAGGACGTGGAATAAGGGATATCATATTGCTGATGTCAGATGGATCTTGGGTGAAAGTAAAGAATACCAGAAAGATGTTTACTTGTGTTTTCCTGACTATGCAAAGCCATTTGACTGTGTGGGTCACAACAAATTATAATAACATTGAGAAGAATGGGAATTCCAGAAGACTTAATTGTGCCCATGAGGAACCTGTATATAGACCAGGAGGCTGTGATTTGAACAAAACAAGGGGATAGTGCATGGTTTAAAATCAGGAAGGGTGTGTGTCAGGGTTGTATCCTTTCATCATACTTATTCAATCTGTATGCTGAACAAGTAATCCAAGAAGCTGGACTATATGAAGAAGAACATGGTGTCAGGACAGAAGGAAGGCTCATTAACAACTTGCAATATGCAGATGGCACAACCTTGCTTGCTGAAAGTAAAAATGACTGGAAGTACTTACTGATGATGATTAAAGGCTACAGTCTGCAGTATAGATTGTACCTCAACATAAAGAAAAATAAAATCCTCACAACTGGACCAATAAGCAGCATCAGGATAAATAGAGAAAAGATTGAAGTTGTCAAAGATTTCATATTACTTGTTTTCACAATCAACACTAATGGAAGCAGCAGTCAAGAAATCAGATGACACATTGCACTGGGCAAATCTGCTGTAAAAGACCTCTGTAAAGTGCTGAAGAGCAAAGATGTCCCTTTGAAGACTAAGGTGCACCTAACCCAAGCCATGGTGTTTTCAATCATCTCATATGCATGAGAAAGCTGGACAATGAATAAGGAAAACCAAGAATAGTTGATGCTTTTGAGTTGTGGTGTTGGTGAAGAATACTGAAAGTACCATGGACTTCCAGGAGAACTAACAAATCTGTTCTGGGAAGTACAGCCAGAATGCTCCTTGGAAGTGAAAATGGCTAGACTCCATCTCTCCTGGTTTGGTCATATTGTCAGAAGGACCATTCCTTGGAGAAGGATATCATGCTTGGTAAAGTGAAGGGTCAGTGAAAAAGGGGAAGGCCCTCAACAAGATGGATTCATACAGTGGCTACAATGATGGGCTCAGGTATAACAAGGATTGTGAGGCTAGGACAGGATCTGGCAGCGTTTTGTTCTGTGTTGTACACAGGGTGGCTATGAGTCAAAGCCGACTCAACAGCACCTAACAACAACAGCAACAGCAACAGCAACTCCTCAACATATGTGTTGCTATATCCTTGCATACACCTTCTTGGGTACTTAGCATTTGTCTGTCTCTCCATCCCATTGTGACTCACAGGGTTTGCAATGGCTAATTTTTGGAAGGAGATCACCAGGCCTTTCTTCCTGGTCCATCCTAGGCTGGAAGCTCTGCTGAAACTGGCTCAGCATTGTAACAACACACAGCCTCCACTGACAGACGTGTGGTGGCTGGGCATGAGGTGTGCTGGCAGGGAATCGAACCTGGGGGTCCTGCATAGAAGGCAGGAATCCTACCACTGCGCCAACTGTGCCCTCACAAAGAGGGATCATAACCCTCTCTCTGATCCACAGCCAACCATGGAGCTGGAGCAGGACCCGGCAGCCTTTAGTCCAACTGGGAACGAGGCTGCCAGAAGTTGAGGGTCCACTTAACAGCAGCTAACAGTTAGACTGTGAGCCCCTGGGCATCAGGATCTGAAGCCTGTTTATCTCAGTTGTCCTTTCATCCAGCAGAGTGTCTGTCATATCCGAGATGCTGAATGTGTGGTTGGTGAATGAATGGATCAATGAATGGAGAGAAAAATCCAAGGGTACCTCCAGAATGCAGACAAAAACACAAAGGCTCTCTTGACCGTCCCCTCCAACCCTCTGACCTTGTAGACTCAGGGCGTGGCCTTGGGGCCTGCAGGGATTTTAGGGGAACCCAGCTGCTTACAGTAAACAGACCACCTGTCCCACTTTCCAATTCTTGTGCAAATGCCCAGAGCCCTTTGGGCGCAGGCAAAAGGGATTTGAATAAACCTCAGAAATAAATAAATAATTGCTGTGGAAATAGCTTGATGGGATATTTCCAATAAACCATTTCTCTACAGGAGAGAAGGAATGGGGAAAAAATTACCCAAAGCAGCCAACTCATGAAGCAGCTATAAAGTTAGCGGAAGTGGGAGGTGTGCAGAGCGATGGGCGCGTTGGCTGCCATCTGCAGAGTAGTGCTGGGGTGCTCACATCCTTTACGAGGTGGTCATGAAGTTGGGAATATAAACAATGCTTTAAATCATTATTCAGCAAGCGAGGAGAAACGTCTTTGCTTAGGCAAGCCTGATCTCCATGGTGATAACGCCCCTTGTTCATTCGCCCTGTCTCCAAAAGAGGCTGCAGATATTTGATAGATGTCCCAGCCCGCATCTGCCAGGCCACACCATCCCGTCCACTAATAAATTCTTATTTGATGGAATCTTCCGCTTCAAGGCGGGGACGCTGTGTTCTCTCTGATGGCCATCTCTCTGTCGCTGTCATTCCATTCTGTCTTCCTAAGCAAGCCCACTGGCCTTTCTGACCTCAGCCCATGCATCCCCCTCTCCAGAGAGTGAGAAGCACAATGAAGAACTACAGTGCAGGGTTATAGCAGCCGGTCTGGAGTCTGCGTGAGAGACACACAGACTGTGTGACTCTGGGAAAGAGTTTTAGACCATCCGAGTCTCATTTTCATAATCTATAAAATAGGAGTAATTGTGGCCCACAACTCACAAAGTTGATGTAAAGATAATTCCTGCCACCCATCTGTCATTTTGTTGTACTGGAGTGGCTTGCCTGTTGCTAGAAGCTATGCCACCAATATTTCCAATACCAGCAGGGTCACACCCAAGGTGGACAGGGTTCTGCATAGCTTCCAGACTGAGACAGACAAGGAAGAAAGGCCTGGCTACCTATTTCCTAAAACCAATGAGAATCGTATGGATCATAACAGGCCATTGGCCAACACAGTGCTAGAAGGTGAAATGATTCCATCCTTTCCCAGGGTAGAAGCTCTGCTGGAATTGTGGTTAGAACACTGGGATGCTAACCAAAAGGTCAGCAGTTCAAAACCACCAGCTTCTCCATGGGAGAAAGACGAGGCAGCTTGCTTCCATAAGGACTACAGCTCTGAAAACCCTAGAGGGCAGTTCTACTCTGTCCTACAGAGTTGCCGTGAGTCGGAACCAACTCAGTGGCAGTGGGTTTGGTTTGGTTTGGTTTTCCCAAAGCAGTCGGGCTGAATGGAATCATTTCTGTCTGTAATAGGCATTTCCTTTGCCCTTTTTTGCAAACAAGGAGTTCAGATGGCTGGTATGAGGTAATTGATGACAAGGATGAACTGTGATGGAAAGGGAATACTGAGACTCTGTCTTAAGCTGGAAGACCCTGGTGAGCCTCTTTGAGCCTTGTTTTTGCTCTGTCTAAAGAAAACAGAAACCTTACCCTGCTTAGTTTCTAGGTCCACTGTGCAGATAAAATGAGAGTAAGGAGAGGAAATAGCCATTAGTAAAGGCTGGGATTCTTGTGGGGGAAACTGGACCCTTCGGGAGGTCCTGGTGAGTGGATGAGGCAGAAAGGTAGATGTGGTAGTTCACTTTGTGCATCAACTTGGCTGGGCCTGGTTGAGTGGCTGGGCAAGCTGGATGTAGTATTCCCCATGATGAGGCAATTAATGCCATGGTGGAATCTACTTTGAGCAGCTGAGTAGCTGCCTTAAGGATGTGGTCTGATTCCTATATTTAAGCAGAAGGCTTGGGCAATGGTCTCTAGCCTATGGCACGCTTGGACTCTGCTTGTAGCCATGTCATTGCTCAGCAGCCTGCTATACTCTGCCGACCTTGGGACTTACAATGGACTTAAGTTAATGGCCTGCCATGTGGTTTGGGTAACATCAGGACTGTGCCTTTTTACTTGTCAACCTTGGGGCTTCTCAGCCTCAGCAGCCAGCAACTGTCTGAGTGAAGAAACACCTCTAGCTCCAGTGGCTGGGAGCAGGAGGCAGATCTGGACCCCCAAGGTTGAGGGGATTTCACCCAGCCCCTAGAGCCTGGCATTTTGAACTTGGACTTAAAGCCTCCAAATTGTAAGAATAAACTGTTTGTGAAGTCCATCCCATTTGTGGTGTATTCCTGTCAGAGTGGCACTAGCGAACCAGAACATAGAAGAGAATGTACTCAGAGCCACAAAGTGGTCATCAGGGGAAGCCTTAGGACAGAGAGGAGGAGCCCAACCCAGCCTTGACTGAGGATATACAGGATAAATGGCTAAGAGTAACTGTGATGGCTGGGACTGTAATTCATCAGGCAGTGGCTTCTTTGCCAACATCTCAACATCCTTGTTGTTGTTAGCTGTCATTGAGTTCACCCTAACTCGTGGCGACCTCCCGGACAACAGAACAACATGCTGTCGGATCCTCAACATCTTCACAGTCATTGATCTGTAAACACTTATACAGGATCATATAGTAAATTTACATCTTCTTGTTGTTATGTCATCAAGTCAACTTTCAACTTAGCAGCCCCGCGAATGCGGAGTAGAGCAGCTTCCCAGGAGTCTCTGGGCCGGAATCATTCCCAGAAGCAGAGAGCTGGGCTTTCTCCCATGGAGCCACTGGATGGGTCTGTGCTTAACTGTTGTGCCACCAGGGCTCCTGAAATACGTATTTATATATATTCATATGTTCATATGTGTGTGTGTGTACATTTATTCATGTACTTACTTAAAAAAACAACACTCTCAACCCTACCTGTTTTAGTCACCAACAGCACCCAAAACGTGGCTAGATTCCCGATTTCTTTGTGTTGGCCTCTAGGGGGTGCTCAAGGTCCTTTTTGCCCTGCTCAGAATTCCTCTCTGCAGCACAGTGGGGAAAGACTCGGATTCTAAGATTTGTTGGGATGATCCCCCAGAAGGGGTAAAATCTTGGTGCTGGGTGACTCTGGGCTCTCTTCCCCCCATTCACAGATGCCTGTCGATTTCTTCCTGTAAAGCTTATGGGAAAGTTCTCAGCCTACCTCCACCATGAGTACTGTTGAGGTATGATGGTCTTTTCCTCTTTAGTTTCTCTTGAACTTTCTGTCCTGTCATATATAGAGGGTGGATTAAGACATTGGTCTATACTATGTTTACAAGGAACTCTGGTGGCATAGAGCTTAAGGCATTTGACTGCTAACCAGAAGCCTGGCAGTTCAAACCCACCAGCCACTCCTCAGAAGAAAGGTTATTGGGCAATCTACTTCCATAATGATACTGCCTCGGAAACCCAAGGAGGGGTCGCTATGAGTCGGGTCCAGCCAGACGGCACATAATAACAACAACAACAATAGGTTGGCGGTTCAGACCCACCAGCTGATCTGGGGAAGAAACACTGGGCAATCTATTTCTGTAAAGATTTACCACCTCAGAAACCCAACAGGGGTCATGATGAGTCAGAATCTACTCAATGGCAATGAGTTTGGTTTTGGTTTTATCATTTCATATGTAGGGACATAATTCACTTTTAAAATATTTTCATAAAGTCCTAGCCAGGCTTAATTAGGGTCACAAGAAAACAAACCAAATCCAACCCTTGACATCCAGTTGATACCCGCTCACGGTGACATGTTACAAAGCAGAACTGAGCTCCCAGGCCTTCCTTGACTATAGCCTTTACAGGAGCAGGTCACTGCTGGTGGGTTCAAACTGCCACCTTTCAGTTAGTAGTCAAGAGCGAACAAACAGGGACCTACTGGGGTTACACCTACCTTAAATATTTTCCTGATTAAACCACAGAGGACCACAGAAGCCTGGCCTCCTTGTCTATGAACTGAGCAGATTATAAAAACAATGTCAGATTCTCGGTCCACACATGGCATCTTAGCATCCCACAGAAAAATCATGTAGGCCCTGCTCAAGATGGGCCCACGTCCTGTGGAGACACCTGGCGTCCCACAGAAGAGCACCAGCCCCGAGCTCCCAATATGTTTGACCATGGGAAGTGCTGGGTGTGGGCAGAACCGGGTAAGCAGGACATCAACAGAGTTTTGTCTTAAAAAGCCGTATTTCTACCTGGATCTCTATATGTCCCACTATGATATGGAGGGCGTCTGAGTTACCAACTGGTGCTGGAACAGAAATATCACAAGGGGGTAGCTTTCAAGAGCAGAAATTGGTTTTCTTGAGCTCTGGAGGCCAAAAGTCCAAATATGAATCTCGTCAGGTCAGTTTCTCCTGTGAGCCTCTCTTAGTTTCTGCTGTCACTGGTGATCCTTGGTGTTCCTCGGCGTTCCCTGGCATTCCTTGGTATCCCTTGGCATCTGCCCACCCCCCTCACCCCCCGTGTATATGTCTCTGTGTCTTATTCATAACACAGAAGTGATTAAGTTTAGGGTCTACTCTACAATGGTATGGCCTGATTTACATAATAAGAGAAAATCCTATTTGGAAACAGGATCACACCCTCAGGGGACAAGGGCCTGGAATTCAGCAATATTCTTTTTGTGGGGGGAGGCGAGGGGGAACACAATTCAATCCATAGCAGAGAGTTAGCATCACTCTATCTGATAACTGTGGGAAGCGTGGATGAAATGACTGTTCTGTTCGGAGGTCCCTTTGTCCTTCCGGGCTTCTGGACCTTTCTTAGAAAACTCCACAGAACCTTCATGTTGCTGAGGGTCTCAGAGCATGTCTATGTACGCCTCACTCTCCTCCCAGCGGGCAGGACCACAGCCTCTGGTCCACAGCTGCTGTCTGCCTCCAGGTCCTTGGGGATGCTCGCCAGCACGCTGTGATCTGACAGATACTAATGAATTTCTTTAATCACAGCTCGTAGCATTTGAAGGGTGACAGTGCTCCAGGTAAACATGGTGCACTCTCTTTTGCCTTCATCACCAGCTTTTAAGAGGCCGGGCAAACCATGCTGCTGTCTCCGTCAGTAGTATATTCACAGCACCTCAGGAAAAGTTTGTTCCATAGGGGTTTCCTACAGGCCCCTCTGTGTGTCTGCCTGGAATTCACCCACCCACCCATTCAAACACGAGCAAACATTTGGAAGGAAGGCCTCATGTTCTACTTCTGAAAGCCAGCCACTGAAAACCCTCTGGATCATGGTTCTACTCTGACACACACGGGCTCAGTGTAAGTCAGGGTCAGTTTGACAGCAGCTGGTTTTATGTGACAGATACTTGCAGTAGGTATTGATGTTATCCCTATCCTGCAAACTAAGAAACCGGTACAGCGGAAACAGGCCCAAGGTCCTGCCACCAATACACGTTAGCTCCAGCATTTGGACTTAGGCTCCTCACACACAGTAGTCCTCAGCAAACGAGTTTGTATTCTCTCTGCCTCCCTGTCCTTTGCTTTACAGAGCTCTCCTCTTCCTCTCTCCTCACTGTGTGTCTAAGACACCCTGTGTGTCTCGCAGCCATTCAGTTTTCCCTTGGCTTCTCCTCCATCATCGATAGTTTACAGCGCTCAGAGAATCCGGCCATGACCGATTTTGCAGTGGCCTGGAGATTCCCTCCATCTAGTCCTGGCCTTTGGTCCAAGATGAGCTTCTGCTCCACTCCGAAGGCCTCTGGAGACAACTCCGCAGCCTTCCTCTGTGACTCACAGTCTGAGGTTCAAGTGCATAAATAGGCCAGGTTGAGGAAGCAGATGGGAACCACTTTCTATCAAGGAGATGGGGGGTGGATTTTGGGAGGCCAAAACTCCTAACCCTTTAAGTTCTAATCAATTTAGAAGGATTACAATACTACAGAAGTATTTTCACAATGGAATAAAATTAGAAGACTAACAGAAGAAAGTTGAGAGTCCACAGGTTTGGGTAAATATGGATCAAAGAAGAAATTGCAGGGAAATGAGAGAATACCTTGAGATGAATGAAAACAAGTGTAGTATACCAGAACTTATGCATGCAGCTAAAGCAGAGCTTTGAGGGGAATTTATGGCTGGAATTCTAAGAAATAAACCAATCCTAAGAAATAAATCAATAACCTAAGCTTCCACTTTAGGAAAGAAGAAGCAGCAATGGGAAGTGAGCCTTTTGGGGGAGATGGGCATGCTTTAGGAGCTCTGATGGTGTAGTGTCTAAGGCATTTGACTACTAACCAGAAGGCGGGCGGTTCAAACCCACTGGCCGCTCGATGGCAGTGAGTGTTTTTTTTTTTTTTTTTTTTTTGGTATACTTTAAACCACTGAATTGCACATTTTGAAGGGTTGAATTTTATGATATGTGGATTTTATCTCAATTAAAAAGATCAATAAATGGGAAAAAAAGATGAATAAATGACAGGATGGATGGATGGGCAGATGGGGGACTGGATGGATGAATGGGCTGTGGGAGGATGGATGGAGGCTTAATGGATGGAGCACTGGACGGGTGGAGAAATAGGTGGATAGATAGAGAGACAGTGGATGGTGGTTGGAAGGATGCAGGAACGGACTGCCAGTAGGTGGATGGATTGGGGGGTGCATGGATGGTAACTTTGGATGGAGAGCTGGAAAGATTGCTGCAGAAATGAATAAATGGAAACATGAAGAGCTATAAAGGGCTCTGGGGGCTCCAGACAGATATTTCTAGCTGTTGCATTCCACAGGATGTCAGCAAGTTGGAATCATTATAGGGTGAGAACAAGAAAATACCATGGATTAAATGTCTTCCCAGAATTCAAAGCCATTCTCCAGTAATCCTCACCCCACCTACTCTCTCCCAAACGTGCTGCGTGGCCCCACCAAACACTCATTTCCTTCCCATCTTCCATCCCAGTTACTCCCCATAGCACTTCTCACTCTCTGACATAATAGCATTTAGTGTCCATTTCTTTCTGCCCATATGCTCCCTGAGATGCAAGCACCTCAAGGGGCAGGACTCTCTCCTGCTCTGTTCATGGCTGTACTCCCAACTCATACAAAATATCTGGCACATAGTATGTGCTCAATAAATAATTATAAAGTGAATGAATAAATACCTTTGTTCCCTGTGAGAAGGAATAACAGCTCTTCCCACCCTAGAGTTCAGGCTGAGGAATATTCTCAAGACAGAAGACATTCTCAAGTATTTTGTGCAAACACCTCATTATATCTGAACCCTGGCTGAGTAACTGGGGAAGAAAACCGGAATACTGGTCAGACGGAAGGCACCGGAATACTGGTCAAACAGGAAACCACCTGTCGCAATCCACCATCCCCAGTGATCGTAAGATTTAGGTCTCTGCTAAGGAGTCCAGGGAGTTGCTGGCTGGTGCAAATGGCTAAAGTGCTTAGCTGCTAACTGAACGGTTGGAGGTTTGAGTCTACTCAGTAGTGCCTTAGAAGAAAGACCTAGCTGTCTGTCTGTGAGAATCAGCCATGAAAACCTATGGAGTGCAGTTCCACTCTGACACACATGGGGTCACCATGAGTCGGAGTCAACTCACTGGCAACTGGTTTAAGGAGGCCAGTGGCCACGGGGACCTGGGAAGCCAGGAACGTACATGCAGTTTACCCCACCTCTGCAGTAGGTTCAGAAGAATAGGGCATGGAGTGGGGTGTCCAAGACACTGCTCATTCTGATGCATTGGTTTTCTGTCGAAGGCTAAGTTACTCCTCCCTTCCCAGCCATGCCCTCTGGTCGAGGTGCCACCTCCACCTCCATAGGTGGCTGCCTTGCTGCCCCAGTCAAGTCCCCCCACCTTGCCTAACAGAGCTCCCCTTGCTAAGTGGACCCACATGATCCTGCTGTGCTGTCCCTGCTCACTGGGCCTGTGTGGCTCCAGAAATGTTCCTTGGCCCCATGACTGGCCCATAGTGCATCCTCAGCTCTGCAACAAGGTTCCCACAGAGGGAGGCCAGGCTGCTCTGAAGCCTAGGAGACAAAGGCAGTGTGCAGGCTGTCCTGCCTTCTGCAGGACAGACGTGGGTGACAGGGTGTGTGGGTGGTGAGCACACTGTGGACCAGGCTGGCACAGCAGATGTGACTGGAAGACAAGGAAGAACAGTAGTGGTGACAGCCTACAGGAGGGGGAGTGAGCGCTGACCTGCTGGCCCCGCTGTGCTGCCCCGTGTCCAGCCCTTAGCTGCCCGGCCCTTGGGTTCCACGTTGTCCCCCTTCTTAGGGAATTAGGCTGTTCTGGTGTTAGTCAGGAGCTCTGGTAGCATAGTGGCTAAAGCACTTGACTGCTAACCAGAAGGCTGGAGGTTCAAACCCACCAGCCACTCCTCGGAAGGAAGGTTGGGCAATCCTACTTCCATAGTGATACTGCCTCGGAAACCCAAGGAGGGGTCGCTATGAGTCGGGGCCGACTCGACGGCACATAACAACAACAACAACTGGTGTTAGTCTTGGCCACAGGCTGAACTCTTCATCTGTGGAACAGGGCTGGGACAAGGGTCGGATGAGACCCTCATCTTGGGTGTCATATTTATGGGGGTGCTTGTACATGAGTGTGGTAGCAGCATTATTCACAAAGCTGCAAAGTGGTTGCTACTGTTAGTTGCCATGGAGTGGACCATCAGGGCGACCCTCTGTGCAGACCACAACTGCTCCATGGTGTTTTCAAGGCTGTGACCTTTCAGAAGCAGACTGCCAGGCCTGTCTTCTGAGGTGCCTCTGGGTGGGTTAGTACCACTGACCTCTGACCAGTAGTTGACCCCTTAACCATTTGCCCCAGCCAAGGACCCCACAGAACATGCTAGACAGATGTGCTAGGAACTGCCTATCCACCAGGTGCTTTGTGAGGCACTGAGAGGCCTCTAGGATGGGCTCAAGAGGCCCCAGCCTCTACAGAGGTGCATCAGCTGTGTCACTGAGACACAGTGCAGCCATGCAGTGGAATACCAGTCGACAATACAAAGCAACCAAGTACTGAAACATGGTACACCATCATCTGCCAAGTGAAAGAAGCCAGTCACAAAAGACCACACATTATACGATTCCATTCCTAGAAAATGATGAGAGGGAAAGCCATGGAGGCAGACAGGAACTGAGTGGTTGGTTAGGGCTGAGGGGGATGGAGAAAAGGAGGGTGATAGTTAAAGGGTATGGGGGTTCCTTTTCAGATGATGAAGATGTTCTAGAATCGACTGGGGTGACAGTTGCAGACTCTGAATATATGAAACACCATTACTTTGTACTTTTTTTAATGGATGGATTGCTGATATGGGAATTATATATACATATACATATATTATTAAAAAAAAAAAAAAAGAAGAACAAATTCACTGCCGTCGAGTGTCGGACCTGACTCATAGCGACCCCTCCTTGGGTTTCTGAGGCAGGATCACTACGGAAGTAGATTGCCCCATCTTCCTTCCAAGGAGTGGCTGGTGGGTTGTTGTTGTTGTTATCTGCTGTAGAGTCACCTCTGATCACAGTGACGCCTATGTGCAACACAGAACGAAGTACTGCCCGGTTCTGCACCAGCCTCACAATCCTTGCAATACCTGAGCCCATGGTTGCAGCCACGGTCTCAATCCATCCTGTTGAGGGCCTTCCCCCTTTTCACTGACACTCCACTTTACCAAGCATGATATCCTTCTCCAGGGACAACATAACCAAACTAGGTGAGACAAAGTCTGGCCATTCTCGCTTTCAAGGAGCAATCCGGCTGCACTTTTTCCAGGACAGATTTGTTCGTTCTAGCAGTCCATGGCACTTTCAGTATTCTTTGCCAATAACACAATTCAAAAGCATCAACTCTTCTTCAGTCTTCCTTATTCATTGTCCAGTTTTCACATGCATATGAGGCAAATGAAAATACCATGGCTTGGGTTAGGTGCCCCTTAGTCTTCAAGGAGATATCTTTGCTCTTCAGCACTTTACAAAGATCTTTTGTAGCAAATTTTCCCAGTGCAATAGTGTCATCTGATTTCTTGACTGCTGATCCCATGGCTGTTTATTGTGGATTTAAGGAAAATGAAATCTTTGACAACTTCAATGTGTTCTCCATTTATCATGAGGCTGCTTATTGGTCCAGTTGTAAGGATTTCCATTTCCTCAGGAGGACTGGGCAATAGAGATATAGCCTCGGAAATCCAAGGAAGGACTGCCATGAGTCAGAATCGACTCAGCAGCATTGAGTTTGTTTGTTTGTTTGCTTTTTGGTTTTATGTTGAGGTGTAATCCACATTGCAGTAATCTTCACCAGTAAGTGCTTCAAGTTGTCTTCACTTTCTGCAAGCAAGGTTGTGTTGTCTGCATAGCGCAGGTAGTTAATGAGTCTTTTTCCAATCCTGATGCTGCATTCGTCTTCATATAGTCCAGCTTCTTGGATTATTTGTTCTGCATACAGAGTAAATAAGTATGGTGAAAGGATACAACCCTGAATTCTCTCTCT
>NW_006921656.1:9878729-9911035 GCF_000298275.1 Orycteropus afer afer | reverse complement strand
CCAGAGCTCCTTTTATAATCCCAGGAGCCACCTCGAAGTTTCACTGAAGATAAGAAGTGGTGGTAATCCCCTTCTCAGGGAAACAAGCAAAGAAACAAAATCACCTCATGCTATGGATTGAATTGTGTTCCGTAAAAGCTCTGTTGAAATCATCACCCCCAGTACCTGTGAATGTGACCTTGTTTGGAAATAGGGACTTTGAAGATGTTATCAGTTATGTTAATATGGGTCATAGTGGAAGAGGGTAGGTCTTAATCAAGTGTGAGTGGTGTCCTAGGAAAGAAGAGAAGACACACAGAGAGAGGGAGGATGGCCATATGACAATTGGGGTAAAGATTTAGAATAAGACATCTACAAGCCAAGGAATGCCAAAGATGGCTGCACATCACTAGATGCTAGGAGACAAGCATGGAACACATTCTTCCTCAGAGCCTCAGAAGGAAGCAACATGGTCAACCCCAAGATTTGGACTTCCAGCCTCCAGAGCTCTGAGACAATACATTTCTAGTCTGACAAACCACCTAACATGTGGCACTTTGTTAGGACAGCCCTAGGAAACTAATACTTGCAACTTAACCAGAGTCCTTGATTATATTAAATCTTCATCAATAGAATTCCACCATCACCCTCTGTCTTGATTCCCAGCACCATTGTCCCAGGTTAGGAATAAACATAACTGCTAGAATTGAAGCTCACTTTTTCCATGCCAGGCGCAGTTGAGGCTCTTTGCATGTACCATCACATTAATCCTTGCCTTGATTTCCTGGACATGTGCAGTGGCTTTCTAACAGCTGTCAGATTAATCTTCTCAAAGCAACTCTTTGAATGTGTCACTCCTCTGATTGAAACCTTCAGGGCCTCTATGGCTGACAGAGCAAAGTCTAAACTCCTCAGCATGACCTGCAGTTCTCTCCAAAATCTCACACGTGGTGACTGGCCAGTGCTGAGCTCTTCTCACAGTCTGTTCCAGCGATTCCCAAATGTTAGTGCACATCAGAAGTCTTGGGAAAGATTGTTGAATAGCAGATTCCCAGGCCCCACTCAAACCCCCTTAACGGAAATAGCTGGGAATGGAGCCCAGGGAATCTGCATTTTTAACGAGTTCTCTCAGTGATTTTGATGCAGTTGATGCAAGGAACACACTTTGAAAAACTCTGCTTTTGCATTTTAATTGATAACTGTTACCTATGAGAACTGAAACAACCCACCACCTACACCATGCTGCCAATGAGACTCCAGATCAAAGAGAAATTAACTCTTAGATCAAAGCCCTGTTACACCTGCTAGCATTACCTTGTGGAATGCATGAGTCTGGACTTCCCCACGAGCCTGTGGGCCTCTTGAAGACCAGGGCCTAGGCCTGGCAACACTTGTGTGTATGTCTCTCCCGACGTCTGTCCTCTCTCCGTTACAGCCAGCATCTAACAGATGACTTGATGCAGAGAAACCAGAACAAAAACCAATCCTACTGCCATCAAGTCAATTCCAACTCATAGCAACTGTATAGCACAGAGTAGAACTGCCCCGTAGGGTTTCCAAGGATGTCAATCTTGACAGAAGTAGACTGCTTCATTTTTCTCCTGTGGAGTGGCTGCTGGGTTTTGGCTGTTGACCTTTTGGTTAGCAACCAAACACTTTAACCACTATGACCACAGTTCCTTCTTGACAAGGAAGAAGAGCTCTATATATGTTAACTGAAATGAATTTTCTATCTGGGGCATCCCAGCAGAACAAAGGTTGGGTGGGAAAGGGCAAGGCAAAAGGGATTCAGCCCATTGTCCGCTTCACATTTATTCTAGTAGGGACCTTACTGTATGATCATGGTTATGCACTTGGCTGCCAATCAAAAGGTCAGTGGTTCAAACCCATCCGTCAGCTCTGTGGGAGAAAGACCTATGCTATTGTGTCCCATAAAAGATCTGTTGAAGTCCCATGAAGCTCCCATGAAGATTACAGCCTAGGAAAGCCCACAAGACAGCTCTACTCTGTCACAGGGGTTGCCATGAGTTAGAACCAACTTGACAGCATCCAACAAGAGGGTCTCCTTGGCCTCCTGTTTATGGGAACCTCTTCCTCTCACCTTCCTACTTTCTTCTTGAATGCCCACAGCTTCCCTAGGATGGCAAAGCTTTAAAATTTCTCTGAAAAAAAGTTTCAGCAGATTTTATTATTCAGCTTCTCTAAAATAATCAGAGAAAATTCTAACTTGGTGTTTCAATTAAAACTCTGGCAACGCATATCGACACCGCCAGATTGAAAGCTGGGGGTTGGAAAAAGGCTGTTGTTCTAAAAATACCAAGTCAAGAATTCTCCCGTTTCCAACTACTTGCAAGAGATTCTCCATCTGCAGGGAGTCCTGGTGGCAGGCATTTCTTTGCAGAAATGGGAGAATCTTGGTGTTTTCCAACCATGTTGGTCTGAGGCTGTCCTTCCAACAGCTGTGGACAACAAGAGGCAAAACCTGCACCGCTGCCCTTTGGCTCTTACCTTAGGCAACACTCAGAACCTCTCTAGGCCTGAATTTCCTCATCTGTAAAATAAACCAGAACCAAAACCCAAACTCACTGCCATTGCATCAGATCCGATGGACAGCAACCCCTCCTTGGGTTTCTGAGGCAGTATCTCTACATAAGTAGATTGCTTAATCTTCCTTCTGAGGAGTGGCTGGTAGGTTTGAACTGCCAGTCTTCTGGTTAGCAGTCAGATGCCTTAGGCACTATGCCAACAACTATGGTCCAAAGACCAAATCCAGACCACTGCCTGTTTTTGTATATAAAGTTTTATTGGGACACAGCCATGCCCATTCACTTAAGTAGTATCTATGGCTGCTTTCAAGGAGCTCTGACAGCAGAGTGGTTAAGGCATTCGGCTGCTAATCAAAAGGTCGGTGGTTTGAACCCACAAGACGCTCCATGGGAGAAAGATGAGGCAGTCTGCTTCCATCAAGATTTAAGTCTGGGGAACCCCGTGTGGCAGTTCCACTCTGTCTTCTAAGGGTGTCTGTGAGTCGGAATCCATTCACCGACAGTGGGTTTGGTTTAGGTTTTACGGCTGTTTTCATGTTACAGCAGTAGTGTTGGCAGCTGTAACAGAGGAGAGCCAGCTATGCTTACTCTTTGACCCTTCACAGGTAAGGTTTGCCTACCCTGGACTAGAAGATCAGTCGGCACCCTTTCAATGATCAACATCTGACAGAAAGTTCATTCATTCATTTCTTCACTGATACTGAATTTAAATATCTGGGATGGGGCTCAGGGATCCTCATTTTCAGAATGGTCTCAGGAGATGTGTCTGCACATCAAAGTTTGAGAAGCCCGGGTGCAGGCAGCCCGTTTTTCATGGAACATTTAGTGACTAGGGAAGCTAAGGAGTGACTTGACTGCATAGGCCAGCAGTCATTCACTGTGCCCTGATCCTGCAATTGAAGGCTGCTAGAAGGAGCCCTGGTGGCACAGCAGTCAAGTGCCTGGCTGCTAACTGAAAGGTCGGCAGTTCAAACCCACAAGCTGCTCTGTAGGGAAAAGACTTGGCAATCTGCTCCTGTAAAGACTACAGCCTTGGGAATGCTCTGGGCCGTTGGACTCTGTCCTACAGGGGCCCTAAGAGTCAGAATTGACTTGGCGGCACACAACAGCAACAACAAGGATGCTGCTAAGCGTGCGGATAGAGAAAAGAACATCCTTTGTCATCAAGCTTACCCCGTAGCCATGAGCCATTTGGGGATCTGTGCACCCCAAGGAAGACCGTTGCTACAGGGTCTGGAAAGCACCTGACATTGAGGGGCACAGGTGTGGGTTTGCTGAATGAAGCAAAGCCAAAAGTCATAGTCTGCCACTGACATTATCACCTAACCACAGGGTGGAAGTGACATCCTCGTGAAGTGGTTGGCAAAATGACTAAAACTCACCAGCCGCTCCATGGCAGAAAAGACGTGGCAACCTTTTCCTGTAAAGATTATGGCCTGGGAAGCCCTCTGGGCAGTTCTACTCTGTCTTACAGAGTCGCTATGATTTGGAATGGACTCGATGACACAAAACAACAACATGCATTGTTATCCCCCTCTGCACGGAAGCCTTTTCTTTCTTATTTTCAAACATCGGAACAACTCTCCATGGTCAGCCTCATCAATCCCCAGACCTCGCCCACAGTGAAGAGTATGTGCGTCAGAGAGAATCAGACAGAACCAGCCTCAGAGTCCATGCTCAGGCATTCAAAACTGGATGACCATGCGAAATCACTCGACTCCCCCAGGTTTGTGTTCTCAGGGGTACAACGGGGGCAATAACACTGACGAGGCCATTTAAGGCAGGGCTGTGAGGCCAAGATGCCATAGTGTCCACAGGGTTTGGCAGAGTTAGGACTTAATAAATGTCCCTTCCATTTTCTTATCTCTTTTTAGCTCAGAATGATGAATGCTGAACTTGCCACATCAATGAGAGACAAATATTATGTTGGGAGAAAAATGCTCCTCAAAAAGTTAAATATGAAATTTCTATGTTGTTTTGTTGTCGTTATGTGCCATCGAGTCAGACCTGACTCATAGCAACCCCTCCTTGGGTTTCCGAGGCAGTATCGCTACAGAAGTAGATTGCCCAACCTTCCTTCTGAGATGAAATTGCTATATGACCCAGCAATTCCACTGTAGGTATAGAGTCAAAACAACTGAAAACAGGTATTCAAATAAAATCACAATGTTCACAGCAGCACTGGTCACAAAGACCTCACAGCTCAAATGTCCATTCACAGATGCACATCAGTCAGCCACAGAAAGGAATGAAATTCTGATACTGTGACAACGTGGGTGAAATGCAAAATCATTACACCAGAAAAACCAAACCCACTGCCATCAAGTCAATTCTGAGTCATAGAGACCCTACAGGACAGAGTAAACTGCCCCGTAGGGTTTCCAAGGCTCTAATCTTTACTGGGTACTTTGGTCATGTTGTCAGAAGGGAACAGTTGCTGGAAAAGGACATCATGCTTGGTATGATGGGTCAGTGGAAAAGGGAAGGCCCTCAACAGAATGGAATGACACAGTGGCTACAATGATGGGCTGAGGCATGGCAAAGATTGTGAGGATGGTGCAGGCCTGGGCAGTGTTTCATTCTGTTGTGTGTAGAGTAGCTATGAGTTGGAAGTGACTCAACAGCACATTACAACAGCAACAACAACCTTTACAGAAGCAGACTGCCACAGTCATCTCCTGCAGAACAGCCGGTGGGTTCCAACTGCTGGCCTTTTGGTTAGCAGCTGAGCACTGTAACCACTGTACCGCCAGGTCTTCTTCTAAGTGAAAAAAGACAGATACCCAAAAAACTCACATTCTGTATGATTTAATTAATAAAAAAAGGCCAGAATAGAATCATTAGAGACAGTAGATTAGTGGTTGATGGGGGTTGGGGGAGGGGAGTAGGGAGTGACAGCTGATGGTAGGGGTCTCCTTCTGGGGTGACGGGCATGTCTTGGAACTAGATAGAGGTGATGGTGGAACAACATTGTGAATGAACTAAACGCCAGCGAACTGCACACCTTACAAAAGTGAAAGAGCATTGGCTTGAAACTGGCAAACAAGGACAGAGATACACAACAGTTTTTTAAGGAAAGGAAAAGAGACTTTAGGGAGACATCCTATGCATCTGTGTTTGTGTCTTCCATCTAAGTTTCCAGTATATAATAGATGTCAACACCCTCATTTCACAGGTTAGAAAAAACTGAGGTTCAGGGATGTTGAGCCACTTGCCCAAAGTCACACAGCTTTTTATTAGCACATTCACATTCTGGACTCTTGATGCCAAATTCAGGCTTCTTTATGTCCCCACATCCAGCTGAGCCAAGGCTCCGCCTGTATTTGCTCAGCCCTGGAATCCGTGAAGACCATGGTGAGGATTGTGGATACCTGGGGGAGGAGGATGCTCAAGTTTGCGAAGCAAATCCTAAAGAGTCCTTTGGAGGGGCTGCCAGGTTGCCAAAGCCGTCTGAAGGAGGACTTGGTGGAGAGGGAGGCAAGAGGAAGACCGGCTGGGGAGACAGATTTTTGAGCGTCTTTTCACGAAAGCTAAAAATTACTAACCTTCTACACGTCAAAAAATATTTTTTGTCAACACATGCAAGAACGCCCTGCTGAGAGGGAGCCCAAGTGAGCAGATGGGTGAGTTCGCAGACTCACAGACGTTGGAGTTGGAAAAGTCCCTGCTGACAGCTCTCAAAGGACAGCGTAAAAGCCCCACCCCTCTCCTCCCCTTCTGAAGCCAGGCTGCTTGAAACACCTTCCCGGAGCCCTGAGCCTTCTGGCCTTGTACAGCTCCCTGGAAACCTGGGTGGGCCAAGGCCTATTCATGTCTCATGATGACATCCTGTCTCTTCCCTCAGCCCCTACGCCTCTCTCCCGGGCTTGTCTCTGTTCTCCATCTGATGTCCCCTGCAAGGTAGATGAGAACATTGCAACTTGACAGGTGGGAACTTGCTCAAGGCCAGCCACGCAGCTGCCATTCAAAGGGGTCAGGAGGAGATCATCACACTGCATGCAACACCACCTGAGAGCCAAGACCCTGCCTCTTCCACAGCACCACAGCCTGCACGGAAATACCCACCCACCAGCTTCCGTGGAGTGGATTCCAAAGCATGGTGACCTCTGTGTGTCAGACCAGAACTGTGCTCCACAGGGCTGTCAGGGTTGATTTTGTACAAGTAGATCGTCAGGCCCTTCTTCTGAGACACTGCTGCGTGGATTTGACCATTGATTTTTTCTTAACAGCTGAGTGTGCTAACCATTTGTACACCTGGAGACTTTGTAACCAATATGACGTGACCCAGAACTCCTGGGTGTTCTGGTCTTAGTTAGTGATAAGATGAACTAACCTCCTTGATCCTCAAAGTGTGGTCCATGGACCAGCAGCATCAGCACCTTTGGGAGAGTTGCTAGAGACGCAGGATCTCAGGCCCCTACAGAGACATGACTCAGGGTCTGCATTTAATGAGCTCAACAGGACTTCATGTGCATGTTACAGTTCAAGAAATACTGCTCTGGAGCAGTGGCTCTTCACTTCTTCCTTAAGAACTAGGATGTTCGTGAAAAATACAGATTCCTAGGCCTCCTCTCCAGAGTTAGCCACTGATCCTCAAACTTGACTGCACATTAGTTAGTATCTGAGACCCCACTGCCATGGAGTAGGATCCGACTCATAGCGACCCTTTCTTGGGTTTCCAAGGCAGTATCACTATGGAAGTAGATTGCCCAACCTTCCTTCCAAGGAGTGACTGGTGGGTTTGAACCGCCAGCCTTCTGGTTAGCAGTAAAATACCTTAGGCACTATTACAGATGCCTGGATCCCACCTCCAGAGGTTCTGATTTGTTTGGTCTGGGGTGTGACCTAGGGATCAGGATTCTAGATCCCTCTCCAGGTGCTTCCACTGTATAGCCTGGGCCATGATCCACTGGACAAGAGGATTGTAATAAGCCCTGCTAAGTGGCTCATGCTAAGATGTCAATGGTCACTACTGTAGAGAGTAGTGTAGTACTGTAGAGAGTCTCTACTGTAGAGAGTCTCTACTGTAGAGAGATGTCACATGGAGTCAGTTAGATCTGGGTTCAAACCTCAGCTCTGGTGTTGGCTTGACATGTGACCTTGGGCAATTTACCAAATCCTCCTGAGCAGCTGCAAACGTCCAGTTCATTCCAGTTCAATCTCCTGGTGATAATTTGCATTTCCATCCCAAATATACTTAATCAGATTCTTATGTATAGATAGCATGCAGATGAAAATGCAGAGGGTCCCAACTGGGCCCCTGGGCAAGGAGAAATCATCACATAGGGGGAACAGAAGTGAATCTATGACAAGCTCCATCTTGAACCTGGGTGTTTCCATCATGACAAATAGGACATGGGCTCATAAGTCAGAAGACTGATGGGGAATGGCTGGTAGATAGTGCAGGTGACTATGGACTGGACCAGCTAATCAGCTCCTTTATGCCACAGCAAAAAAATAGCTCACTCGTTCTTATGTAGACATAAGAATCTCCCGTGGATCTTGCTAAAATGTAGGTTCTGACTCAATACACCTGAAGCAAATTCTCAGCAGGGCATCACACCAGAATGAACTGGTTTACAGCCCTGTTTGAAACAGATAATGGGTGCAGAGCGAGGTTCTGGACCCTGGCTGCTCATGAGAACTGCCTGGATGGTTCTGAAATTAAGTTGATGCCTAGTTCCTCCAAGACACCATTTGCATGAGGAGCTCAGGGCATGGGGACCAAGGTGCCAAATGGTTTTAAAGGCCCGCAAATGACTGCATTTCGGCCAAAGTTGAGGGTCACTGATTAAAGCACCTAAACATGCCTCTGGTAGTACAGTGGTTAAAGCATTTGGCTGCTAACCAAAAGGTTAGCTGTTCAAACCCACCAGTTGCTTCTTGGGAGAAAAATAAAGCAGTCTGCTTCTGTAAAGATTTACAGCCTTGGATACCCTATGAGGCCATTCTATTCTGTCCCATAGGGTCTCTGTGAGGCAGAATCAACTTGACGGCAGTGGATTGGTGGTTTGGTTAACACAATACCTGGCACATTGTGTTAATCACAATACCTGGGTGATTGTAAAGGCTATTCCAGGAGCCCTGGTGGCATGGCAGTTAAGAGCTTGGCTGCTAACTGAGAGGTCAGTTTGAATCTACCAGCCACTCCGTGGGAGAAAGATGTGGCAATCTGCTTCTGTAAAGATGACAGCCTTGGAAACCCTATGGGAGCAGTTCCTATTGAGTTGCTATGAGGTGGAATCAACTCAAAAGCAGTGGATTCTTTTGGCTTGTGTTTTCCTTCATAACAAGTAAGTACACTCACGTTGGGCTAACAATCAACTAATTCTTTCAGCCAGCACACTCCTCACTAATTCTCTGAACCAGCCAGAGCCCACAGGAATAACCACAACAGGTGCAATTACAGACATCTGAGTGAGGCTGGTGGGGACACGTTAGGGAGTCCATGGTCCTCCCACCAAATCATTCCTAACCATCAGCCAGCCATTGTCCTCTACAATGACAAGTTTTCAGAATACCCACAGGCTTCTTATTAGCCCTGCAGAAGTTTCTGTGGCCTTATAGACCAGAACATGTCAGGACGCACTGCCCACATACCAACAGCATAAGCCATGGTGTGAAAGACAGAATACTGAAAGCCAGTGTTTGTGGAGGCGAGACACCTGGTTTTAGACACTGCTGATGTATAGCGGCCATGAGACCTTACCAAGGTCATTTTCTGTCCCTGGCCTTGGGGTTCTCAAGTATAAAGTGTGGGGAGAGGTGTTTGTTATTGACTGTTAGTTGAGAGGGGCATTTCCAAAGTGGAATTCATAGCATGCTCACAGGAACTTCGCAGAGAAAAAAAGAAGTTGTGATCGTACATATGAGGAGAGAAAAAAACACTAGGTTAGGATAAGTTAAATAACATTTATCACAGGACTTCTCAGGGCCTTTAAACCTTTTTCAATGGGCTCATGTACATTGTGACTCTGGACACTATCCACAGCATATCCTAAATTTATTTGATTTTGAGGTTATTTTGCTTCATGGGCAGCTAGATTTTCTTAAGTGGAGGTCTAAAGGGTGTGGATAGAATGCAGAGGTCGGTTCATGAACTTGGATGGGGAAATATTTTCACTAACTTCTACTTCTGGTGTTGGTACCTAGGGCCATGAGCCAAATCCAGCCCAGCTGCCTGTTTTTGTGCCTTGACATTGGAATGGCATTGGAATGGCCGTGCACATGTGTTTGCATGCTGTCTATGGCTGCTGGGCACTACAGCAGCAGAAATGAGTAATTTTGACAAAGGATGGATGGTCTGCAGCCCTGAAGAGTCACAGAGACTCAAGACCTGGCTACGTACAGAAAAATTTGTTGACTCCTCGTTTGGTGTGAGCCAGCTTTATCATTTCCTTCAACTGTCCATCTCGGCAGACCCCAGTAGTACTAGCAGCCCGTGACTTCATCATCAGCAGGAATCACAGCGACTTTCACATCCCGTTACAATGGTAGCAGATGCCTAGAAATGACATATACGCTCTCCAGTCCTTGGCAGGTATGCTAGCTATTATAGCCCCACTGCTGCATCTGGTTACTTAATGTGTGAATACAGATGATGTCAATTACGACTTCACAGATTTTATTTTGACCTTTGATAACTAGTTCAATATAATTGGCTTCCTTGGTAATTCTATGCATTTTATGTTATGACTTAAAAACATTTTTCTGAGAATTTCACAGTGGTTTGAACTCACCAGCCACTCCATGGGAGAAAGCTGAGGCAATCTGCCTCCATAAAGATTATAGCCTTGGAAACACTATGGGGAAGTTCTATTCTGCCCTATAGGGTTGCTGTTTGTCAGAATTGACTCAATGGCAATAAGTTTGCGTTTCACTGTTAAAAGAATGTTCCCAGGTGGCATAAATGGATGGCATTCAATTGCTAACCTAATGGTATTGATTCCAACTCATCCAGTGTTAACAAGGAAGAAAGGCCTGAGGTTCTGCTTCTATTAAAGATGACAGCCAAGAAAATCCTATGGCGCAATCCTACCCTATAATACAGGGTATCGCCATGAGTTGGAATCAATACCATAACTATTGACAACTGTCAAGAATGCTGATCTAAAGAGATTGGCTTCCTAAGATTATACTCTGGAAATAGAGTTTTCCTTGAGCGTTTCTCCACTTCCCCAAGCCCTGGGGACATAGATAAGACAGGAGCTAAACTTGAAATAGGACTTCCATTGACAATTTCAATTTGGACAGGAGGATTTGTGTCATCTCATCTAATCCATGTCATGACCACGTCATCACTGTCCCTCACAGCGTCTTGCAGCAGTCATCGAAGTGTAAATTTACAGAGTAGGACATGGGTCCCCCAGGCCCTTCTTGGCCCATGGTCAACATGGACTCTGGCTGTAGAAACAATGGAAACCAGTCTTCAGGTTTGGGTTTTCCCTGAGAGGCAACAGGTCTGGATCATTTGGTGATGATCTGTCTCTACTTCTTTTCAAGAAGGAGATATGCACACAGGCCCTGTGTAAAGGTGCTTGCAACAAGGTTCCTACTCCACTCCACACCAATATGGGACTCTCTTATCCAGGCCTAGTTTTCACAAGATGTGGAGGTGGAAATGAGATGATCATGCTCAAGGGGGGAAGAGGCTGTTGTGTTTGGAGTTGGTCAGGAGACTACAGGCAGGAAGTGGGGTGGTGTTCTGGGCCTGAGGGTCAGGATTAGCATGATGTGAAGCTGTTGTAGGGTTTTGAGCAAGGGAGGAAGGGATGCTTCCCACTGCCTACAGGGTAGAGCTCACACTCCTTCCATGGGAACCCTTGGCTCCCATGACCACCTTTCTCCTCTCTGTTCCTCTTACTTGTCTCCTCATGATCCTGTGGATCTGGGAAAACCACCTTGATTTCTCTTCCCCCACATGTTTCTTCCCTCTGTCTCAATCAGCTTCCTCACAATCTTCATCTAGCTCGTGCCAAGTCATCCTCAAGTCACAGCTCAAAGGAAACTTCATTGCAGGGCCTTTTCTGACCACACATCAGGTAGTTGCTGTATGCCTGGTGAAGTTCTTTATACAGATGGCCTCTCTGTAGACTATCTGGAATCACCCACCACGTCTGCACCATGAGGCCAAGCCTGGTTCTCTGCCCCCAGCCTCCAGTGGAATCTCTGTTGTTAGTTGCTATTAATTTGGCTCCGATTCACAGCAACCTTACATACACCAGAAGAATGAACAAATCTATACCGGAAGAAGTGCAGCCAGAATGCTCCTTGGAAGCAAGAATGGCCAGACTTCATCTCACTTACTTTGGTCATGCTGTGAGAAGGGGCCACTCCCTGGAGAAGGACATCATGGTTGGTAAAGAAGAGAGTCAGAGAAAAAGGGGAAGACCCTCAACATGATGGATTGACACAGTGGCTGCAATGATGGGCTCAAGCACAGCAAGGATTGTAAGAATGGCACAGCACCAGGCAGTGTTTCATTCTGTTGTGCGTAAGGTCGCTATGAGTCGGAGCTGACTCCACAGCACCTAACTACTACTACTACTACTTACATATAACAGAATGAAATGCTGCCTGTTCACATGCCATCTTCGTGATGGTTAGTATATTTGGGCTCACCACCAGTGCCATATTGTACGATATTCTGTTGTGATCCATAGGTTTTCGTTGGCTAATTTTTGGAAGTAGATCAGCAGGTCTCTCTTCCTAGTCTATCTTAGTCTGAAGCTGTGTTGAAACCGTTCGACCATGGGTGACCCTACTGTTATTGATGGCATAGCTTCTACTTCTAGCATCATAGCAAAACACAAGCCACCACCAAACCAAAACCCAAAAGCCAGTGCCGTCAAGTCAATTCCAACTCATAGTGACCCTGTGGGACAGAGCAGAACTGCCTTATAGGGTTTCGAAGGCAGTAAATCTTTACCGAAGCAGACTGCCTCATCTTTCTCCTGTGGAGCAGCTGGTGGGTTCCAACTGCAGACTTTCTGGTTTGCAGCCAAGCCCTTAACCACGCACCACCATGGTTCCCCCAAGCCACCACCGATGAAGGTAGTTGTGATTTCTTAAATTGCAGGGCATGAGAAGGCTACTGCTCTGAGAAGTTTAGCTCCTAGCCTTTCTTCCAACCTCAAGTAGGTTATGAAAGGCACTGCCTTCTCCTGAATTTTAAATAGGCTGAGAAGCTCCAGCCCAACTTTCCCTTCGCTTCTGGAGAGGAAGCACAGGGGGAGAGCGGCACCACCCTGTTCCTGTCCCATCTGTCTGCCTTGCCACACTTGGAGGGACTGAGCTCAGTTTTGTTCTTGGCACACGCCCCACCATTTCCCAGGCTCTCCCCAGGAGCACAGTTGTTGGGTGTTTATCTCCTCTTCCCTCCCACCCTACTTCTTTCCTCTTGCTCCCCGACACCAGCTATCTTTGGCTGCTAGCATTCTCCCTCCTGCTCTCCTCCATGAGAAAGAGATCCCATTTCTAAGACTCAGGCTTTGCCAGGGCTGCTTGGCACAGGCTCGGCTCCTCCCCGAGATGTTCGCCAGACCATCTCACACTGAGGCAGGCACCCCCAGCCTTCCCTTCCCTCTGTGTCGGATGTCAAGAGCTCTGCTGGCCTGAGGCTTCTGGAAGAGAATTGTGCTGTGACCTCCACTTAGCAGGTTGCCCTCCTGATGGGCAAGCCCACCTGTTACAAGCCAGCAGGCTGGCCTGGTGACCAGTAACTGCAGGGACCTGAGAGGCCACAGGGTCCCAGCTGGGAGCTTGGCTGAGGGCAGTGCTAGCAGGGAGGAGGCAGAGTTGGGAGGAGGGAGGGAGGGAGGGAGGGAGGAGGAAGAAAGGAACATGGTGAGGAAGCCGACAACACCTGGAAATAGGAGAATGGAAAGCCACAGGCTCAGAGGAGACCAGGATGGGAAACAGAAGAGGAAGGGAAGCAAGGACAGCTCATTGGAATTGATTTTCCTTGTGGTGGAAGATCTTCTATAGAAGTCTTGTTGGGTATTCACTCCACTTCTCCTATATATCTGCTCAGGGCTTTTCCTCAGTGAGGTATCATTATTAAGGAGTGCCTGGGTGGCACAAACGGTTAAGCACTTGATTATTAGCCAAAATACTGGTGGTGTGAACTCACCCAGTGGCACCCTGAAGTAAGAGTAAGGCCTGGAAATCAGCTTCTGAAAGATCACACAGAGCCTTGAAAACCCTGTGGAGCTGTTCCACTCTGAACACATGGAGTCACCAGAAGTCAGAATCAACTCAAGGGCAACTAACAACAGCATCAGGCATTATTATTAATTCCCATTTTCCAGAGAAAGACACAGAGGCTCAAAGAGGTGGAATGATCAAGTGTTCACTGTTAAATCTGCAGCACATAGTCCAGTGTCAGGGTGCAATCAAGTTCCAGCTGGCAAAGTGTTTGCTGCATGAAAGAGCGAGTAAGTACGTCTGCTTACATATCCAGGTCTTTTCCCATTATATTCTCCTTTGCGTCTTGCAACAGCAAACACAAGCAGGGAAGAAAGACCAGAAGAGTCAAGTGAACAAATGTGCTTTATTCACTTCCTTATGTTTCTTGGCATTTTGCTGACGGAGACCATGGTGCTGGGCGGAAGAGTTGCTTCCTTGTCTCTCTGGAGTCATCAGCAGTATAAGTCCAATTACTCAGTGGCTATTGTCCCTGGAAACTCCTCAGAGATCCCTGTCACCCCTTGACATTCCCACCCTATGTCACGCTAGGCAATGGGAAACAGTCATTATCTACTTATCACATGGGATTTGAAACGCTTTGAAAATGGAGAGATATACACATGGAAAGGTGATCATTGGTGCTACTCCACCCTCCATCCTATAGACTATGAGCTGCGGCACCTCTGACATCAACTCATCCAAGCTGGCTACTTCTATCACTAAGAAAACATGGACATAGGGAGGACTTTCCCAAGACTGGTAAGATCAGAGCTGCAACCCCAGTCCTTTTCTTCTTTTAAATTGTATTATGGTAAAATACATTAAGAAGTTGCCATTTTAACAATTTTTAATGTATAATTTAGTGGAATTGATTACATTCACTATATTTTGCATCTATTACCACTATTTTCAAAATTTCTCACCACCATAAGCAGAAATTCTGTACCCATTAAGTATGTTAACCCACAAACTCCCCATTCTCCCCATCCCATCCCCTGGGAAGCACTAATAAACCCTGGTCTCTGTGCATTTGCCTATCCCAGACATTTCATGTACATGGGATCATACAATATTGGTCCTTTTGTGTGTGACCTTCACTCAGCAGAATGCTATCAAGGCTCGTCCATGTTGGGGTGTATATCTGAACTTCATTTCTCTTTGTGGCTGAGTACGCTTCTGTCCTTTGTATGGTCCACATTTTGTTTATCCATTCATCTCTTGATAGATATTTAGGTGGCTTCCACTTTTTAGCTTTTGTGAATAATACTGCCATGAGCGTCTGTGCTCAGGCATTCAGACCCAACTAAGACATTCAAATTCAATTTTCATAATTTTGACCAAAAAGATACATTTTTGCCTTGTGAGCCCCGGAAACCAGGATTTCTTTAGCTACTTCCTGCTCCTCAGACAGACAAGTGACTCCCTGCCTTTCACTGTCATAAACACTGCTGCAGTAAGCATCCGCAGGCATGATGTCTTTCCATAGTTTACATTATTCCTTGAGAATTCATGGAGCAGCATTCTCCAGCTAAAGTGGAAGGATATCTATGGCTTTCAATACATGTTGCCAACTCATTCTGTAATAAAGTTGGATCAAATCAGCCTCCCTCCAGTGTTATGTGAGAGGTCTTATCACCTCATCCTTTGTTGTCGTTAGGTGTCGAGTCGGCTCTGACTCATAGTGACCCTATGTGCAGCAGAATGAAGCATTGCCCAGTCCTGCACCAGCCTCACAATCCTTGCAAGGATTTTCAAATTTTTCTTTTTTAAAATTGCTTGTATGGTACAAGACATAGGTATCTCCTACTTCTTTCCTTTGGTCTTCAAAATTCACTGCCATTGAGTCGGATCCAACTCTTAGTGACCCCTCCTTCGGTTTCCAAGACGGTATCACTACAGAAGTAGATAGCCCAACCCTCCTTCTGAGGAATGGCTGGTGGGTTTGAACCACTAGCCTTCTGGTTAGCAGTCAGGTGCCTTAGGCACTATGCTACCAGAGCTCCTTCCTTTGGTCTTAGAAAAATCATTAGTCAACATCAGCTTCCTTGAGAAGGCCTCCCCTCCAAATGTAAGCATTTGCCCAATTTCTGAACTCTTTCTTCCCCAAGCCCATTGGTTGGCCCCCTTGCTTCTGCCCGATGTTCTCATTGCTTAAAATGCCTTTCCCCCTCCTCTGCCTGATTGGGGGGGGGCAGTCGATTGCACTTATAGCGACCCCTCTTGGGTTTCTGAGGTGGTATCCCTACAGAAGTAGATTACCCAGCCTTCCTTCTGAGCAGCGGCTAGTGGGTTTGAACCACCAGCTTTCGGGTTAGCAGTCAAATGCGTTAGGCACTACGCCACCAGAGCTCCTTTCCTCTACCTGATAAGTACTTACAAATTCATCAAGGTCCAGCTTATGTGAACTTCTCTACAGATCTCGGACCCTGTGTGCAGCATTAACTGTCGCCCCCTCTCTACTCACAAAGCCCTTGTCCCTTCCTCTCTCATCAGCAGCACTTTGCACGAGGGTTCTTTTCTTACGTGTCTGTCTTGTTCTTTGGATTTTGAGATCTTTCAGTACAGAACAGATATTGGCACATCCTTGAATTGAAATGAAGCCGCTAGCATAGTCCCTGACCCATTCTTCCATGCTAGTTAGTTTACTTGTCTGTGCATGTCCCCAGAACGTCTCAACAGCACAGTGATACAGCTGGAATACGGAGGTGCCATCACAACAAAGGGAAGCATGTTAGTATTATACTATGTGGCCAGGCTGGGTGGGTGGGGCACAATTAGAATACTCACAATATGAAGCAGAAGGCAGGAGTTCAAAGTGGCAGAACTATGCCTGGTGCTCAGGCAACTGAAGTGGATTTCAACATGATTCTGAAAGGACACAATGTCACCTAAACTGTGAAGACAGTGCATACAAGAAGAATGAGAACAAGCTATGTTCTCATTTCAAGGTTCTGTGAAGAATAGGTGGCTGAGGTCTCATTTAGTAAGAATATGCATTGGGAGGCCTGTGAGAGAACAAAGCCACAAACATCACTTTATAGAATTGGAGTATGAAGATGTCTAGGGCTGCTATAATGCAAACTTGGTGGCTTAAGACAACAGAAATTTATTCTGTTACAGCTCTGAAGGCCAAAAGTCCAAAATCAGTTCCACTGACCTGAAATCAAGGTGTCAGTTAATAAATTCATGGATAAGGATCAGCATGAATCCAATCTCCAAAATGCAGAGACTCTTGAAGTCCCCACCTTCCCATGTCTCATTCATTTCACTCTCTGTGACCCTAGTCACCAGAGCTAGTGCAGATGCCATAGGTCAGAAGGACAGCATCCTTCAGGTGCTACACAACATCCATGGAGAGTACTACACTTATAATTTTTATAGCAAAGGGATACAGACCAGGATCATCAAAAGGAAGAGACACATGGGCAAAGTTTGGGAGGTTCTACAACATGGAGTTTCCATGTCTCAAAGAGGGCACATCAACTTCCCTCTGCCAACCAGGAAGCTCTCTGAGCCCTCATATTCAGACTTCTCATGGGCCAGTCCTACATGATAGACAAACTCATGCCTCCTGAGGCCAGTGGTGATCAGACTTCCATATGAGTCTTTTCTGGTCTGGCCAGCTCCCACTCACCAGCACACATCCTCAGGTGTGGTCTGGAAGTCCCAGATAAAGGGACCCCAGTCACTCCAAGGGTCAGGAAGCAAGGACAAAGACCACCTCCCATTTTTTGTTTGCTTTTGCTTTATAAGTAAATACATTTATTTTGTATCCTCATCCCTTAAAAAAGGGAAAATGTGAAAAAAATATTTATGCAGTAAAGTGACATGACCAACCTCCCTTCATTCTTTCTTTTCTGTTTTTTAATTGTAGTTTGGGTGAGTATCTTACTTTGGACAAAGCCAAGTTCTTCACCCCACAGTCAGCAAGGCCAAACTCTCTCTGGAGGTCCTCAGGAAGAATTCATTTCTTGCCTCTTCCACCTTTTGGTGGCTGCTGACATTTCTTGGTTTGTGGCTACATCACTCCAATCGCTTGCCTTTGTGGTCCCATTGCCGTCATGTCTTCTTCTGTCAAACTTCCCTCTGCATCCCACTTATAAGGATATATGTGATTCCACGAGTGCCCATCCAGACAACCCAGGGTAATCTCTCCATCTCAAGAACCTTCACTTAATCACATCGCAAAGTCCTTTTTCATTTTTGCTATTTAAGGTAACATTCACAGGTTCCAGGATTAGGACGTGGGTATCTTTTGGATGAGGGATAATTTTGCAGCCTACCACAAATATACAGGAGCTCTGATAGTGTACTGCCTAAGGCATTTGACTGCTAAGCAGAAGGCTGGTGGTTGAAACCCACCAGCCACTCCTCAGAAGGAAGATTGGGCAATCTACTGCCTCAGAAACCCAAGGAGGGGTTGCTGTAAGTGGAATATGACCCGACAGCAGTGAGTTTGGCTTTTTTGGTTACAAATATATAAGTAGGCTATAAGCTCACTTTGCTATAAAGCTCTAAATCTAATGCATTTCTATTATCTCTGTTGGCTCCATGTCATATTATAGATTTCCTGAAGGCAAGATTGAGACTCCATGAGTCTTGAACTCCATCTGTGGCTATATCCTTTGTAGCAAGCAGCAAAGCCCCACTAACTCTAAGTAAGGCTAATGACATGACCTTACTCTCTGTCTTTTACAGTCACTTTCATGTTTGTTAAGGGGCAGCCTCAGTTTCCACTTCTCTGAAACAGTGGTTTTCTATAAAGCAGTGGTTTTCTATATCTCTTCAATGAATACAAACGTCAAACCCAAAGCTCATCCAGGAAAGCCAGCCACTCTCTTTCATACCCTATTGAACTCCTGATGAAAATGTACAGTTCTTCCCCTGACACAGAAAACCTGCCATGTACCAAAAAAAAAAAAAAAAAAGTTAAAGTAATATGTTACTCATCTTGGCATCTTTGAAGGATAGCCACAGTCCAATATCCAATAGATAAAGGGGAGGGTGGTGGCAGATGGACCAAGAGAAGAGGATTTGTCCATTGTGGGCACAGACTCCTGGAGGGTCTTAGAAAGATGGTACGGTTTATCCTACGAACAATGGAAGGCACTGGAGCGCTTTGTTTGAAAGCAGAGGGGGGAGAAGTGGTGAGACCTGACCTATATTTTGACATGGATCACTCCCACTGCAGGGTGGAAAATCACACGGGTGGGGCAAGCGTGGTTGGGGGAGACCATGACAGAGGCTGCAGTAGTCTAGATAGAGATTATGGTAGCTTGAACAGAAGGGTGGTATTGGAAATGGAGAGAAGTAGAAACTTCAGGAGATATTGGGAGGTAGAGCCAAGAGGACTTGGTGGTCAGTTGGGTGTAGAGGGTGAGGAAGAGTGCATTTTCAAGGATATTTTGTAGGTTTTGGTTGGGAGTATCAGTCATGATAGAGACCAATGGACATGGACATGGTTTTCAGGAAAGATGAAGTTATCTAAGTGAATATAGCAAGAGGACAATGGGATTCTTGGGCTGGAGCTCAGGAGAGAGTCAGAGTTGCAAATACAAAAGCATGAGTAGAAAAACCAGACCTACTGGGCTGGTTGAGACTGGAGGACTCCCCAAGTCTCAAGACTACTGTCCTGAGATACTCTTTAAACCTTGAACTAAAACTAACCTCTGAGGTCACCTTGCAGCTAAATAACAAATTGGCTATTAAAAAAAAAAAAAAAAAAGAAAGAAAGAAAGAACATCACCTTTAAGTTCTGTGCTCTTTTAAAAAATCACTTATATGAAACCAAACAGTCAACAATTACTTTAAAAGATGAGAATGTTAGGGAACGGGAAAACTAGATTAATGAAAACAGAACAATCAGAATGGAATTAATGAGAATGTCCATGCATGTGATAAATGTAACCAGTGTCACTAAACTGCTGTGTTCTCATTGAAAACACAATAAAGTATTATTTAAAAAAAAAAAAAAAAAAGTGAGTGATCTCTGCCTGGAAGAGAACTGGAGTCCCATTACTGGGTGAAACTACTTAGGGTCAGTGTACAGCCTGGGAGGGACAGGCACCTCCAAGACAAGAGAGAATCAACAGTCAGGGACAGAGAGAAAGAGGAAGAAAGCCAGGAAAACTGAAGAAGGAAGAGTCCAAGAAATGCTAAATCTGCTGAGGTCTCCAACACAATGAAGACTGGAAAATGCCCACTGGATTTAATGCCATGGATTGGAGACTCTGGAGGCAATATTTCAGTGGATAGTGGTAAAACGCTGCTGGACTGAGGTGGACAGAGGGGAGGAATGGAGATACCATTTGTAAGCATTCCTGGAGGTTGGTGATGTGTATAAAGACCTCAACACACGCTGACACCTTGCAGGTGCTCAATAAATGTTCATGTCCTTGCCTTCTCCATCTCCAACACAAATGGGTTTTCTCTTTTTGATAATGAGTGAGATTAACACAGATGTCTCTTTAACGGCTTTGGGAAAGTACTAATATCATTGCTGAAATACAGCCGCTGATGTGAAATAAGTGCAGATCCTTTCATTATCCCTGACATTGTTTCCCAGGACGTTCCCAAGGTCAAGGCTTCTGAATCTGTATTAATAATAAAACCAATTGGTTAACTGTCTATCTAAGGGTGAATGAAGTTTTAAGCCTCTGCAAGATTTCTGACATACATTTCTGGATCACAAGTAACAACACTTCATTCAGATAATTTTGTCTCCAATGTGTACCTGTGATTACATTCAAGGTTTATGCTGTCTACCTTACTTCCTAAAAGTCTATGGAAGACTTCACTTGGGGAAAAAGAAAGCCGTTTACTGTTTGAACAAAAGGTATGTACGTATTTGTAGTCAGATAGAGAGAAACTATTGAGCTCTGTTGGTGTAGTGGTTAAGGCATTTGGCTGCTAACCAAAAGGTCGGTGGTTCAAATCCACCAGCTGTTCCAAGGAGAAGATGAAGCAGTCTGCTGCCATAAAGATTTACAGCTTTGGAAACCCAATGAGGGGTTGCTATGAGTCAGAATTCACTTGAAGGCAATGAGTTTGATTTTGGTTTTACAGATAGTCGGATGCAGAGAAACCATTCAGACATCTAAGGAGAGGGCCCCAGAACCGAGACCTTCAAATTATTGGGGTAAACCACCATTTTCTTGTCATCTATAACTCAGTAAGTATTGGAGGCCAGATGAAAACCCTGAGGAAAAAATAATAAAACAACATTAAGCTGTCTTGGAAGATAAAATTTAAAAAGATAACTTGGTCCGCGTGGGCTGCAGACAACAGACAAGAGATAACGCCGGGAACTTCCTGAGAGACAGACAGTGCAGGGCCAGCCTGACACAGACACATGGAAGGCTGCTCCGTGGGGAGATTTTAAGACCTTCTGTCCCCACACAGCCCCACCCCACCCTCGTCTTGTCCAAATGACTGCAATTACCCACTGCTCACACTGTGAAGTGTTCTAAAGCCTCCTTTTCAAACACTGCATTATAATTCTCAGGTGACATGCTTGACTGACTGCTGTACTCTAGTGATAAACGTTAAACATGATCAGCTACATGAAAGGCAGGACTAGCGTGAGTCTCAGTGGAGCGAAGAGCTCCTTGAGACAACTGGGTGTCGGGTGTCTCGGTTTGGCCCTATCCATAGTATGCGGTGAGCAGCAAGTCAATGGGGACCGAGCGCTTAACTACATGTCAGGAAGTGTTCTCGACACTTTATACACAACATGGCATGTAATGCTCACACCACCCTAGGAGTGTGAGCTAGATGTCTTCACCCTCATTATGCAGATGGGGAACCCGGTGATCATTACAGAGCAGGAAGCCGAGTCCATGCAGTCTGACTCCAGAGATGACTCTATTGATTACCATGTTACCAGTGTTTGGGGGTTGATGGGTGAACATGTGGAAGGAAACAAAGAAGGAAGACAGAGGAATCAACGAAAGAAGGAACGGAGGTGGGAAAAGAGGAGGGAAGGAAGGAAGGGAGGGAGGGAGGAAGAGAGGTAGGATAAATGGAAAGAAGGAAGGATGGGTCGGTGGTTGGACAGACAGCAATCAATCGACTAACTGCACTACTTTAAGTGAATGCTGAAACCACACCCAGTTTGAGCGCTTACTCTCAAGAATTTAATTTAATCTCATTCGAGAGGTGATTGCTCAGAGCCAGGTTTACGGTTTTCAATCAGCTCTCGAATCCAATGCTCTGGGTCTGGCACTGCGCTGTCATGTCTCACGGTCCTCCAGCAATGAGAAGTCGCCACCGGCAGTATTTCGGCCAATACCCCACCCCACCCTCGGTATGGACTATTTTATAAAGAGCAAATGACATTTAAAAGAGAGGCTATACTTCGATTGCCCACTGGAGTTTATGTGACAGTGGTAAGAAAGCTACAAGAGGAGTGGGTTGGAGCTGCCAAGAGGCAGGCATGTCTGTAATCAAGACCGACGGAGAAACAAGACCAGGGGCATGAGAACGCTCGGGCCCCACTCAGGCTCCCGGGAGACCATGGGCAAACCTCTCCCATCTTTACCCTCAGTGTCCTCCTCTGTAAAACAGGGATAAAGTACATGTTCTTCCCATATTGAAGGACTTTTTAAGGATCAAACAGAATTAAGGATAGGAAAGCCCTTGGCAAACATACACTCAACTTGTAAGGACAGAAGGAGAAGATTACACAGTAACTGGGCTGCTGCATTGAAGCATGGGTAGCTCAGCTCCCTGCCCTGACATTTAAAGAGTGTTTTGATTATAGTCTGGGTAAGGTCAGAACCCAACTCAAATAAAAGAAAGAAGGGAGAGAGGAAGGAAGGAAGAATGGAAGGTAGGAGAGAGGACATGTGCAGGATGGTTGAATGGATGTAAGAACAGATAGATAGATGGACCAAAGATGGCTGGCTGGCTGGCTGGCTGGTGAGTTGGATGGATGGATGCTCATTTGTTTTAGGCTCAGCAGAAACTCTGAACTTCTCAGAGGATGAGCAATAATGGTTTTAACCCTGACATCATTTTAATCCAGTTTCATGTGAGGGAATAGTTCACCACTTACTTGACTGATGTGCATCTTACTACAAGGCACTTGGGTTTCTGCATTGCATGAATTACTGGTTATGCAGTTGGGCTTGGGGACTGGTCTGGCCCCAAGAGGGAGGTCTTTCTGGTGTCAGTCTTCAGGAGAAGAGGCAGGTCCTCAGACTGGGATGTGGAGATGTGAGCAAAGGCCCTGAGTGGAGAGCAGGGTTATAGATGTCTAGGCCTTGACTATCAAAGAATCCTGATATGTAGGATAGCACTCCGGGAACTGGGAGATAAAATTGGTATCTGGAGGTGCTGACAAGCAAATGGCTCCAATAAGGTCTCTCTCCCTCCAGGTTGTATGAGACTTAGTACAGAGCAAGTGGGCCCTCGAAAGAACCAGAACTCTTTCTTTCTTTTGTTACAGTTGTTAACCACCATAAACTTGGCCCACCTCATCGCAGCTCTGTGAACATGAGATTGGACCACTGTGATCCACAGAGTTTTCACTGGTGAATTATCGGAAGTAGATCACCAAGGTTTTTTTCCTAGTCCGTCTTAGTCTGGATGCGCCACTGAGACCTATTCAGTGTCAGCAACACACCACCCTCCACTGGCAGACGAAGCTGTGCTCAGAAGCAGTGGCTGAGAACTGAACCCAAGTCTTTCACACAGAAGGTGAGAATTCTCCCACGGGTCCACCACTGACCTCCTTCTTTAGTAAGCCATATTACTGAAGTGAAATTCCTCCCAGGCTTTGAAATCATCCCTCTAATGTTCTCCCTTAGTGCCCAGTAACGTCTCCTGGAAAGCCAGTTTATTCTGGTGATGCTGAAGGCAGGGGTGGAGGGTTTGGGAGTAGCTCTTGCCCAGGCAACAGCTGAGGTGAAAAGGGGGGTCACAGAGAGAAAATCTGAGGTTGGAGAGTTTGGCAGCACTGAGTCAAGGTTTCTTGGTCCTATACGCCCTCTCTACTGGAGAATTCACATTCTAGGCTAACTTTGGAGATTTTGAAGTTTACTTTATTAACCCAGGGAAAATCTCCTGGCCATACTTGTTGAATGACTGATGACTGATTGGTCCTTTCCTTTACCTTGGTCACCCTGTGTGCATCTGGACTTCTGGCAACCCTGCAGCACCGTGCCGGCCACACTGAAAGGTGCCCACCACACACTGGGACCCTGGAGTGGTGTTTCTGAGTACCCCTTGTCTGTAGGAGCATGGACTAGATACACTGGCAGTAAAAATGACCTGTCCTATACTGCACAGCTGTTCTGCTGCAGGTATTTTATATACAGTCTCTGTTCCTTACAGCTATTGGGCTCTTGAAATGTGGCTTGTGTGACTGAGGAACGGAGTTTGAAATATGATTTAATTTTGATGAACTTAAATTGACATGGCCATGTGTAGCTAACCACTTGCCATCAAGCGGACTCTGACTCACAGAGGCCCCAGGTGTTTCAGTGTAATACTGGGCTCATAAGGTTTTTAATGACCGAATTTTGGGCAAGTAAATTGCCAGGGCTTTCTTCTTAGACATCTCTGGGTGGACTCAGACTTCCAACCTTTTGGTTACCAGCCAAGCACAGTAACCGTATGCACTGCCCTGGACCTTTCTGTGGGTACTATATTGGGTAGTGCAGAACAGAACATTTCCATCATCGCAGACAATTGTATCGGACAGTCCTGCCTTTAGCAGCTTTTTCAGGATGTCCCGTAAACCCTGTTTTGACAAAGGATGAAACTAAGGCTCAGAGACATCAAGTCATTGGCCCAACAACATAAAACATGCAAGTAGACAAGCCAGGAATTGACCTTGGGCCTTTCTGGTTCCACAGCCTCTTTCAATTGATGACCCTATGCTATCTACTACTCTGATCTCACAGACAATTTATTCACTCAAAATTGTCCTTGTCCAAAAAGCTTTAATGTGGCTTTTCCTAGAGCCTTTCCTACAAAAGCACAAATACAAACTAAACCAATGTCATAAATATACTCTGTGTTATCAAAAAATACATAAATCTCTGTGGATCAGCTGTGATCAGATAGTGTATGCTGAAGTAACACAAAATTCCCACATCCCCGTGGCTTCATGGAATAAACATTTATTTGTTTTGCACTCACATTTCAAGTCCCATGTGGGTCTGGCTGAGGGCAGTGCAGAAAGGCTCTATCTCCATCCGGTCTTCCACACTCACCGAGACACTCTGCTCTTAAAGCTTCCAACCAGAGCTGACGCACTGGGATCGCTCTCACTTCATGGGCCACAGCAAGTCAGTCCACATCAGAGCACTAACGACTTCACAAGCAACTCATCGTCTTTGCATTTGTCTCTTTTCCTCAAAAGTTTATCTAAAATATACATTGTTGGTAGGTGCCATCTAGCTGGTTCCAACTTATGGCTACCCTGGGTACAACAGAACGAGACACTGCCCAGTCCTGGGCCATCCTCATAATCCTTGCTATGCTTGAACCCTTTGTTACAGCCACTGGGTCAGTCTACCTCACTTTATAGCGCTGATCAGCCTGCCATTATTCCAGCATACCTTACAGAGCACTGTGAGGAATATGTTAGGAATACACTCTTCTCATAGGTCTACAAGGTCTGATGGGTAATATATATAAGTAAACAGAATTATGATGGGGGAGTGGGGCATGTTTTGGAAACACAGACAGGAGCTGAATCGGTTTTCTAGGGCTATTGTACAAAGTACCACAAATTAGGTGGCTTATAAGAACAAAATTCTGTTCTCTCAGAGTTCTGGAGGCTGTAAGGCCAAAATCAGGGTGTGGGCAGCACAGATTTCTTCCGAGGCTCTGAGTGCAAATCTGTTCCGTGCCTTTCTCCTAGCTGCTGGTGACAGCCATCCTTGGCTCACAGATGCATCACCCCAATCTGTCTGCATTCTCACATGGCTATCTTTCTCCTGTGTTGGTGTCTCTCTGTGTCTCTGCTCCTCTTCTTGTAAGGGTCCACTTATGTTCAATTAGGGCCCACTTTACTCCAGTAAGACCTCATGTAAACTTCACTGATAACATCTTTAAAGATCCTATTTGCAAACACGGTCATGTTCACCAGTACTGTGGATTAGGGCTTCATTAAATCTTTCTGCAGGGCACAATACAATCCATAACATGCTCCATCGAACTATACAGCCAGTGGTGAGGATACTGATGAGCACATGGGAATGGACAGTTTCTGAAGGGGAAGTGTGCACCATGCAGAGGAAATGGACCCACAGACGCATGGGATGAGGCTCAGTGTGAGAACTGCAAATGCCTAAGTATGGCCCTTTCCCCCCCAAACAACATAACCAGTAACTGTACCCATGGTCTTTGTGGGATGGAACACACAGGAGTCAAATCTACATCTGTGGAGAGAGACAATTAGAATCTCAATGTTATCATCCCAAACAAGGCCAGGGCCCAAATGCAGAATAGACTATTAATTGCTCATATGCTAGTTCAAGTCGAAGCTAAAGAAAATGAAAACAAATTCATGAGAGCCAAAGTACCACCTTGAGTAGATCCCATTCAAATTTAGAGACCATCTCAGGAGCAGATTTGAGGCACTGAACACCAACAACCAAAGATGAGATGAGATGTGAGGTGAGATCAAGAATACCATACATGAAAAAGCAAAAAGTCATTAAAAAGAAAAAGACTAAAACTAATGTCAGAAGAGATTCTGAAACTAGCTCATAAATGGAGAGTAGCTAAGGCAAATAAATGGAAGAAATGATGAAGTAAAAGAACTAAACAGAAGATTTCAAAGAGCAGCTCGAGAAGACCACGTAAAGTATTATAATGAAATGTGCAAAGGTCTGGAGTTAGAAAACCAAAAAGGAAGAACATACTTGGCATTTCTCACACTAAAAGAACTAAAGAAAAAAATCAAGTCTTGAGTTGCAATATTGAAGGATTCTATGGGCAAAATATTGAGTGATGCAGGAAGTGTAGAAAGAAGATGTAAGGAATACCCAGAGCCACTGTACCAAAAAGAATTGGTCAACATTCAACGCTTTCAGGTGGGATCACATGATCAAGAATCAATGGTACTGAAGGAAGAAGTGCAAGCTGCACTGAAGGAACTGGCAACAAACAAGGCTCCAGGAATTGATGGAAGACCAATTGAGATGTCTGAACAAAGACATACAACGTTGAAAGCGCTTAGTGTTCTGTGCCAAGAAAATTGGAAGATAGCTACCTGGTCAGCCAACTGAAAGAGATCTGTATTTCTGCCCATTCCAAAGAAAGGGGATTCAACAGAATGCATAAATATTTTGAAAAATATCATTAATATCACATACAAGTAAAATTTTGCTGAAGATAATTCAAAAATGGTTGCAGCAACACATCAATAGGAAACTGCCAGAAATGCAAGCTGGATTTAGAAGAGGATGTGAAACTAGGGATATCACTGCTAAAGTCAGATGGACCTTGACTGAAAGCAGAGAATACAAGAAAGGTGTTTATCTGTGTTTTATTGAATATGCAAAAGCACTTGACTATGTGGATCATGGCAAATTATGGATAACATTGCAAAGAATGGGAATTCCCGAAAACATAATTGGACTCATGAGGAACCTGTACATAGGCCAAGAGGCAGTCTTCCATACAGAACAAGGGGATACTGCATGGTTTAAAACCATGAAAGGTGTGTGTCAGGGTTGAATCCTTTCACCGTATTTATTCAATCTTTATACTGAGCAAGTAATCTGAGAAACAGCAATATAAACAGAAGACAAACATGGTACCAAGATTGGAGGAAGACTCATTAACAACCTGCAATAGGCAAATGACATAACCTTGCTTGCTGAAAATGAAGAAGACTTGAAGCACTTACTGATGAAAATCAAAGACTACAGTCTGCAGTATGGTTTATACCTTAACATAAAGGAAATAAAAAACCTCACAACTGGACCAATAAGCAACATCACTATAAATGGAGAAAATATTGATTTTATTGGATCTAAAATCAACACTCATGGAAGCAGCAGTCAAGAAATCAGATAAAATATTGCATTGGGCAAATCTGCTGCAAAATCTCTCTCTAAAGCATTAAAGAGCAAAGATGTCACTTTGAAGACCGAGGTGCGTCTGACCCAAGCCCTGGTATTTTCAGTAGCCTCATATGTATGCAAAAGCTGGACAATGAATAAGGAAGACTGAAGAAGAATTGCTGCCTTTGAATTATGGTGTTGGCAAAGAATATTAAATATACTGTGGACTGCTTGACGAATGAACAAAGCTGTCTTGGAAGAAGTACAGACAGAATACTCCTGAGAAGGAAGGATGGTGAGACTTCATCTGATGTATTTTGGTTACATTATCCCTGGAGAAGTACTGGTTACATTATCCCTGGAGAAGTACAGCAGAGGGTCATCAAGAAAGAGGAAGACCCTCAGTGAGAGATGGACTGACACAGTGGCTGCAATGATGGGCTCAAACATAGCAATGATGGTGAGGACGGTGCCGGACCTGGCAGTCTTTTGTTCCATTGTACATGGGGTTGCCATGAGTCAGAACCAATTGATGGCACCTAACAACAACGTAATGACAAGTATGGCTCATGAATGGAGCCTGAGGTAGGAGCATCCTCATATACTGATTCCGAATGTCTACAAGGGAATGTTATTCTTATTTTGCTTTATCTCATGTTTAAAACATTTTTATTGTGGTAAAGTACATGTAACAAAAAGTATGCCATTTCAACCATGTTTAAGTGTACAATTCAATGACATTAATGGCATTCATAGTTTTGTGTTACCATCACTAGATCCATTTCCAAAAACTTTAATCTTCACACAGAAACTCAGTATGCCTTCAGCAGTAACTCCCATTCCATTCCCTCTTCCCCTTCCCCTGTTGTTGCTCCTGTTAGATGCCCTTGAGTAACTTCCAACTCTTAGTGACCCTGTGCACAACAGAATGAAACTCTGCCTGGCCTGTGACATCCTCACAATTGTTGTGTTTGAGCCCATTGTTGTAGCCACTGTGTCAGTCCATCTCATTGAGGGTCTTCCTCTTTCTCAATGATCCTCTACTTTACTAAGCATGATGGCCTTCTCCAGGGACTGTGCCCCTGGTAACATAACCAAAATACGAGATCCCCTGTTCTTGTTGATGTTGTTATGTGCCGTCGAGTCATCTCCAACTCATAGCAACCCCTCCTTGGGTTTCCAAGGCAGTATCACTACGGAAGTAGATTGCCCAACCTTCCTTCTGAGCGAGATCCCCTAGTAACTGCTAATAAATGTTTGTCTCTATATATTTACTTATTCTAGATATTCCATATAAGTGGGATCATATGATATTGGTCCTTTTGTATCTGATTTATTTCATTCATCATCATGTTTTCAAGGTTTATTCATGTTGTGGTACATGGCAGGACTCATTTCTCTTAATGGCTGCACAATATGCTATTGCCTGTATGGACCACATTTTGTTTTTCCACTCATCTATTGAGGGACTCTTGGGTTATTTCCACTTTTTGGCTATTGTGAAGTATACTGCAGTGAACACTGGTGTTCACATCTCAGTTTTCAAATTTGGGGCATATACCTACCTAGAAGTGGAATTGCTGGGTCCTTTGATAATTTTAAGTTTAACTTTTTGCGGACCTGCCGAACCGTTTCCCACAGCAACTGTATCATCTTACATTCCTACCAGCAATAGACAAAAGTCGCAATTTCTCCACATCTTCACTAACATTTGTTATATCTTTACTTTTTATTTTAATTGAAGTTATTTTTGAATGGTGATCCATTCCCATGGCACAAAATTTAACAGGGCAGAGAATGAGGCCTTCCTCCTACTCCGTTTAGAAAACCGTTCCGTTCCCATTCCTACAGTTAACCAATGCCTTTAATTTCTTACATATTCTTCCAGCAAATTCTATGAGGATACAAAAAAAATGCACATTTCCAAAAAAAAAAACACTGCTTCCCCACAGCTGTGCCAGACATACACTCTCCCACGTTTTGTTCTTATCACTGAAAATCTAACCTGGTGCTTCCAGAACATTTGTATTCATAGGGAATCTCATGCTGGGGGCCTCTGAACACATCCAGGACAAAGATCCCCAGGGGAAGTATACTTTATATATGTGTTCCTGTGCCTGGCAACACTCATGCAGATTTTGATTGGACAGATCAGGGGAACGAATGAATCAATGAGTGACATGTTGTTGTTGTTGTTATGTGCCGTAGAGTGAAACCTGACTCATAGCGACCCCTCCTTGGGTTTCCAAGGCAGTATCACTACGGAAGTAGGATTGCCCAACCTTCCTTCCAAGGAGTGGCTGGTGGGTTTGAACCGCCAGCCGTCTGGTTAGCAGGCAAGTGTCTTAGCCACTATGCTACCAGAGCTCCCAATGAGTGACATGAGAGAAGGGAAAATGAATTCTAAAAAGTGGTGAGAACAGGCAAGAGGCAGGAATGACCTGATGAATATTTAATCCCCTGGCAGCATCCTGCTCCAAGACCTGAGAAACTGCCATGTCCCCATTTTGGAAAAGGAATATAATTAGGGAAGTGCTAGTCGCTCCACCAGCAGGCCCCATCGCCTCCTCCAGCAGTTGACACACGACCTCTCCAAAGTCTCAACCAAGCAGTACCTTCTTGCCTTTCTGAAAAATGAGGCCATTTAAATTGTTTGTAAGGGCTTAGGATTGAGCTCAGGGCCCGGCAATGATGGAAATGCCTTCCCTGCTGGCAGAGGCGACGTGGGCTCATGAAAGAGGCCGTGTGTCCTTTTGTCTGCCCTCTCAGTTCTGGGCATCCTTTGATACTAGCACCTGGAGCTCTGGGTTGTCGCTTTCCCACTGGAAGGAAGCCTTCTGAGGGCAGCCACTGTCTCATCTCTAACTCCCACAACATGCCGGTGTCACAGGGAACACACCTCCTACAACGGGAAGCAAGCCGAATGAGTCTGTGAATGAAATCGTCGAATCGTGCGAAGAGTGAACAAGCTCAGCAGCTAAAGGAAAGTTTGAGGTTTGAGTCCAGCCAGAGGTGGCTTGGACGAAAGGCCTGGTGATCTACTTGCAAAGAGTCAGCCATTAAAAACCCTACGGAGCCCAGTTCTACTGTGACACACACGGGGACGCCATGAGTTGGAACTGACTCCATGGAAACTGGTTTGATTTGTTCAGTTTTTAAATGGAGTTAGGAAAGGAGGGAAGGGAGGGAAAGGAAGAGGAGGGAGGGAAAGGGAAAAACAGACCACAGATTGTTCCGACCATGACACAGTTTTTGCATTTTCCCTTCCTGACGGGGAAAGCCCTCTGCTGCCATTTCACGCAGCAGAATGTTGGCAGGGATAGCGGCACACGTGACAGGAGTGCCCTGCACAGAGACAAGAATGAATACACGGGCTTATTTCACCATTTCTATTCTTGTTCCGTAGGGAGGGCTATTTCTGTCTCAACTGTGAGGGGCTGCTGAAGGCAGCCGACTGCAGCTCTCATAGCCCGTCAGAAATGGTACATTTCAAAAACAGGTGCTTGCTGGGAGAGGCCCTCAGCAGCCTTTCAGGGCTCTAGGTGGCAGCGGGATGCCCAGAGCTCTAGCCCCATCAGCACTGGGCATCATGACCACATGAATAGCCTCAGTCAGGCTGGGTGTGAGAGCCAGGGGTGGAGAGAGCCGTGGTTTCCAAAACCACCCAGCGACATTAGCTCCACACAACATGCACTGAAACTGACTACCTGGGGGCTTGCCCAGAGAAACGATGCTGGAAACTGCACCCAGGTATCAGGTACCAGGTACCAGGTGATGCTCATGTGAAGAGACTCCCAGGCTGGCCATCATGCCTGGTGTCCTCACCTGCACGGGGATCAGAGGATCGCTGTGAGAATCAGAGAAAGATGCTGAGCAAACACTGTCATCGGAAGCACTTGGCATTTGCCAGAGTCACCATGGAGGCCCATGAGTGGTGCAAATGGTTAAGCGCTTGACTACCAGCCAGAAGGTTGGCGGTTCTAATCTACCCAGAAGCATCTCAGAACAAAGACCTGGCAATCTACTTCTGAAAGGCTACAGCCATGAAAACCCTACCTAGTCTAACATGTGGGCTCGCCATGAGTCAGAATCAACTCGTTAGCAACTAACAACGAAGAGTTAGGATAAGGCTTCTGGGTGGTGCAAATGGTTAAGCACTTGGCTGTTAACCAATAGGTTGGTGGTCCAAAGCCACGAGAGGTACCTGAGAAGAAAGGACCAGTCATCTGCTTCCAAAAGACCACAGCCATGGAAACCCGATGGAGCACAGTTCTGCTCTGACACACTCGGGATCGCCATGAGTCGGAACCGGCTGGAGGACAAATGGTTAAGATGTGAGCAGCAGGGAAAAGGTGTTCTGGGAGGAAGGAACCGCATGTGCAAAGGTATCAAGGTGTGGGTGAGTTCTGAGCATTCCAGAAGCAGCAAACAGGTCACAGTGGCTGCAGAGAACAGTGCGTGAAGGGCAATGCGGCTGCGGCAGAGAGAGGAGCCTGGCTGTAAGGCAGGGCCTGAAAACAAGGGCCTGTGGACCATATTTGACTACTCCGTATTCCTTATTTGGTCTACA
>NW_006921656.1:9855434-9856579 GCF_000298275.1 Orycteropus afer afer | reverse complement strand
TTTTTTTATAGTTTTCTTTGTACAGGTCTTTTGTGTCCCTGGTTTTCTAAGCTATAATCTTCACAGGAGTAGATGGCCAGGGCATTTCTCCTGCAGAGCTCCTGGGTGGGATCAAACTGCCAACGTTTTGTTAGCAGTTGAGCACTTAATCACTGTGTCACCAGGGCTCCTACCTTATGAGGCAGGTTCTGCCATTATTTCCAATAAGGATATAAGGAAAATGAATAGCTGAGAAGTTAATTTGCCCAGTTTTACCCAATAGTAAGTATAGAGCCAGAGGTATTAGTTCTAAAGCTCCCTTCTGTATGAGTGCTCCCAAGTAAACTGACTGAAAACAAAACAAAACAAATCGCAATAAACAGAACCTGCCATCGTCACTAAAAAGACAAGGGTGTAAGGGGCTGTTTATAAAAGGAAATATGCACTGTTGAGACAATACATTTCCTACATATAAAGATAATTGAAAAAAAAAAAAAGTCTATTGAAAATCACAAAACAAGGATAACTCCAACCAACACAGAATGACGTAAAGAAACTCCCAACTAAATTTTCAGATTTGCAGGAAGACAAACAAAGGAAGAGAATGCTCCTGAAAAAGAAGACTAATATTTGTAATGATTTTGATCATTTCCCAATCCATTTCATGCTTATAGATAAATCCAACCCAAATCCAAAAGACTTCAGCAGAGGAAACATGGTTCAATGGACTGATTCTGAAATGAACCTGGGACAATATACCAGTGTTTGTGGTACGAGTCAGGAGAGGGGCTTTGCCCTAAGAGAAAATGAGTTATTACATATCTCTAATAATCAAAGGCGTCAGAATTCAGAGTGGACCTTGTACAAGGAGAGATGTTGTGTAAGAACAACAGAGAAGAATACATAGAATGAGGTCCCAGAAAACATGAAATTTATTTATGGAGGGGGTAGCCTAACATATGAGTGAGAAAAAGGACAATCCAGTGAGTGGCTTCCAAAGCAATTAGCAACATTAGATTATCTCCCCTAATTCTAAACAGCAAAATAATACTGGGGTCCTAGCAGAGGGTACGATGTTGGGCAAGATCATGTGCACTGAACAGGGAAGTGGAGCACGTGCAGAGCGAGCAGAGAGATGAACGTGCACCAAGCACAGGGCGAAACCC
>NW_006921656.1:9837802-9854904 GCF_000298275.1 Orycteropus afer afer | reverse complement strand
TGCCTTAGGCACTATGCCACCAGAGCTCCCAGAAAGAAGGTTAGGGTAAGGTATAAAACAGGGTAAGTGTGAGTGGCAGGAAAAAAGAGAGAGAGGTCTTGGCTTTGTTGGCTGGCAGTAGGGTCATTGGTGAGGATAAGGAATTCAGAGGACAGAAAGGATAATGATTAGGAAACACTGGGTGGTGCAAACAGTTAACACACTTGGCTGCTAACCAAAAGGTTGGCATTTGAGTCCACCCAGAGGTGTCTTGGAAGAAAGGCCTGGTCATCTACTTCTGAAAAATCAGCCCCTGAAAACCTATGGAGCACAGTCCTACTCTGACATGGGGGTACCATGAGTCAGAATCAACTCAACTCCCCTTTATGGCTGAAGGAGGGGATCTGTGACCTTGGGGAGATCAAAAGGGAAAAGCTCACAGTCCCAAGGTTGACCTTTGTCCCCAACCTTCAAAAGAAAGTTGGAGTGGTCTTCCCTATCCCATTTTTTCTTTTTTTGGGTCTTTGGGTGAGAGGACAGGGTGTCTTCTGCAAGCAGTTTCTTCAAGATGTTTCAAGGTTCTCCAATGTGGAAGAGAACTTGTTTCATGACAGCTCAGTTCCTGTTTGCACTTCCTTTCACCAGATCAGTCTACGTCCTTTTGTTTCCTCTGATCTGAAATATTTGTATTCAATCAGCTAATTCCTCCCTGCAGTCACCCCCTTCACTATAATGAGAGGAAAATGAAGCTGCTCTATGTATTATTAAACTTCGTTTCAGGCTGAAATTGAAGCAGTCCATTCCTCTCATGTATCACAAGTTATTGGTGGATGACTCATGCTTCGGAATGGTTTTCAATCTTTTGGAGGCGGTAGGAACTGTCCCAAAATAGCCTGTCGCTCAAATGAATATTTTTGAGGAGTCTGTAATTTCAGGAACTTTTATAGACACATTTTGATTAACAATGATCCTGGAATAGGGAACTGCCTTGGGCTTCTCAACATGTGAGTTACTGTTGGTTTCTTTGCTTATCTTTCCCCCTGAATTTAGTGCTATTCAAAAGACCACATCCCTAGATGAGGCCTTGTGATCAAACAGGCCAATTTTATCCAAGCTCCATGACTTCCATGGTTCAATCTAGCATAAATTTTGTCAGCATAATCCTGCCATGAGAGATTGTATTTAACCATTGAAGATGTCTTGTCTCCCCCAATGGTACTCGTCTTCTCCCCTTCCCAGTCACTCTTGCTGCCACAAAACACTCACCAGCTCACAGAGTGGTGGATTCGGAGGAAGATGAGTTGTAATGACTAAGATTCAAGTCTCTAAAGGCAGATAGCCTCAGTTAGAACCTTGGTTCTAATATTTCCCAGCTCTGTAATGTGGGGCAAGTTCCTAATGTCCCTGAAACTCTGATTCCTCATTGGTAAAGTGGGTTAAGTAAGGGGCTATTCTATGTGGGCTATGATGAGGTTCAGTTGAGTGGTACTGGAGCAGTAGTAGAGTCCAGCCCATGTGAATGGGGAATACTGCACACATATGTGTGCGATGGATCATACAAACTGGGACCAAGTACTGCTGCAGACTAGCTGGATGAGCTTGGAGGAGTCACCTGCCTCTCTGGGTCTGTTACTGCCATTCCAAAATGCCAACATGGGGGAACAGCTTTGATGCACTCAGTCATGGAACAAATTCACCGCGTGCTTACCATGAGCAAGACACTGGGTTAGGTGCTATGGGGTTATCAGTTGATCCTGAGTCCTGTGCTCCAGGAATCATGGGCCTTGGAGGAGATCTAGATCCCACAACTGTGAAGAAATAGCATGAATTGGCAGGAGACACATTGGGGTATGAAGGCAGGAAGCTACCAGAAGTTGGAGACTCAAAAAGAGATGAAAGCTAGAGTAAAGAGGAAGGTTTCAGGAAGATAGGATGGAACTATGACCCCCAAAAGATCCCTGAGAAATAAAATGATGGTGGATTATTATTGTTGGATGCTGTTGAGTTGATTCTGAGTCACAGAATCCCCATACAGGGTAGACAGAGTAGAAATGCCCCACATGGGTCTTTCTCCCACAGAACCACTGGGTAGGTTTGAACCACCAGCCTTTAGTTAGCAGCCAAGCACTTAACCATTGTTCCATCAGGGCCCTTTAAGTGATGGGTAAACCAAGGCAATTCAGAACTGAGGAAATACAAGAGAAAGGGCATGTTGAGGGAGGGGAAAGCTTGTAAAGGGGGTGATAATATTTCTCCATTCCACCCAGTGCTAGGGAATAGAAGCTAGTCACCTTTGTATCAAGTGGCACAGATTACAGACTACTGGGGAAACTGAGGCTCAGAGAGATTTGGCAGTTTGCTCAAGCTCCAGATCACACCACTGGTGTGCATCACAATGGGCATTTGGTCCCAGGTCCATCTCGTTTTTCCCATGACCCTCTGCACAGACATTTTCCTCCTCAATCCTGAGAAACTAAGACTAATGAAAGTAGCAGAATTTGCCCCCAAACAAACCAGTCTTCAAAGAGATGCAACCAGAATGTTCCTTAGAAGCAGGGATGGCAAGACTTTGACTTGCTTACTTTGGACTGACCATCAGGAAAGACCATTTGGAGAAAAGGACACTGTGTTGAGGTGGAGGGTCTGTGAAGACAAGACAAACCTCCAACGAGATGGACTGACCCAGTAAACAAAACAATGGACTCAAAGCATACCAACGATCATGAACACTGCAGGACCAGGCATGTTAGATGTAAGTGCTGACTCACTGGCATAAAAACAACTGCAGAGACTACCAGACATTCTAGACTCTAGCCGAGGCGGGGGCATCCCACCGAATGGCATTCCAACCACAAAAGCATCACCAGCACAGTGATGCTGTTGGAGGGGTTGTTTCCACCCAATACTGTGGACTCCCTCAGGATGGCGACTTACTCATCTGTCTCCCTGGCAGGCTCCATACTTACTTGTCAAGTGAGTTGAAAGAATAAATAACCACACAGGCGCCTTACAAACCCCTACCTGGGATGAGAACAGATTTCTCACTTCTCTGAGACAAGCGGCCCAGGATCTGCAGACCTCATGGCTGGTCTGACCCTGGGCTGATGGCCCGTGAATAAAAGAGCCCCCCCCCCGCCCCGAAGCGGCTGCACACTGCTCTGAGGAGATGGATGGCAGCTACAAATCCCTTTGGACTCCTCTGTCCTCTCACACTCATCTGTCATCCTTGGGCCATTGGCGCCGTGTGATGTAATGGCCTTTCCATTGCTCTAACAGTCTGGCTTGTCAATGCAGATTTAGGGACCTTTTATCACAACATAGACAGGGGTGTTGGAGTCTGAAAGCTGCACAGGACTCTGGAATGGAAGTCCTTGAGCAGGCCAAGGAGTTTCCGTAGCTCTCCCTCAGTCTTCCACCACCCACCTGCCAGCATGGCATACAGTGCTGGTTTGCATGTTGTTATGATGCTGGAAGCTATGGCACCCGTATTTCAGGTTACCCATGGAGAAGGACAGGGTTCAGTGGAGCTTCCAGACTACACAGACTAGGAAGAAAGGCCTGGAGATCTACTTCTGAAAATCAGCCACTGCAAGCCCAGGGATCCCAACAGAATATGGTCTGATGTCGTGCTGGATGATGAGCCCCTACTTGGAAGGCCCTCCAAATACACACTGGCTGCTACATGGACCCACACACGCCAACACTGGTGAAGATGGCCCAGCCCCAGGCAACGTTTGTCTGTTGCACACGAGGTCTCTACGAGTCAGAGCTGATTCAACGACACAAGCAATAACAACCACCTCAGTCTACCTGTCTCAGTTCGCCAAAGATAATCACTCCTCTGGGCCCCACAGCACCTACAACAGCCATCCTTGGACAAACTTAGCTCCCTTCTTGAATCTGTTGAACGAATAAATGGGGGGTGGGAAATAAATAAATAAATGGCTATAATGATTTCCAAGGAAGCCACGAGATTTCATTTCCAATAAATAAACAGTAAGTTGCCAATTTTGAAAGTGCAATCCTTAAGAAAGGAATCTCTGGCTGTGTTTGTACAGTTCTCGGTCTCCACAACACATCCACACAGATTTTACCTGGTGATGAAGACTGTAATCTCTAGAGTCCAAATGCCAAAGTTAGAATCCTTGTGGCCTTGGACTTGCAACCTCGGACAAGTTCTCGAACCTTCCAAACCTCAGTTTTGTCCAGGGCTTTGAACCAGTTCATTCCATTGTGACTCTCTCCTGAGAATTTGCATTTCCACCCCCCCCCCCCCCCCACCCCACCCCACCCACACACACACACACAGGCTGAATCAGAAGCTCAGGTTTCACAAGGTCCCAGGTGATTCTTGTAGACCCACCCTCCTCCTCCGGGACTCTGTGCCTTGATGGCTCCAAGAGAATCACCTGGGCATCTCTTAAAATGCAGATTATGATTCAGCCTCTGGGAGGGAAATGCAAATTCTCAGCAGGGGGTTGAACTGGAAGGAACCAGTTTGAAGCCCTGGTTTCTTTATCACTTAAAATGGGAATGGCATGCCTAGCTGTGTGGGGCCGCTGCAAAGAACAGCAGAGGAGACATGCACAGGAGCACCACTAGCATCTCATTCAAATGCCAGGCTCATCCTATGGAATCGTATTACAGGGAAAAAAAAAAAAAATCAAATTCACTGCCATCCAGTATATATGAGAGTCATTCCTGCGTGTGTCTTTAAGTCCAATTTGTAGGTAAGTCGCAGCAGGTGTGTACTGCTTTTTACCAAGCACCACCATCTTGTAGAAGCGCCAGGTTCACCATGAACACTATCTTCTCACTCAACCGCCAATCTGACCCCACGCACATCTCTAAAACCTACTTCCCTCTACTTCCCCCCGTTAGGCCCTTGACACCCCTCTCCCCAGAGCCACTGGGGTCTCCCTGCTTCCCTTCACTTTCTTCCTGACACAGAAGGAAGGGTTGTGTCGTGTCCTGGCTTGTCTCTGACATCTACAGGGTAAAACGCAAATTTCTCACAAGACCCACAAGGGCCTTCTCAACATCACCTCGTTTCCTCATCCCTTATTTTATTTTTTCCGGTTTCTCTCCATTCTTTTCATCTGGCCACATTCATCTGTTTTCCATTTCTGGAACACTCTGCTCACCACTGTAGCTCTGGGCATTGCCTGCGCTGTTTTTTGGCCAAGAACATCCTCTCCACCAATATGCCAGCTGAGCTCCCACTTGTTCTTTAAGATCTATTACATATGGAAAGGAGTCCCTGTGTGGTATAAATGGCTAAGCATTTGGCTACTCACCAAAAGGTTGGCTGTGCGAACCCATCCAGAGACACCTCGGAAGACAGACCTGGTGTCTACTTCCAAAAGCTCACAGCCTTGGAAACCCTGTGGAGCAGTTCTGCTCTGCACACATGGGCTCCTGATGAATCAGCACTGTCTTGAAGGCAACTAACAACAACCACAACACATGGAATCTAGCATTATGAAAAGGCTGCCAGACAGAGAGACCCATCAGAGCCCACATCCCCACCTGCTTCAGCTAGGCCCTGGGCTAGGCCTCTTCAAGCTTTTCTGCTGTGGTCCTCCCCACCATCCTATGGCACAGGTGCTATTATTAGGCTCATATTATAGGCGGGGAGAGGAGGCGCAGTGAGGTTAACTGGGGGCAAATGTTCTCAACGATAGCTGGGATACAGCCTGGTGGGCGCTCTGGCAGAAGTGGCAGAGCTGAGAAGGGAAGGGAGAGAAGGGGAGTGACAGAAAGGAGGAGAAAGTTCGAATGGTATGGTGGGTGGGTAAGTGGGCAGGGGGCTACAAAGACACATGGAACAGTAAGCAAGTCTTGAGGGTGTATTAAGGAAAGAAGTATTAAGAACAGAGATGTCTACTTACTGATCTGATAGAGACTGGTAAACCCCAAAGATTATGCCTTCAGACACCCAGCAAGCCAGAACAAAACTCACCCCTGTGGTTAAACTTTCAGCCAAATAGACAGAACTTTAAGGTGAACATCGCCACCAGGGAGATGTGCACTCCTTAGAACAACCAACCATATGAGATCCAAACGGCAGCATTTGCCCTGGGATAAAGCTCATAAGGCAGAAAGGGATAGAAAAGAGGGATGAAGGGAAATGGTAAACAAGGGAGGATGTGGGAAAAGTGCTGCTCCATTGTGGGGATTGCAATCAATGCACAAAACAAAATGTGTGTGAATTGTTGAATGGAAAACCAATTTGCTCTGTCAACTTTCACCCAAATCACAATAAAAATATACATATATATGGAGAGAGATAAACCAAAAAAACCAAACTCACTGCCATCAAGTCGACTCTGACTCATAGCAACCTCCACTGAGTTTTCAAAGTGGTAAATCTTTATAGATGTAGACTGCCCAGTATTCCTTCCATGGAGTGGCTGGTGGGTTTGAACCGCCAACCTTCTGGTTAGCAGTGAAATGTCTTAGGCACCATAACACCAGAACTCCTTAGGGAGAGAGAAAGAGACAGAGAGAGAGATAGAGAGAGAGACAAAGAGAGAAACAGAGTTAGAGACATCTATCTATGTATCTATATCTATAGACATACAAAAGAAGAACAGCCACGTCTAATCTCCACTTTGAAGCAGTTTTCTGTTTAATGTGTGATGTGCTTCCCAGGCCTCTGCTGATGCCTCAAACGCTCAGTGAGGCCCCCTCTACACACAAAGGCTCTGAGAGAACAAACTGGAGGGAAATCACGGTGAGGGACTTGGTTTGGCACCTGGGTTGGCTCAGAGCAGAGAGGTGAACAGACGCAGCAGATGAGGTAAGGCTGAGATGGAAAGAGTTCTGCTCCCCCTCCCCACACAGACACACAGACACAGAAGGACTTCTCTAAGCAGCAAACCTGGTTGCGTCCCTTCCCAGCTTGACTCTGATTCACCAGAGCCCTTCACCTGGCTCCCTGTCGCACCTTGCGAACACCTTCCCACCAGGGCAGGCGACTTGGAGAATCACTCGCTGTCTGCTCCCCACACTCCCCAGAAAAACCTGACCAGTTGCCATGGAGTCAACTCTAACTGATGGCGACCCTGCGTGTGTCAGAGCAGAGCTGGGCTCCATTGGGATTTCCAGGGGCTGAATTTCGGGGAGTAGATCACCAGGCCTTTCTTCTGAGGCATCTCTCTGGGTGGATTCGAACTGGTGACCTCTCAGTTAGCAGTCAAGCACTGTATCATTGGCACCACTGAGGGACTCCCGCTCTCTCAAACAGGCAGGAACACTGGGAGAAGAACAAGCACACAAACCCACTTGCTTCCCAGCATGTGTGGAATGGAAATGGGGCCGAGCCCTTATCTAAATCTCCAGAGACTGGGTGACCCATCCGACAGCTGCGTCATGTGCCAAAGCACGTCACCCACACAGGCCAGGCCTTCAGACAGACAGGCAACCATGTCTCTGTCCTTCCTTGCTCAGCTCAAGCAGCCTGGACAGGAATCTTGAGGAAAAACTTTGTCTTCACCCCCGAGCTGCAAAGGCTGCCAAGCCTCCATGTCACTTATTCAAAAAAGGTACGTTGTTCAGGCCTTTGGACATGGCTGGTGAAGACCCACCGGAGCATGTGGAGAACACAGCAGTAATTACCGTTCTGCAGGCAGCCCCGAGACCAGCACCAAGTGCACAGCATGCGAGGCTCCTGGGCTAGTGCAGAGTCAGGGCGTCAGGCCCTTTGTTTCCGAGAGCAGGGATTATGTTGGCAGGATTCCTGCACCGCTCCTGGTGGCTTCTTTGCAGGATGTGACTGCCCCGCCAGTCACACATCAGTGGGGTGAGGCTTCGTCAGACCCCAGGAAGCAGGGAGGTCAGTCTACATCCCCCCTTACGCTTTCCTTAACCCATAAACTGTTTCCAAGGAATGACCACCTGAGGTGCAAGAGAATGATCAGGAGTTAATAGGAAGACTAACGATAATTACCAAAAAGAATGTTCCTTTTCCACTAAGTAAGCATTTACTGAGCATGGACCATGTGCCAAGCACTGCTGTGGCTGTTACCTGTCTTTTGAGTTGGCCCCAACTCATGGTGAGCCAATGTATAACAGGATGAAGTGTTGCTTCATCCCACATCATCTTCCCGGTCGCTGGTGATCAGACAATGTTCTCTTGTGATCCACGGGATTTTCAATGGCTTATTTCCCAAAGGAGATGACCAGGTCTTTCTTCCTAGTCTGTCTTAACCTGGAAGCTCCACAAAACCTGTCTATCATAGATGATCCTGCTGGTATTTGAGATACCAGCGGCATAGCCTCCAGTATCACAGCAGCCCACAAGCCATTACGGTAGGACAAACTGACACGTGGGTGGTGGGTTGTGCCAAGCATTCTACATATATATCTCAAACCGTCCCACTGGCAGGGGAGGGATGAGTATACCAGTCTCATTTTTATAGGAAGACAATGTTGATTCTCACATGACTTGGTGATCTTCCCAGGGCGTCCAAGCTGGTGAATGATGGTGCAGCGGTGGATCTCGCTGTACTGGCTTTAAAGCCCAGCTGTTGCCATCATAGGGTGTGATGGCAACAGCCCCCATGCATGGATCCACTTCTGGGTCCCTGTTCTCGTGTGGGAGCACCACTCCTAGTTCATTGTTTTCTGAAGTAAAGTTAGAGGCTTTCCAGCTTGACAAAACCCAGAATAATTTTGTATTCACTGTCCTAGATTTTTTTTTTTTTTTTAAAGAAAAAATGAACTAGGGCAGCGTGTTCCCTGGCCTCAATCCCACTGTCTCTAGGATCACCGCACACCAGCACTCAGCATGGGCTTTGACCTGGGCAGAGCCGACACCCACGCAGGCAAAGGCCGGCTTTCTCAAGCCTTCTCCTGAGGCACCAGCAGTACGGCTGGGGGAAGACAGGGTACCAAGCCAGTAAGGAGAGGAGAAACGCAATCATGATAGCTACAGATGGATTCCGGTAAACATGGGTCTGAAGGGACAGAGGTGAAAAACAGTGGACTGGGAGGGAACAGAATGGAGGGGGTTCCTTCTTGGCTCTGACACAGACACGTGGCCTTGATCAAGATCCTCCCCTAGTCTGGGCCTCAGTTTCCATATCTGAAAGGAGGTGGTTGGCAGGACACAACAGAGGCCAACTTCAGGCTCACCTGTGAACCCCCGCCCCCATGCACATACCCACTTCTGGGTCGGGATCACAAGGACGATGACTGTCCAAGGTCTCTAGTGCTGCTATAACAGACATACCACACGTGGATGGCTTCAACCAGGAATTTATTCTCTTACAGTTTAGGAAGCTAGAAGTCCAAGTTCAAAGTGCCAGTGTCTAGGGGCTGAGTGAAGGCCCCTCAACCATGGGCTTCAGCTCTGCCTCTTACTCCAGGCCCACTGGAGCTGATGCTTCTTGTAACTCATGCAGCTGTTGGCTGCTGAGGCTGACAAACCCAAGGTCAGCAAGTAGAATGGCACAATCCCAAGACCTGTAGACAATGCAGGAGACCACTGGTTCACGTCCAGGAACAATCCCAACATTAGCAGGCCACACGGCAGGCCACTGGTTCACGTCCAGGAACAATCCCAACATTAGCAGGCCACACGGCAGGCCACTGGTTCAAGTCCAGGAACTGAAGATGAAGACTCAGTCAAACACAGGATCCAGATGTGCCAAAAAGCTAGAGACTTTCCCAAAGCTCTTCTATATATCCTGGAAGCAGGCCATGCCCCGAAGGCCACACCCCTTTCATTGGTTAAGGTCTCACACAGTGGATTCCCCATGGAAGTGATTACACCACATCCAATCTCATCATGGGGAACAACTACATCCAGCCACCACACCACTCAAAATCACAGCCCAGCCAAGTTGACACACAACCTTAAATACCACAGTGACCATGCAAGGCCATGGAAAGTGGCCAAATAAGGAACTGGGGTCAGAGAAGACAAACAGGGCACATGGGCCCTGGGTCTTCATGTGTCCCACGTAAAAGGGATTTATTTGACTTGGGTCCTGAGGGAAGAAATTAGTCACTCAGGGTGGAAGTAACAAGGAAAGAAATGTTACTTCAGTGAGGGGACAAATTAGGTGGTCCCCAAAGGCCTTTGGTGTTCAGACAGAAGCCCAAAGATGATGGGGAGGGTACAATGCTCTGGGGGTGAGGCTGTATCATGGCAGAAGGAGGGAGTACTGTGGAAGCAGAAGTTGGAGCAACTTACAAAATAACTTTCCAAAGTTTTCTCCACAGGGAGATGGGCTGCCCAGTAAAGGCCTGTTGTCATTGCTAGGTTCTGCCTAGAGTAGGTTCTACACATTGTCTGGTTCTGCATCCTCACAACTGTTGCTTTTAAGGAGCATTGTGGTTGTGTTATAAATCCCAGCCTCTATGATGCTGCTGTTGTTGTTAGGTGCTCTGACTCATAGCAACCATATGTACAACAGAACTAAACACTGCTCAGTCCTGCACTATCCTCACAACCCCTGCTATGCTTGAGCCCATAATCGCAGCCACTGTGTCAATCCATCTCCGTGAGGGTGCTTCTTCTCTGACCCTCCACTTTACCAAACATGACGTCCTTCTCCAGGGACTGGTCCCTTCTGACCACCAGACCTAAGTAGGTGAGATGAAGTCTGGCCATTCTTGTTTCTAAGGAACATTCTGGCTGCACTTCTTCCAGGATAGATTTGCTCATTCTTCTGATAATGGTATTTTCAATATTCTTCACCAACAAAGGCATCGACTCTTCTTCACTCTTCCTTATTCATTGTCTTGCTTTCACATGCATATGAGGTGACTGAAAATACCATGGCATGGGTTAGGTGCACCTTAGTCTTCAAGGTGGCATCTTTGCTTTTCAACACTTTAAAGAAGTCTTTTGCACCACATCTGCCCAGCACAATACAACATATGATTTCTTGACTGCTCCTTCCACAGGTGTTGATTATGGATCCAGCCTCACAGCAACACGCAAGCCATCACAGTAGCACAAACTGACAGATGAGTGGTGGTCTGTGATGTTATGAGGTATGATTGTGGCAGTTATGTTCATGAGGCAGGATGCAATTTACAGGTTTAGTTTGTATCTCATTGAGTCAATCTCCTATGAGATATTAAAGAGATTAAACAAGCAAGCAGAGATGGAGGGGCCTGACTACCACCAAGAAAGAAGAGCCGGGAGCCGAGCATCCTTTGGATGCAGGGTCCCTACGCAGAGAACCTCCTGGACCCAGAGGAAGACTGATGCCAAGACACATGGAGATTTCAAAGTCAGGCTGGGACCACAGATGTTGAAAGAAGACAAGGACCTTCCCTCAGAGTCAAAAGAGTGAAAGCCTTCCCCTGTAGCTGGCACCCTGAATTTGGACTTCTAGCCTCCTACAGTTTTGGAGAATAAATTTCTGTTTGTTAAAGCCACCCACCTGTGATATTTCTGTTACAGCAGTACTAGAAAACTCCTTGTGTTTTTTTTTTTCCTTTTAATAATCAATGTCTCTTCTCCATTTCCTCACCATGGACAATTGCTTCTTCTCTAGATCTTGTAGTTTCTGATTTCCAAAAGTTTCCACTTCAGCCATCTTGCTCATTTTCACCCACTCATATCTTCTCCCCAGACCACCATCCTCTCTCTCCTGAATTATTGCAATACCCCAAACAAGTCACCATGCCACAGGTGAATCTCCTCTCCAAATCACACTCAAGCTAACACTAGGGAGTCCCTCTGCAAAGTGCATCTGCTGTTACTTCCCTACTGCCTGGTCCCTCTCTTGTCTCTTCACACACAGAGAGAGAAAGTATTTACTGAGGGCCTACTCAGTTCCAGGTATCAGACTTCTCAGAGAGAGAGAGACAGACAAAAACCAAACAAGCAAGGAAACAACAGATAACTCCAGGAGCTACCTGGGTGGTGCAAATGGTTAATGTGCTTGGCTGCTAATCAAAAGGTTGCAGGTTCAAGTCCACCCAAAGGCTCCCTGGAAGAAAGGCTTGGAGATCTACTTCTGAAAAACCAGCCATTGAAGATCCAAAGAGCACAGTTCTAATGTGACACACATGAGGTCACCACGAGTCAGGGCCAACTGGACAGAACCTCTTCCCACCCAGGAGCTATCCAGAGCATTAAAACAGGGTTACGGGAGAACCTTTGTAAGCTCATATGACATCTCAGGGCAAACAAGAGAAAGGTGTTGCTTCTTCGTGGTCGGGGCAACCCTAGACATTCAGCCCCACTCACCTCCTCTCCTGGCAGCAAGGTGATATGATAGAATTTGCTCAAACCTCCAGTGACAAGCCAGCAGCTCCTACTGAGCCTGGAGGCCTTCTAAACCCATGTATATGGCAGAAAGTCTAGGAGTCATATTCTGCTAGGAATAGCCATTCTGCTAGAAGTGGAAGATACGAGATTCTAAGATTCCCCCGAGATAAACTTCTGTTGTCATCCAGGGTAACAAGTCTGGGTCAAGAGACTCTGCCTTTCACTGCATACCCTTTCCAGCTCTGATCACAACACATGACTGTAGCCCATCCCAGCCCCAGGTAGTTGTCATCATGCCAAGGCTCTGTGAGAAAACCTTCCATGGCTTTCCATCACTGAGAGGCTGGCACCCAGGTCTTTTGGGATCCCCTCCCATCACGTTTCTAGCCTTGCCAAATCATTCCCCAAACTAAAGGCCAAACCCTATAGCCTGGTCATCAATACCTGATAGGACAGGTGACTGGTTTCATCCTCAGGACGAGCTGTTCAGAATGTATCCTGTGCAACTCATGAATCAGGGCCCCTGGGTTGTTCAGTACACAACTTGTGCAACTGTACATGGTGGGACTGCTTCAGATCTTCGTGTAAATGTCATTTCCTCCAGAAAAAATCTCTAGTGATCCGTTTTCCTTCCCCAGCTGCACTGGGAACCCCTTTTGAAGGCTCTGAGCCATAGTGTCCTCCTCTCAACTCCTCAGTCCCTTTGAGCAGCTGGGACACTCCCTCTAACTGTACCACCCTCCTGGACTCGTCCAAAGCGTGATGCACAGCCAGTCAGCACAAACCTGTGTCCACCAGACCTAAGCGGATTATAGGAAATTCTTGACACTCCAAAGGCCAAACATGAGAAGCTGGGGAATAAGTAGGAATCACTTAGTCCCTGATATTTTTTTTGCAGCCAAAGACTTGTGTGTAAGTCCTTGTAAGGTTTCTGTAAGATGAAAAATGCCCGCAGCTAGGGAAGGAAGCAGCTATGTGGATTCCCCAGCTGTGCTGGGCAACTGCTTTGTTGCTGACTCGTGCAGCAGAACCTCCCAGGATCCAAAGCCCTGGGACCTGGGGCAGCCGCACAAGCTGACGAATGCATCTGTCCTGCCCTACATCCGGCCCGCAGTCACTCCATCACAGTGATGCAGGCACCGTCCACTGCACATGACTGGCATGACTCTCTTATAAGAAGCTACAGACTCAAGAGTCCACATGGCCCAGGTGCCCTGCTTCCAGTCCCCTCACCTGGCCAGGTGCTCTCCTCCTCACGGGAAGAAACGGGAGTGACTGCTCAAAGTTAGAGAGCACCTGCTGTGTACCAGGCACCGTTCTATCCCTTTAAATGTAGAACTCATATAATGACAAGGGTACTCAGTTAGGTCATTAGTGCTATCATCTGTGTCTCCGGGAGGGGTCTGAAAGGGTAGTATTTCCTAAAGTCACAGAGCTAGTGAGAGAAGGCACCACGATTCAACCCTCAGCTCCCAGGCTGCAAAATTCACACTCTGAACTTCAATCACCAAGCTCAGTCAGGGACTCAGAGCCCTGCAAGGACCACCCTTGAGGGTTGACTCAGCCCCATCATCAGAGGCCCCACCTGCTCTCCAATGGGTCACCCATGGGGCCTCTGGTCTGGAAGAAACATGATCCAGGGGTTAACAGCTGGTCTCCTACTCAAGTGAGCAGACTAGGGAAGAAACCCTGGCCTGGGCAGCTGCTGCTGCAACTGCTACTTCTCCTTATTATATTGTTTTCCTGAAAAAAAAATTTCCTGACCACCTACCATACGGAAGGACTTCTATAAGGCACTGGGAATATAGACCCATAGAGGAGACACAGTGTATTATGGGGCAACTCTTGTTGTTGCCTGCCACTGAGTCAATGCTTTGTAAGGCTTATGTAAGATGTGGCTGACAGCCACCCACTGCTGGGGCCCCCGGCTCACAGCAACGCTGTGCATGATGGAACGGAATGCCACCCTGTACCATGCCGTCCCATGACTGGTTGCAGATGGACTGTGACGGACAGGGTTTGCACTGGTTGAATTTGTTGTTGTTGTTGTTATGTGCTGTCGAGTCAGCCCTGACTCATAGCGACCCCTCCTTGGGTTTCCGTGGCAGTATCAGTACGGCAGTAGGATTGCCCAACCTTCCTTCCTAGGAGTGGCTGGTGGGTTTGAACCGCCAGCCGTCTGGTTAGCAGGCAAGTGTCTTAGCCAGTATGCTACCAGAGCTCCCTGGTTGAATTTAGGAAGCAGATTGCAAGGCCTTTCTTCCTGGTCTTAGTCTCAAGGATCTGCTAAACCTGGTTGGTATCATAGCAACACAGAAGCCTCCACTGACAGGTGGGCGGTGGCTGCCCAGGAGGTGACTGGGCAGGAACAGAATCCCAGTCTGCCCCACAGAAGGTGAGAATGACCAGTGAACGACCACTGCCCCCAGTGTATTACAGGGTACAAGTAAGAGCCAAGACTCTTACTGCTACTGGAGCAGCCCAGAGGAAGAGATTTCTTCAGTGGGTTGCTAGATATTTCTTAGCAAGAAATCTTTCTCTTAGCAAGAAATCTCTTGCTAAGAGATTTCTTCAGTGGGTTGCTTACCCTCCTAGGAACTTTTGAAGGCTAAAGACAAAGAGCTGTGAATAGGGTTTAGGGCAGCCCTGAGAGATGAGGTCACCCCGAAGCCCACCTGCACACTGAACAGCAGAGTTTAGCGTCAGTGCAACGAGACACTACAGGGACATTTCCAAATCCGGAGGACGCCTGCAATCCCCAGGCCGCTTCTCCTCGGCATCCCCCGATGCCTTTCACCCTGCCCCTTGCTCCTTCCCTTCCTGGCATGTCTGTCTTTCTGCCTGTCTCCCTTACCACTGCCTTGCCTTTACATAAAACTGTGATCATTTTCTAAAACGTTTGCTCCATCTCTTGAATGGAACCTTCTAGTCCATGCTTCAAAATCGTACTATTTCTAAAACACCATAAAGTGCTGAATGCGTATACAAAGATGTCCTTAGGAAAAAGCCAGGAAGGCGATGCACTGGAATTGACGGTTCTGGTGGTGCGTTTATGGGCTCTAAGCTATTTATCACCTGATTTAGGCTGCTCTATATTTTGCAGACTTGAAGTTTCAACTGTGACTTTCTTTTCTAACCACCTCAGAATGAATGAAATTGTAAAAAGTCAAATGCACTCAGCGTTTTATGTCTTTGTCTTTATGGCGAAATCCCTAACCCAATTAAGCAGCTCATTTCGTTAGTAGGAACCACTGATTGCTTTCTGTGGCTCAGTAAAAAGAAGCCGACTTCACGTCTAGGCCTTAAATAGACAAAAGGGAATTGGAATTGTTAATCCCTTACGTGGAAACAAGTCTCATTTCAAGATGGTGTAAAATAAAAAGAGCCAGGCAGAAGACAGGTAAGAGTGAGAAAGAAGGGACACTAAGTCAGCCAGGGAAGGAGCCCTGGTGGCACAACATTTAAGCTCTCAGCTGCGAGCCTAAAGGTTAGCGGTTCAAACATACTCACCGGCTCTGCAGGAGAAATACCTGGCTATCTGCTCCCGTAAAGATCACCATCAAGAAAACCCTATGGGGCAGTTCTACTCTGTCATATGGGACCATTAGGAGTCTGAAATGGACCCCACAGCACCCAACAGCAAGGTGGACTAGAAAGGTAGCTGAGAGAACAGGTGAGGTGGGAGAGGTGTGGATAAGAGGGTGGGGTACAGTATGGTAGGTGGGGCATGGACTTTGATCACCGGGATTAGAATCCAGCTCCACTATTCACCTTTGTTCTGTAAGAATGGAAGAAAATCTTCACTTTTCTGAGCCTGACTTTTCTCATCTTCAAAGGAGGATAATAACCCTGAAGCTACAGTTCCTTTCTTCCCTCTGTACCCTTTGTTTTCACCTGCCCAATTCCCACTCTTCTGTGCATCCAAGTTCACATGTTGCTTCCTCCAGGGAGGTCTTCCTGAGTCCTGGACACCTGTGTGATAGGCTGCTTCAGCATTTGTTCTCTAGCTGCAACATGTCGACTCTCAGTTTCCATTATAACTGACTCCACATGATTCCTCATTAATTGGGGAGCTCCTGGGTAAAAGATAGCTAAACTGTGTTCCCCAAATCTAGCTCATAATAGGTTGTCAATAATACCTGCTGGGTGCAGGGTCACAAGGAACAGAGACAAAGTCCCTCCATTCTATGGGGACAAACAGGCAATAATAGTAAATAAATAAAGATATATAACATATTGTCATATATAAAGTGAAATAATAACACATAGAATACATAATTTATTATTAAATAATAAACAACCAACCAAACTCACTGCCATCGGGTCATATCCAGCTCATAGCAACCCCCATTGGGTTTCCAAGGCCATTAATCTTTACAGAATTATATCACTCCATCTTCCTTCAGCTACATATACACATATCCACCACTCGTCCATTAGTTTGTTGTGCTTTGGTGGTCTGTGTGCTGTGGCAATGCTGGGAGCTATGCCACCAGTATTTCAAATACCAGCAGGGTCATCCATGGTGGACAGGCTTTATGGGACCTTCCAGACTAAGAACAGAAAAGATCAACTTCTGAAAAAACTGGTCAGTGAAACTCTTAGGAATAGCAGTGAAACACTGTCTTAATATAGTGCCAGAAGATGAGCCCCTCTGGTTGAAAGGCACTCAAAACATGACTAGGGAAGAGTTGCCTTCTCAAAGTGGAGTCGACATTAATGAAGTAGATGGAATAAAGCTTTCAGGACCTTTATTTGTTGATGGGGCATGACTCAAAACGATAAGAAATAGCTGCAGGGGCAAGATGGCGGACTAGGCAGAAGGATTGCACAGACCCTCTTCAACAAAGAAAAGGGAAACCAATTAACACAGACACAGAAGATAATC
>NW_006921656.1:9827495-9830270 GCF_000298275.1 Orycteropus afer afer | reverse complement strand
AAAAAAAAAAAAAAAGAAAAGAAATAGCTGCAAACATCCATTAATAATTAGAACATGGAATGTATGAAGTACGAATCTAGAAAAACTGGAAGTCATCAAAAATGAAATGAAACACTTTAAGATAGATATCCTAGGCATTAATGAGCTAAAATGGACTGGTATTGGCCATTTTGAATCAGACACTCACATGGTCTACTATGCCAGGAATGAAAAATTGAATGGCTTTGCATTCATGTCAAAAAGAACATTTCAAGGTCTATCCTGAAGTATAGTGCTGTCAGTGATAGGATAATAACCATACACCTCAAGGAAGACCAGTTAATATCACTATTTTTAAAATTTACACACCAACCAAAATGCCAAAGATGAAGAAATTGAAGATTTTCACCAATTTCTAAAGTCTGAGATTGATCGAACATATAATCAAGATGCAATGATAATCACTGGTGATGGGGATGCAAAAGTTAGAAATGAAGAAGAATCAGTAGCTGACAAACGTGGCCTTGGTTATGGAAACGATGCACAGAGAGCACATGATAGAATTTTGCAAGACCAACAATTTATTCTTTGCAAATATCTTTTTCAACAACCTAAACAATTACTATACAATGTGGGCCTCACCAGATGGAATAAACAGGAATCAAATCAACTACATCTGTGCAAAGAGACAATGGAGACGCTAAATATCATCAGTCAGAACAAAGCCAAGGGCCAACTGTGTTACAGACCAGTCAATTGCTCACATGCAAAGTCAAGTTGAAGCTGAAGAAAATTAAAACAAGTCCACAAGATCCAAAGTACAACCTTGAATATATCCCACCTGAATTTAGAGACCATTTCAAGAACTGTTTGGACACATTGAACACTAATGACCACAGATCAGACGAGTTGTAGGATGACATCAAGGACATCATACAGGAAGAAAGCAAAAGGTTATTAAAAAGACAGGAAAGAAAGAAAAAACCAAAATGGATGTCAGAAGACTCTGAAACTTGCTACTAAATGCAGAGTAGCTGAAGTAAATGGAAGAAATGGTAAAGTGAAAGCCGACAGAAGGTTTCAGAGTGCAGCTTGATAAGACAAAGGAAAGTATTATAATGAAATGTGGAGTCACAAAGGGAAACACTGTTAGCATTTATTATGCTGAAAAAACTGAAGAGAAAATTCAAGGCTTGAGTTGCAATACTGAAAGGTTCTAAGGGCAAAATACTGAATGATGCAGGAAGCATCAAAAGAAGGTGATACAGAGTCACTGTATCAAAAAGAATTGGTCTGGTCAACCATTTCAGGAGGAAGCACACAATCAAAAATCAATGGTATTGAAGGAAGAAGTCCAAGATGCACTGAAGGCACTGGCAGAAAGCAAGGCTCCAGGAATTGATGGAAGACCAATTGCGATGTTTCAACAAAAAGAGATAGCACTGGAAGTGCTCACTTGTCTATGCCAAGAAATTTGGAAGACAGATCTGGCTAACCGACTGAAGAGACCCTTATTTATGCCCATTCCAAAGAAAAGTGATCCAACAGAAGGCAGATATTACCAAAAAAATATCATTAATATCACATGTAAGTAAAATTTTGCTGAACATAATTAAAAATGATTGCAGCAGCATATAAATAGGGAACTGCCAGAAATTCAAGCCAGTTTCAGAAAAGGGCATGGAACAAGCGATAACATTGCTGATGTCAGATGGATACTGCTGGAAGCAGAGAACACCAGAAAGATGTCTACTTGTGTTTCATTGACAATGCAAAGACATTCAACCATATGTATCATAACCAATTAAAACTCTGAGAAGAATTGGAATTCCAGAACACTTAATTATGTTCATGAGGAACTTGTACATAGACCAAGAGGCAGTCGTTCAAAGAGAGCAAGGGGGTACTGTGTGATTTAAAATCAGGAAGGTGTGCATCAGTGTTGTATCCTTTCACCATACTTATTCAATCTGCATGCTGAGCAAATAATCCAAGAAGCTTGACTATATGAAGAATGCAGCATCAAGTAGATGGTGAATAGCCTCTAGGGTCTTAACATTTTGTGATCTGGGGTCTTAAGTTTGAGAGCAGCCGTCTAAGATAGAACTTGGTATCTAAAGGTCTGAAGCAAAGGAGAAACATGGAAACAGAAGACTTGAGAAACTACAGGAATGGACTAATAGCCTGCATGAGCCATGGCCTCATCTACCCTGAGACCAGAAGAACTAGATGGTGCCCACCTACCACTACCTACAGTGGTTCTGACCAGGGCCATAACTGATGTATCCTGACTGAATGGAAGAAAAATGTGGAACTGAATCTCAAATTCTTTAAAAAATCCAGACTTCCTGGACCACTTGGGACTGGAGGACTCCCTGAGACTACTGCCCTGAAATGCTCTTTGAATCTTAAACCAAAACTAGTCCCTGAGGTCACATTTTAACTAAATAACACTTTGGCTCACAAAATAAAGAACATCACTCAGGATGATTTTGCTCCTTTAAAAAATCATCTAGACAAGATCAAATAGTCTAATTAGTTTTAAAACAAAGATGAGTAGGTAAGGGGGAGTGGGGGTAGGGAAACTAGATTAATGCAACAGAACCACCAAAACAGAAAGGAGGAGACTGTTCATGCAATGTGAGGAATATTACAATGTCACTGAACAATTTGTGTAGAAATTGTTAAATGGGAACCTAACCTGCTATATGGGAGCTCTGGTAGCATAGTGCCTAAGGCACTTGACTGCTAACCAGAAGGCTGGCGGTTCAAACCCACCAGCCACTCCTCAGAAGG
>NW_006921656.1:9805958-9827035 GCF_000298275.1 Orycteropus afer afer | reverse complement strand
ACCCAAGGAGGGGTCGCTATGGGTCGGGTCCGACTCAACAGCATATAACAACAACAACAACCTGTTATATAAACCTTCCCCCAAAAAATCACAATAAAATACAATTTATGAAAAGAAAGAAAGAAAAGACACAGAATGGAGATCAGCGTTGCTGGGGCAGAGGGCCTCTTGTGCCCCATCTGGTCAAGGGTCATGGACCTAGCACCGCAACACATGGTGTATCCATGCCTGCTTCCTCCTGAGTGGTCACTCTTCCTCTCCAGAGGAGATCTCTAAATTGTCTAGGCAGGCCGGTCAGAGGTCACATGTAGGCATCTCTAAAATGCTCCCAATGGTCCCTGTCATCTGGCAGTCACCCCCTTTGTAAATCCTCTCACCCCTGAGTGAAGGCTTGATTTAGTAACTTGCTTCCAATGAAATATGGCAGACGTGATGAGATGCCACTTCTGAGATTAGGTTATCAGAAGACTGTGGTGTCCTTCTTGGGGGCCCTCTCTCACTCTCACTCTTATACTCCTTTTGGGGGATGCCAGCTGCCATGTGGAGAGGCATCCTGTGGACAGGTTAATATGGGGAGAAACCAAGGTCAGCTAAAAACATGAGAAACATCAAAAACCCTGAGGGATGAACTCTACTGTGACACATATGGGGTGGCTATGAATTGGAATTGGCTCGACAACTTATTTTTTTGGTCCTAAGGAAGCTCCATCAGTATTTAATAAAGGAATGGCTGGTGGCTGGCTGATGAGCAACGGAGCAGAGGACCTATGATTACCTATGGCACGGGGCTCCAACGCCACCATCTCCTATGTCATCCTCCTGGGCAGGAGCACATGATACGAAGCTCTGTGGTCCTCCCTGTGTGGAGCCTGGATTCCCCACGGCCTAAAGCCCAGTGAGTCTGCTAAGGTCTCTGAGGCCTGCAGGCTGTGTTTGTTGTGCTGGTCGTCCTTCAGTTAGTTCCCACCCACACTGGGCCCCTGTGTGTAGAGCAGAGATGGTCTGTAGGGTTTCCAAGCCTGTGATCTGTCAGAAGCAGATCGCCAGGCCTGTTTTCTGAGAGTCATCTCTGTGTGAGTTCAAACCACCAACCTTTTGGCTCGGAGTCAAGCACTTAACCAAGCCCTGCAAGTACATTATTTTATTTGGTGAAAAAGAGTCCAGAAAGAGAGTGCACGGGCAAGAGAGAAGGAGTCTGGGTGGAAGCATCGCCATGCTTCCGGATTGTATAAATATTCATTGCAGGACGCTGCCTCACCGAAACATAAATGTGGGGAAAGGGTCCAAGCATAGCTAGGGGTCAGCTTCTGAAAGAAGCTATTTCCCTTTATGGGAGCTCTGGTAGCACAGTGCCTAAGGCACTTGACTGCTAATCGGAAGGCTGGCAGTTCAAACCCACCAGCCACTCCTTGGAAGGAAGACGGAGCAATCTACTTCCGTAGTGATACTGCCTCGGAAACCCAAGGAGGGGTCGCTATGAGTCAGGTCTGACTCGATGGCACATAACAACAACAACATTTCCCTTTATAAACATAATGCATGCTCACTGTAAATAATGTGGAAAATAGAGATATGTAAAAGAAACAAAAAATCAATGCATTATTCAAAATTCCACCATCCCAACCCAACCACCCATTTTTAGTACTTGTTAAATATTCGGTCTGTATCTATGGAACTTTTTGTATATTTGGCATCATTGGATGATATTATATATTCTATTGTGCATTCTGGTTTTCTTCTTCCTTTTTTACAAAACATAGTAACATAAGCATTTTCCTATGTTATGAACTTTTCTTGGAATGAAATATTTATGTCCACTTAATATTCAACCTAGAGGTTCCTGGTGGATGCAAACAGACTGCTAACCTGAAGGTTGGTGGTTCTAAGCTGCCCAGCTTCTGTCAAAAAACAAGGCCTGGCAATCTGCTTCCATTAAGATCATAGCCACAACCATGCCCAGGCTTGGCAGATGATGTTTCTACATACATGTTTGTATGTGCTACAAACATGTCCAAATGTAGTATAAAGCTGTCAGGGTGCAAAGTTAGGATAACTTCTTAGCCACAACTCAGCACCTTGAGGGAGCGAGTCACTGGGCCTATGGGCTGGGGAACATGGTCACGGGGGTCATCGAACTCAACTGGCATAATGTAGTGCACATTCACACACACAGATTACAGCCAAGGAAACCTTAAGGAGTTCTACTCTGTGCACAGGGTGTCGCTATGAGTCGGAATCAAATTCTTCCCTACAGAAGGTTTCCCAGAAATGTGAAGGCTGGTTGAAGGGGAGGGAGGCTCTCTACACGTATTTCCAGTGCCTTTGGAAAGGACTGTTCTGAGGTGCTCTTCCCACGGTGGGATACAGGGTGCCTGCTTCCTGACCCATCGCTAAGCTGGAGGACACAGAACAACATCCACTTGGGAGGAGCCCAGAGATGCCTCTCGGGAGAGGAAGCCCAACACTCATCAATCAGCATACGTGAGACTGCTCTGGCTGCCAAGCCTCATTCCGGGCCCTGACCTCACTGTACGTTGTTTCAACGACTCTTTTTGGGTCCACTACCCTTTCCCTCTGCAGACTCCCACCACTGATGACTCAGACTACAGAACAGCCTCCACATGTCTTGCTTCTACCTGCCCCATTTAATTGAGAACTACAGCTGCCGTGGAATTGATCCTGACTCATGGCAACCCCAAGTGTGTCAGCACAGGGATTTCAGAGGCTGATCTTTGAGAAGTACACTGCCAGACCTTTCTTCAGAGGCACTTCTGGGTGTACTTGAACCACCACCCTTCAGTTGGCAGCCGAGCTCATTAGCTTCTTGCATCATTCAGGGACTCCTGCCAAAACAACCCAAACCCACTGCCGTCAAGTTGATTCTGACTCACAGCACCCCTGAAGGACAGAGCAGAACTGCCCTATAGGGTGTCAAAGGCTGTAATCTTTATGGAAGCAAAGCCCAAACCAAACCTACTGCTGTTGCGTCAAATGTATTGAGGCCCTGCCAGGTGCTGGGCAGCCTGAAATGGGGGTACTTCACACAAGCCAATCCCTTTAATTTTCACAACCCTATGAGCGTATCACCATACCTAGGAGTCCCTGGGCAGCTATGAGCCAAAAAGTCAGCAGTTCAAACCCAGCCAGAGGCACTGGCCTGGAGATCGCCTTCCAAAAGGTCAGAGCGTTGAAAACTCGGTGGAGCAGTTCTAACAGGGCTCAAACCAGTTCAGTCATGGCCAAGGCAGCAAAATCAGAGCAGGCTTGGATTTGTAAAATGTGGGTGGACCAGAATGACAACCAGGACAGGAAAAATGACAGGTGGAAGCCCTGGAATGGGAGGCTCAGGAAAGGGGTAGTGAACCACTTCCGGGGCCTAATGTGGGACAACAACAATGTGGGAGACTGGACCGTCGCCAGGACCATGGAGAGCGACACATTCAAAGCCATGCTTAGGTCACCATCTCTGAGTGGGCACTGCTGTTTCCCACCCTCTCAGTCACAAGATTTGGTTGCTATGCAACGCACATACTGCCCTTGTTTTCTAGGAGAAAGATTAAGGCCTAGCAGGGCGTTGCCTTGTAATTTTCCCCATTCTGGTTATTATTCAGGTTCACATACATTTTCCATATTTGTTGGCCATGACTGAAATGGGAAGAACCGGTTTGAAGCCCTGAGGGCTACCCTGCACACATGATCATTGTGAGTCAGAATCCACTCAACAGCAATTAACAACACAACAGGATGACCCTGAAGGTCAAGGGGTGAGACACCATCCCAAGGTCACAGTTGCTGTGTACCAGCAGCTGAAATGTGACACCCAGGTCTCCAGCTCACCACTGCTTCTCCTGCCTGGTGCACTGACCCTGGAGCCAGACAGCCTGGGTTTACATCTCAGCTCTGCTGTTTCCTCACTGTGTGTGTTTGAACGAGCTCCATGACCTCTCAGTGTGATAATAAAATAGGGACCATCATGGTCCCTATCTCTGAGGGTTGCTGGATGATCAATTAATACAAAAATGCTTAGAGAAAGCCTGGGTGGTACAAGGACATTGTGATCTGTGGTAATCAAGTCCCCAGTGGCCCCACAGAAGGAAGACCTGGTGATATATTCCGCAATAATGAAACCCCAAAAATCCAGCCATTGGGTTGACTCTGACTCACAGTGCCCCTAGAGGCCAGAGTAGAACTGCCCCATATGGTTTCCAAGGCCATTACTCTTCATGGAAGCAGACTGCCTCATCTTTCTCCCACAGAGTGGCTGGTGGGTTTGAACAATCCAACGCTTTAACCACAGTGCCACGAAAAAACAAACTAAACTCACTGCTGTAGAGTCATATCTCACTCATAGCAATCTCTCTTTGGGTTGATGAGGCAGTACCACTATGGAAGTAGATTGCCCAACCTTCCTTCTGAGGAGTAGCTGGTGGGTTTGAACTGCCAGCTGTCTGGTTAGTAGTCAGATGCCTTAGGCATTATGCCACCAGAGCTCCCGCCACCAAGCTCTTAATTTCCATAGAGATTGTAGCCTAGAAAACCCTACAAGGCAACTCTACTCCATCACATGGGGTTCACCATGAGTTGGGGGCCAACTCAACACCAACAACTAAGAACAAGGACACCACGTAGAAGAGTGTCTGATACTATGTGCTGTCCCTTTCATTGTCAGTAGTCATGCTTGCTCTTTGAAAGCTGGGGTTAGACTGCAGTGCATGCAGGGAAGCCATGGGTGCCAGGGGACACTGCTCACCTCCCTCGAATGGCACCCACATGGTCAGAGTTCCCATCTTTGCTCTGGGGAACATGCTGGCTGTTTGTCAGCAAATGCCCTTTCCTGTAGAGGGGATGTTGACACAGACAAAACTGAGCTTCTGCCAGCAGGAAACAGCCAGGCAGGAAATGGGCTCAGGGGATGATGGTTGTGGGGACCTCAGGGACGTGAGCTCCAAGGCCATGTTTGTGCCTCCTGGATGAGCTTTCTCCCAGTAGAGTTTATGTAAACTGAGGCTAGCTGGGCCCCAGGACCCACAGGGAGAAGCCAGTGTGGAGCAGGAAGAGAGACTGTATTCTGAGAAACCTCACTCCTTGCATTACAAACACTCCTGGAATACGATGGAAAAGCCATCAGAATTGGACTCGAGGAAACTGAACCTCAGCCTAGTACTACCACTGAGAAGGCAGCTGTGTGGCCTTGGGCCAGTCACCTTCTATGAGCCTCAGGTACCTCCTCTAAACTATGTGGCGGCTGAACCAGGGCCCTTGCTGCCTTGAAATGGCAAGATTTTAAGGAAAACAAGAATCTATGCTGTACACTATCTTTCATCTTCTTCACTTCATTAATCTAACACTCATTTATCCATCCTTTCCACCTTCTCAACTTGTGAAACCTAGAGGATGCTTGCTCCTCAGGAATCTAAACTGAACAAACTTTGTCTTCAGCCATTTCCTGGCTGTTGCTTTCCCAAAACCCATTGCCATCAAGTCAATTCCAACTCATAGCAACCCTATAGGACAGAGCAGAAATGCCCCACAGGCTTTCCAATGCTGTAATCTTTTCGGAGGCAGACTACCACATCTTTCTCCTATGGAGTAGCTGATGGGTTCAAATTGCTATCCTTTTAGTCAGCAATCAAGCGCTTAACCACTGTGCCACCAGGACTTCTGGATGCCTTCCCAGATACCTGTTAATTCCCAGGACCTGCTGCCAGGCCTGGTCCCTACTCTTTGCTGCATCTCAAGGTACAGGAGTTGCTCCCTTCACTGGTTTCTTCAAAAAGTCCACTCACATTCAACACTTCACCAGCTTTGGTCCTTAAGATTTTGACAGGAGCATAGGGAGCTATGGGGAGGGTCTCTGGCTCCTGGCTCTACTCTGTCTCCTCTTCCCAATCTTCTACCATAACCCTAAAATCTAAACATGTCTGCCTCTGTTAGGCAGAGTAGCTCCCCCTTTCTCAAAGCCTGGCCTATGGATCTGGCTACCCAGACCCTGGGAATGGGGATGAGTTAACTTCTGCTCCCAAACTTGTAAACACAAATCATGGGCGTGCTCAGCCTATAAACACCCTTCCTGTAAAGAAATCCACTTTTCTTAAGGAGTAGCCTAGGGTCCCTGGGTTGTAATGATGGTTAATGCCATCAGCTGCTAACGGAAACATTGGCAGTTCGAGCCCACTCAGGGGGCCGCCAAAGAAAGGCCTGATGATCTACTTCCAAAGCAGTCAGTCCTTGAGAACTTCACAGAGCACAGGTCTACTCTGACACATGTGGGGTTGCCATGAGTCGAAGCTGAGTCCACGGCAACTGGTTTTAAGGAGCAGCCTAGCGTTCAAAGCAGGGAAATAATAGCTTCTTTCATTACAGTAAGCACCTATTAAGTGCCTGGAACTGTGCTGGATGCTGCAAGGACACAGTGAGCCCCAAGGCATTTGCAGCCTATATCCGCACTGTCCAATATGGTAGCCACTAGTTACATGATCATCTAAATGGAAATTAACAATTAAATACAATTTAAAGTTCAGTTGCTCAGTTGCACTAGCCACATGTCAAGTGCTCAATGGCTACATGTGCCTACCATATTGGCTAGCACAGTTATAAAACATTTCCATCAGGGCGGAAAGACAGCTCTGGTCCAGAAGGGGCAAAGGGAAGGAAATGAAAGCTATGTTAACCAGGGGGTGAAGTGTCAAACCACAAGGAAGAGGTCTCCTCCTGAACTCAGTACCAATGCCTGAGCATCCTGCAAGAGGAGTCACTGATAAACCTCTATGGGAGAGGTAGCCACTGGAGACATGATACATTCAGTCCTAATGAGGAGTTCCACCTCTGTGGCTACAGGCAAATTACCTCCATCTTAAGAGGTTCAAAGGAACTCTGATGGTGCATTGGTTAAGGCATTCAGCTGCTAACCAAAGGAGGAAGATGAGGCAGTCTACTTCTGTAAAGATTTACAGCCTTGGAAGCCTTGTGGAGAAGTTCTTCTCTGTCCTAGAGGGTTGCTATGAGTTGGAATGGACTCAACAGTGGCGGGTAGGTGGTGGTAAGTGTTCAACTCACATGCAGCCTCTTTCCAGATGCCTTCTCGTCTTAACTCCTGAGCTCTTCATCTCTTTTGCTCTGTACCCACTTAAGGGCTCTGGTGGCAAGGTGGTTAAAGCATTTGGCTTCTAACAAGAAGGTAGGCAGTTTGAAGCCACCAGGCACCCTGGGGGAGAAAGATGAAGCAGTCTGCTTTTGTAAAGGTTTACAGCCTTGGGATTGGGACCTTAACAGCTTGCAAGCAGCCATCTAGATGTAATAAAGAGTCTCTCCTTGTCCAGAGCAAAGGAGAATGAATAAAACCAAAGACACATGGAAATAATTAGTCCAAGGGACTGGTACACCATGCAATCCTCAGCCTATATGACTATGAGACCAGAAGAACTAAATGGTGCCCAGCTACCACTGTCAACCACTTGTGGGGGGGGGGTCTATTTAAGACATCCTAGGTAGATTGGGAGAACAATGTGGAAAAAACTCAAAATCATTTAGAAAAATATTTTAAAAGGAGGTTTGCTGGTCTGATAGAGCCTGGCAGAACCCGTAAGACTACAGCCCCTAGCTACCCTTGAGGTCTGGAATTGAACTCACTCTTGTGGCTTCCAGCCAAACAAAGACAGGCATGAGCTGAACATTTACATTAGGTAGATACACTTCCTGAAGAGATCAATCATGGGAGACTGGAAGGGCTGTGTATGCACAGGGAGACAGCTCGGGGGGGTCAGGAGTGTATGGGAGGGAAGGATACAGGGAAGATGTAACTATGGGGAGCAAGTGGGAGGGGAACTGTTACATTGTGGGAAACGTAGTCAATGTCATGAGACAAAGTATATGTGAACTGCTGTATGAAAAATGAATTTGCTCTGTAAACTTTCACCCAAATCACAATAAAAATAATAATTTAAAAAGAAGATGTACAGACTTGGAAACCCTCTTCTACAGGGTTGCTATGAGTTGGAATCGACGTGATGGCAAGGGGTTTGATTTTATATTCACAGACATTCTACCATGGATCACATACATGTATGTGCATCTCTATGGCCCCTGCCAAGGTCCCTGGGTGGTGCAAAGGGTTTGTGCTCAATTGCTAACCTAAAAGTTGGTGGTTTGAACCCACCTAGTGGTACCCCAAAGAAAGGCTTGGCAGTCTGCTTCCATAATTACCGTCAGGAAGCTGCTTCAGAGCAGTTCTAGTCCATAATGCCCCATGGGTCAGAACTGACTCAGCAGCAGTGGGGTTTGATGGCCCCTTCCAGCTGTGAGCACCCTCTCTACCCTCAGACCCTCACATGGCAATTCAGTAACTGAATGAATGAGTGTATAATGAGTGAACACGTGAAGGAAGGGAGGAAGGAAGAAGTGAATGAAAGAGCACGTGGTGGCTCCTTACACTATGGGCTTAACCCGGATCTGGGCTCTTTTCTCATCCATACACTTTTGCCCCTGGAGAGTCTTTGGGTCTGTGTCAGCTGCCTGGTTACTATCTCCCTAATCTTATTTCAAAGGTGGAAAAAGAGACACCAGGGATTATCCCCTCTAATCTCTCTGGGAAATGCCTGCACAAAACGCTCACGCAACCTTGCAGCTTTTACAAGGCAGAAATAACTCTCATGAGTCACACATTTTCTTTGACTTGGGGGATGGTTTTGCCTGCAGAAAAACATTTCTCCTTTCCCACCGGCCCCTCTTCTTCCTGTTCCCGTTCCTTCCTCCCAGACTCAGAGGAGGGTCCTCTCTGCTTGCTGAAGCAAAGCCATCTCCACGTGCCCTTGATCCGATCAGTAACCTCCTCCTTCCTCTGGGCACTGACCCAGCAGGCATCCCCCGCCCCATCTCTCATCCACTGTTGCAGAGGGAGGGTTTCCATAAACACAGACGCAGGCTGCCAATGCCTTGCCTTCTTTCTAACAGACCCTACACCCATTTCTTTGCCTTGGCCTCAGCCCCACACCATGACCCTTTCTCTTGTTCTATCCATCAGCTCTTCAAATAGGCACCATGCCTTCCCCTCCCCCCTCCCCCCTGAAATCTGACTCTGTCCCCACGACACTGAAGCCTCTCTGGAACGATCATTGTTCCCAAGCTTATTATCCGAACCACCTAATTTCCCCTATCTGGTCCTTCTCAGCTAATGTTTCTGAGCGGAAAGAAGTAGGCCAAAGGAAACCAACAGGTAGCCTGCAGGAGGATTCTGGCTGTGGATGTCTCATTTGCTCAGCATGGTATTTCAGAAGTACAACATTAACATAAAAATTCAGATTTCTTGCCTCTTGTGACACATCTGATCTGGTGACAGTGGGCCCTCACGACTTCCTGGTGCCATCAGCAGAAGCCATGGCTGCTCCCTTAGAAAAGCAAGAGCGTGCAGTTCCCCACAGGCCTCACTCTTCCCTATTGCCTCACAGTAATTGGGTCATTCATTAGAGTACCTGCCAGGACCCTGTAGGCATTTAGATTTGTAACTGTGGGACTACAAAACTTCAAGCTCATAATAATAAAGCTTTTGTTTTTCTTGTAGTCATTTTAGTGATGGAAGTGTTTCAACTGTTCTGAAAGTATAGTCACAAAAACTTGAACATCACTGAGCAAACTGAGGGTGGACCGTCTGGAGGTGCTACTCATGAGCTGGGGCTTTTCTTCTGCCATCATCTCCAGCCTGATCACTGAATTTTCTTATGCTCTAGTCTTTTTCTTTTCAAATCTGCAGGTATCTCAAAGCACAAAACCACTTCTTTAAGGCAGCTGTACTAAGCACAGTGGGCTTTTCCTATAAGCTGGTGCCCCAGCCCAAGAGCAGTAAGACCACAGCTATGAGCACAGGACTTGCATCCAAGCCTGCCGTGGCATGTGCAGGACTGCTTACACTGACGACTTCTTTATGCACAAATCACTCTCCAGTCCTAACTTTGGGTGACTTTATTCAATTAATTTGACTTGTCATCCCATTTCTTTCAGCTGTTAGCTCATTCATTCAATCTTTCATTCTTTGATTCACTAAATTGTATTGGGAGTACACTGTGCCCCAGACACTGTGCTAGCACAAAGTGGTCACGTGGGAACATCTTGGCCTACCCTTTTCATAGTATACAGACCACACTGCCTGTGTTATATTTCTCTGTGTGCACATCTTGGCACCATACACCCAGGAAGGCTTCATAAATGCATATGAAACGGCACTGGGCCTAAGGACACAAAGCCGGCAGAAGTTGGAGAAGACAGAAGCTTGCTGACCTCGTAAGAATGAACCCCAAGACTCCAGCCAACTTCATCAAGGGCCATCTGGGCTGACACAGCATGGGTCAGCTCTGCAAGGCAAGGACCATCCCCAAGGGTCTAGAACTAGCAAAAAAGAAAAAAATCTCCTTGTAGCTTCCTCAGGGACCTTCCACCAAGAGGTGGATTTTCTAGCTGTATGAACTAAGCTTCTCCTAACACCTGACTTCCCAGTCAAGCTGACGTTCCTTTGGGGGCCACCACGTGGTGTCCTGGGTGACTCTGCTGTGTGTGACTCTCCCCTCACTTGCATATTTCTCTTCCACCCTGGAATGAAAGGTTTATCAGCACTGAATCGCTCAATGGCGAGGACAGGAAATGAAATGAGATTTGCAACCAGACTGCTAATCATGGTTCCAATTCAGACTGTGGCTGAACAGAGGAAAGATACTCTGAGAAGATTTACATATTCTCTGTGCTTCATTCAAGCTTGTGGCTGGGCAAAAATTGGCCTGTGTATGCTTCTGATAGGAAATACATACCTCCTTGGGGCATGATTTGAGTAAGTGTACAAGTATATTATGGGAGATACCCAAGGAGGAAGAGAGATTCTCCCATAATACACTATGAGCTCATCCAGTGATACCCAGGGTGAAAGAAAATTTCCACTGTTTACAGACCATTGTAGGACCATACTTTCTAACAGAGATTCCTTGGATTTTTTAAACACCTAACAGTGTTCCCAGTAATTTCATAAAATCATGGTTAGTTTTTTAGGGCTGTCTTTTAAAAATACCACCAAGTGGGTGGCTTAGAATAACAGAAATTTATTGTTTCAGAGTTCTAGAGACCAGAAGTCCAAATCAACATGTCTGTCAGGTCATGCTCCCTCCACAGTCTCTAGGGAAGGTCCTTTTCATCTTCCTTAGACTGTGGTAGCCCCAGGAGCTCCGTGGCTTGTAGATATACCTTCACATGACCATCCTTCCACTGTCTATCTCTCTTCCTCTTTTATAAGGACAGCATGCAGATTGGATTAGAGTCTACTCTCCATTACAATCTTATGGAAACTGATAGCATCTCTGAAGACCCTATTTACAAACAAGATCATGTTAACCAAGGGTTAAGACTTCAACATATCTTTGGGGGAACACAATCTATCCCATAACATGCATCATGTTCAAAGACACCACCACCGACAGATCTATGCACAGGCCAAGTGGGAGCTGTTCCCCGGTGTCATCTGAGGGAATCTGCAGGGCCTCCCTTCCCCTGCCTCTTCACTGCAAGCGTCTCCTCCACCAGCAAGCTATGGTGCTGAGGATTTCCACCTGAAAGGCCCCCTAAAGAGACAAATTGATGGTGCAGTTTTCATGAGCTCATGACACTATGTGGAGAAGACACAAGGTGTCCTGATGAATGAATGAAGCCATTATGGAATATGATGGAAAAGGCATGGGCTTGAATGACACAGGTCTAGATTTGAAGGCAGATGATGTCACCACTCTCAGAGGTGCCAAGCAGATTAATGAGATGGTGTAAGCAGAACACTGGTTATATATTTGGAGCTAAAAGAAACAGACATTCCCTGAGCATGTTCTAGGTGCCAAGCACTGTTGTGAACATTTTACACATAGCTACTTACTGACTCCTCAAGAGCCAAAACCTCTACTAGCCTGAGACCAGAAGGACTAGATGGTGCCCCGCTACCACTACCACTTACTCTGATTAGGATCACAATAGAAGGTCCTGAACAGAAAGGAAGAAAGAAAATGCAGAACAAAATTCACAATCATAAAAAAGACCAGACTTACTGCTCTGAGAGAAACTAGTGGAACCCTAGAGACTATGGCCTTTAGACATGCTTCCAGCCTAAAACAGATCCCATCTCTGGGGCTTAACTCTCAGCCAAACAACAGACAGGCCTATGACGTGACTAATACCACTAGGGAGGAGTATACCCCTCAGCACAATCAACCATAGAGTGCCCGTATCCCCAAAAGGGCAGCATTTGCCCAAAACCAAAGCTCAGAAGGCAGGAAGGGGCAGGAAAGAAGGGCCAACAGAAATGGGAAACCCCGGGAAGAAAGGGAGGAGTGCTACTACATTGAGGGGCCTACAACACATCATGAAACAAAATGTGTGCGAATTACTGAATGGAAACTAATTTGCTCTACAAACATTCACAAAAACTACAATAAAAAAAGAAAATACTATGAAGTGGTGCATTTATGATCCCCATCATGCAGAGGAAGAAACTGAGGCCCAGAAGAGTTAAGAAACTTGCCCAAGGTCACAAAGCTAGTCAGGGCTGAACCAGGATTTGAATCTCCAGAGCCCAGGTAACCAACACATGGCAAGGAGTCTTTATTATTCCTGGAAAAGAGCAAACAAAAGCATCAGCATTGTCAGCTGCTGTCAGGTCAGCCTCCGACTCACGGTGCCCTCGTGCCAGCAGCACAGATCGGATCACTGATCCACAGCGTTACACTGGCTGACTTTTAGAAGTAGATTTCCAGGCCTTTCTTCCTACTCTGCCTTAGTCTGGAAGTTCCACTGAAACTGTTCAGCGTCATAGCCTCTGGCAGGTGGGCAGTAGCTATGTAAGAGGTTCATCAGCTGGGAACTGTACCGAGGGGACAGTTCTTCCAACTGAACCACCAGTTTCCCCTGGCTATGGGTTCAGGGAGTAGAAGTCTAGCATGGAGGTGGTGGACCATGTCAAGGCCAAGGCAGGAGTGAGGGAGACCTGGGGAAAAGACGGTGGTAAAGCCCAGTGGTGAGGAGACGGCTGGTACTTTGGGTGGGGCAACTTGCAAGCGGTGGATTCTTGGAGACTTGAGAGAGAGGAGAAGATGTAAACAAACAAGGATGTGACGAAACTCAAAGAAGGGAGACAGGAGCTGAGATAAAGGGGCCCGTTATTCAAGGTCAGCCTTGCTGGCAGCATACATCACACGGCCAATGGTGCAGTGTTGCTAAACTGTGTTCACATCTGGTTTGCTGATCAAGGAGCAGAGTGGTGACCATGACTTGCTGAGGGTGAGTCCCTGCTCCTCTCTGACCCTTAGGACACTGGCATTTACAACCATGGCGACTTTTAGAACAGCACTGAATCAGAAGATTGGGGTTCTAGTTAAACCATGGAGTAGCTGTTTTTCTCTCTGTCTCACGGAGCCGCTCACAGATGTCCTGCCTTCCTTAGATCTGCCTTACAGATGAAAAAAAAAACATGCAATGAAAATGAATACATTTTGAACCTTGGAAAGAGTACATGAAACTGAGGGAGTGTGATGGTCTAGAACTGAATTCAAGCAACTAGTATTTACTGAGTGTCTGCATCATACCAGGCCCTGAGATGAAGCAGTGAACAAGGTGGTCCCTGCCCAGGAAATTCACATCAGGCCAGGAAGACAGCTCCTACGATAGAGTTGTGATAAGCACTATGAAGGAAAACCTGGTGTGAGGGAGAGCACACAAGTTGGGTTGAATCCTGTATTGACACTCTACAACTGTGTGCTTCTGTGCCCATCACATAAAGCACTCTGAGCTTCAGTGCCCTTATCTCTGACATCAAGATCCTTGAAGAGTGGTGGGAGAATGCTGTGCTCTACAAGCAATTTTAATTATTAACTGTAAAGACTACAATGATGATAATGATGGTAAGGGTGATGACAGTGATGGTAACCATGGTGATGAAGATGACGGCCATGATGGTGATGATTGTGATGGTAATCATGGTGATGATGGTGATGATGATGATGGTGCTATTATTCATATGATGATGATAATGACAGTGATGATAGCAGTGACGGTGATGGTGGTGATGATGATGATGATGAAGATGGTGTGATGATGACAATGATGGTGATGACTGTGATGGCAATGATGCTTGTGATGATGGTGATGGAGATGGTGATGGTGGTGGTGATGATGCTGTTCATACTGACGGTGATGATGTGATGATGGGTGTGACGATGGTGGTGATAATGAGGTTTATGTCTGGCCATGGATGTAGCTGGTCCCACTCTGCCCACCACAGAAAGTCCATGCACTAGTCTCCAGTGAGCCTGGAGTTTGAAGCTATGCAGGTGCCCTGTTCGGTCTTTTCAGTCTGCAGGCTGATATTTCCACATTGGTTTTCTCCATCTGCATTTCTTCATTTGGCCTCTGCTCATGCACATGTCACCTCACTCTGAGAAAATGCCAGCCTCCAAAAGCAGAGCTGAAGCCTGGGGAGGCGGGGGCGGGAGCATCGCCAAAGGTCAGGATGACTCAGCCACCCTCTGAGAAGCCTCGGGTGATGAGGAGGGTGATGCCATCAGCATAAGGAAAGACATAGTGCCTCCTCTCTACTCTCTCCATCACACCAAGAAGCCAACCTCACCATTTCCTTCAGTGCAAGCCGGATGAGGGACCAGATGATTTCTGTATTTCAGCTGCAAGTACTAGTTTAGCTCTAAAGCCAATGAGTGAACTCCTTGATGTTTGCCTGAAAAGTTCTCTCAGGAGGCCCAGGCTGGAAGGCCAGCTGTTGTCAATGAAGATGCAGGGTCCCACCAGGTGGCCTTGAGTTATCTGCTGGCTAGAGCCTGGGAGGGGAGAACAGGAAACTGCCCCAGGGGCTGCCCCTTCCAGCCTGGTCCACTCAGGGGAGACTCCTCGAGACAGACAAGGATTACCCCATAAACAAGGGAAGCACGGGCTCACACGTGCTTACTTACTAAACAATTCCACATGGGATTCATCAAAGATAGGTGAAAAACACGTGCAACTGTTTGCTACAGATTAGTCCGGAAGCACAAGTAAGCCCATGCTTGCTTGCTGGGTACTCCGTCCCTGTCAGGGAGTGTGAATTTGAGAAGAGGTTTTGATTCTGTAGAAAGGTGCTATGGGGTTGGGAGAGAGGCAGATCCTAGCTGTACCTAGAAGCAGCATCTTCGATGTGCTGAAAACCATGGGAAATTGTTCACTATGGATCAGTAAGCATAAGCCAGCTCCTGCTTGCCTTGCTGACCAGGTAAACGGACACTGTGTTGAAGGCAGAGTGCAAACAGCTATTGCAAGGGAAGCTCCCGGGTGTGGAGATGCAGGGGAGAGAAAATAGCACCAAAGAGGCAGTGCTAAAGCGAAGGTTTCTCCATGGTGCAAACATCTGCGCCCTCAGCTGCGAACCGAAAGAGGAGCCTTGGAAGAAAGGCCTGGTGATCTACTTCTGAAAACTCAGCCATTGAGAATGCTGTGGAACACAGTCCTCCTCTGACACGCACAGGTTCACCATGAGTCAGAATCAAGTAGACGGCAACTGGCTTAAAGGGCCCTGGCCACTCCTGTTGTTACAGAGCGGAGGCCCAAGGAGAGGCCAACAGGTTTGTCATCACCCTCCAGTGCCTATGCTGGCTGGCTCACACCCCTATAGTACCTGCCGGGCCCTGTCACATTTCCACTTCTAGCCCTTAAAAACCAAACCCACTGCCACAGACTTTATTCTGACTTATAGCAACCATTAGGACAGAGGAGAACTGCCTCCGACTGGTCCCAAGGCTGGAAATCTTCACTGAAGCAGACTGCCTCATCTTTCTCCCGTGGAGCAGCTGATGGGTCCCAGCTGTCTAACTTTCTGTTAGTAGCCAAATGCTTTAACCACTGCACCATCAGAGCTCCTTAACAGAGAATTACCCTACCCCAAACGTCTACAATGCCAAGGTTGGGAAATCCTGGAGAGTTAAGGAACACAGGACCAGACTGGCAGAAAGTTGCAGCCCAGGGCTCCTGGGATGATTAAGTCAGGGGTTGGGGAGGGGCATGGTGCAGCCAGAATGTTTGGGATCCGGGGTGCAGAGACGAGGAAGGGTGGTGTTACTCAGCACTGGGAGCAACAGATCTAACCACAAGATGGCGCTAGTAAGTGACAACAGCAGTTGGATCATGCCAAAGTGTGCATCATTTTGATGGTCTTTTCCATTTTGGAGGAGAGGATGCTTCTTCAACACTGTTCTGAAAAGACTTCTCGGACTCACAGCTGAGTTCATGGTTTCTGACAGCTGGATCGGGCTTCCCACAGTCAGGGTACTTCCCTGTTCTGGGGAGGCTGGGGTTTTGTACGCACTCCCCACTCCCCTGGCCCCAGGGGCACACACAATCACTGGAAGTGTGGGTTGGACTCACGGATGGGCTGGCATCACAGGGGAGCTTGGTGGAAGCAGCAGAGGGCAAAGGGGTGGGGAGAGTCATTCAAGGCAGAAGACTAACAGAAAAAAATAAAGTCCCTAGACAACCAGGGGCAGCCACTCACCACAGTGGAAAAGGTCACAACTGGGGAGTCAGACAAACGTGTGCTCTCTTTGAGCAGTCCTGGTAATCTGAGCCACATGTTATTTGGTTTAACATCTGTGATTTGGTTAACCTCTGCATTGGCAAACTCTGGGTTTTGGTGGCAACAATGTGAGGCCAGGAGCATGAGGTACTGCTCTAAGCTCTGAAGTGGTTTCAGGCGGGGCTTACTGCTGCCTTGTGGTTATGTGCAAGGAGCTCTGGTAGTGGGGAAAGCATTTGGCTGCTAACCAGAAGGTGAGCAGTTCAAACCCACCACCAGCTGCTCTGCGGGAGGAAGATGAAGCAATTTACTTCCATAAAGATTTACAGCCTTGGAAACCTAAGTTGGAATCCACTCAATGACTGTGTGTGTGTGTGTGTATTGGGGGGGGGAGAGTTATGTGGTTATGTGGTTCTGCGCATGCGTTTCCTGTCTACTAATCTGTAGCCATGTTCTTCTTGTCTTTGAGTTCCCCATATGACCTGGCTCAAGACTTTTGACTAAGAGAGGGCTTCACCTACCACATAAGTTCTGGGAGACACAGGAGCATGTCTAATTGTCCTCCCAGTGCCCAGCTTGTCTGAGCACTCAACAATCACCCGCTGCTCAAATGTGAAAAACCAAGAAGGCTATCGACAGGAGAGGCAGCTGGCTGTTATGAACCCTTACAGGATGGAATTCATCACTCAGTGTATTCCCCCCACACACACTCATAAAAGCCAAAAAAACATACTCACTGCCATCAAGTCAGAGCCGACTCATAGCGACCCTTCCTTGGGTTTCCAAGGTGGTATCACTACAGAAGTAGATTGCCCAACCTTCTTTCCAAGGAGTGGCTGGTAGGTTTGAACAACCAGTCTTCTGGTTAGCAGTCAAGGTCTTAGGCACTACGCCACCAGAGCTCCTATTCCCTCCCATAGGCAGACTCACATTAACCAGGTTCAAAGAGACTGATGTACAAACCAGTATGACAACTGATTACTGTATAGTGAGAACTGCCAAGCATACTAGATATTACGGCCTTAGGAAACAATCTATCCCCATAGAGCAGCTGTGATCAGCTGTCTTGGTGAGCCAGGAATCAAAACAGGGGACATTGGTTACATTATTGAAGCATTTCCTGGCACAGTTTCTAGCCATTCCCCTCTCCACCACAGGATACAGAGCCAGTAAAAGCGGACAGGTCATGTTCTTGGGCGAGCTCAGGAAACACGCTGCACCTCTGCCTCTGAGACTCTCCCATCGCCGTATGTCTACGGTGGGCCAACCCCACTTCTGATGGGCAAATCCCTTCTGCACAGAGGTTCTTCTTTTCTCTGAAGGGCAGTCTGGCCTTGCCGTGGAATGAAAGTCATTCCACAGGAGATCCCTCATCAGACCGTCCTGAGCCTGAAGTCCTGGCTTCTCTTCTACCTGCCTTTATTGCAGGGCTTGTGGAGGGGAGGGAGCACCGCCAATGCCGCCCCCCCCCCCCGTGACCTCTTCTCTACATTTCTCAGCAAGCAGGCAGCCTTCTGGCCTTGGGACGGGCCCGAGGGGTTCCGAACCCCTGCAGCCAGCCTGGAGCATCATCCTGGCATCGCTCCCGCTCCTCTCCCAAGAATATAACCCCAGAGAGCAAAGCAACGGTGCAGGTGCCAAACCCATCCTCAGGGCAGCAAAGCTGCAGAAGCTCCAGGGAAGACAGAAATGTTCCCTGTTCCCTACGTGACTTAATTAAGAACGGGTCTATTTATGGAAATGTCACAAGCCCCACTAGAAACCAGACTGAGGCCAGGATTTAGAATGGTTCCCTTTACCCCACTGTGGAGTTGCGGGCTCAGGGTACATACATTACTGCCAGAGAAAGACCTCAAGGCTGTTTGTCACCCAGAGGGGAGCAAGGATAGCACATTTGGTAAGAGTGCCCTTCCTGTTTCTAGCACAAACTAGGGTGCCAGCCCTCAGTGCCATCCCACCTGCCCACCACCATCAACGAGCCCTGCAGACCAAGTGAAGCTGGCCACCACACACCTGAGTTATCTGGCCAGAGAGAGAGGCCCCTAACCAACCCTGGGCAAACCACAATGTCCCACCTCTCTGCCACAGTTATTGGTCCAGAGATGATCTTATAACACAAGCTCACCAATCAGAACCCTTCCCAGGAATTTTCAAATGAAAGCTGAAGAGGAAGAGCCCAAAGTTGTTAGGACATGAGTTTTGAGCTGGTTGTGAACTGTCAGCCTTTCTGTTAGCAGCCAAATGCATAACTGTTGCACCTTGACTCGTGGGTAGGGTGTCTGAAAGAGAGAACTGGCTCATGAGAGGAGCACAAGGAGGGAACCTCGAGGGGCTGTGAGTGTGGCCCTGGTCCAGCTGAACCTGCCCATCACCTGCTCTGGGGACATGAACCAACACTGTCCATGTTACTCTTAATCTAATTCAAGTGAGGATACTGTCACTTGCAACCAAAGAGTCCGGGCTCCCTGGGCCTCTGAGCCACAATCTCCATCAGAAGCAGCAGGGCTCCTCAGTGTTCTGGTTCCCTGGTGCCACCTGACAGGAATACACCACCAATGGGATGGCCTTCACAAACAGGAGTTTATTCTCTTACAGTTTGGAGGCTTTAAGTCCAAGTTCAAAGTGCCAGGCTCTAGGGTCTGGGTGAAAGCCCTTCAGCCTTAGGCTTCAGCTCTGCCTCCAGCTTCCAGCCCACTGGAGCTAGAGGCTTTTCTTCACTCAGACAGCTGCTGAGGTTGATGAGTAACAAGGCACAGTCCTGATGTTACCAAACCACACAGCAGGCCATTCATTCAAGTCCATTGTAAGTCCCAAGCATGGCAGGCTGCTGAACAACAACATGGCTACATGCAAGGTTTAAGGTGCCATAAGCTAGAAACCATTTCCCAAAGCTTCTGCTTATATACAGGAAGCAGACCACATTCCTTAAGGCAGCCCCTCAGCTACTCACAATAGATTCCACCATGGAGTTGATTACCAGTCTCATCATGGGGAATACCACATCCAGCTGCCCAGCTACTCAACCAGGCCCAGCCAAGTTGACACACAAACTGAACTACCATACTCAGTGAACCTGGTCCAGACTTGGTCTTCAGACACGCCCAAGATCTCATGGACCCTCAGATGGCCTCTTGGCTCAGAGGGAAGTAGAGCAGCAGAAGGCAAACAGCACCAGGTGGACAGGGCTGGAGAGCAGGGGGCCTGCGTCTGAGCCGGCACATCCACTTAGTAAGGAGATAGCCCTGGCAATCATGCTTCCACTCCGAGCCTCGGCTTCTCCACCTACACCTGCCTACCTCACAGGGCTGTTGGTGGGTTTCACGAGTTGATGAAGTGCGACACTCAGCACAGTGCTGGGCGCCAGGTGGAGGTTCCGTGACCGTCAGTTCCTTGCTATTCAAAAGGCAGCCGACGCCATGGCTCTATTCTCAGGTGGCTCCCCTTCAGCCATTAGGTTGGCATCAGAGAAAATATTTCAGTCCATTCAAAGCCAAGTCAACTGACTGAGACACGGTCAGTCATGGGCTCCAAAAGTCAGCCTCACTTCTCGTAAATTGAGGGAGCTAGGAGAGCACCCCTGAAGCCCCTTCAACCCTCAAATGCCATGTATTTCGGGGCAAAAGAGGGTAATAAAGACTAACATTTATTGAAGGTTTGCAAAGAGCTAAGCACTGTGCCAACCACTTTCTTCCCATTGCCTCATTTCATCTGAAAGGGATGTTGTTTCTCTCTATTTTGCAGATGAGGAAACTGAGGCGCAGAAAAGTCCAGTGTCTTCTTAAGTCTGAGCAGCAAGAAAGTAATGCGACCAGGATTCATGCCCAGTCTGAGTCTGAATCTGCGTGTTAACCGCTGCAACAATGCCTATATACATGCAGACACACACAGAGGCATGCACAAACACAAGCATGTGCACGTGTACACATAGGCATGTGCATATGCAGTCACACACATGGGCACACACACACGCACACTCCCTCACATACCGCCAAGTGTGCCCACGCACAGAGCAGGAAGCACTGAGCTCTCCCTAGCTTCCCGCGGGCAGCACAGGGGCTGCCTCAGCCTCCTCCCCTCCCTCCTCCCCAGTCTTTGCTGCCAGACTCTGGCCCCTGCCCTGAGCACACATCCCAGCATGCACCCCTCCTGCCTGAGCAGTCAGCTGGGAAGTGAAACCCCCACCAGGCCACCCAGACCCGTCCTGCTCTCCTCAGCCAGGCAGACGCTGGGCCAGATGGTCTAGTTTGTTTCCTGGATTCTCATGTTGGCCTCCTCCCGCGAGCACACATCTCTGGGGGGGTGTTCTCAGGAGGCAGCCTGGGGGGCAGGGCACATGAGCTCTGGCTCCTACTCCTCCCCTTGCCCACTGTGCAGCCTTGGGCTGGCATGTCACCTTCCAGGGCCTGTTTCCACAGTAAAATGAGGACCTTGGTTTCTCGACACCAGCACTATTGGCCTTTGCTGTGGGGACTGTCCGGTCTATTGCAGGGTGTTTAGCAGCACCCCTGGT
>NW_006921656.1:9801242-9805643 GCF_000298275.1 Orycteropus afer afer | reverse complement strand
CTCACCTGGCTCCCTCACAGGCTGTCTTGGGCAGGTCACGGAGGGTGTCTGTCCCCTCTTCATTCTCTCCAGCGAATCTCTGAGAGTGGCGGCTCAGTTATCCTTTTTCCTTACAGTTCTGTGGAGGGAGGACATTCCCACCCAGTCCCCAGGGTTGGCCAACACTGGAGAAAGGTTCTCGGCCTCCCTCTCCTCACTTGCTCCCCCTACAGGTGGAGGCGGGAGTGACTGATGGTGCAATGACAGGATCTGACAGCTTTTGGTACCCCCCGATCGATGGAGCAAGATGGGACTCCAAGGATCACACACACGTCTTTTCACACTTTGGCTTGTGGGTGGGCGCCTTATGCACCAGAGCCATTAGTTTGGTTCCACGCTATCACAAAGCTGGCTGGGTCTGCGTCCACTCTGTAGACCATCTTTCCCGAGGAATGCCCCACAGTCTGGATTTGGGAAGGAAAGCATGGGGAAGCTGTTCTGACTTCGGAACAAAAGCTCTGTTCCCTAATGCATTATCAGCAACAAAGTTGGTACATGCTTCTGTCTGACTCCTGTGTTATTTCTCAATTGTTTTACAATCTCTAGGGAAGAAGACTGTGAGTAAATGCCCCATGAAAACCACAGTGCCTGGCACTTGTCATTGCTGTTAGCTACTATCAAATCATTCCCAGCTCACGGTGACCCTATGCTTGATGGAACCAAACCCTGTCCAGTCCTGCCATCCCCACAATCGGCTGTGGAACGGACCATTGGGAGTCACAGGGGTCTCATGGGGCCCAGTCCTGCGATCCCCATGATCAGTTGTGGAATATACCAATTGGGAGTCACAGGGGTCTTGCTGGCTGATATGTGGAAAAACATCACCAGGTCTTTCTTCCTGGTCTGTCTTAGTCTGGAAGCTCTGCTGAAACCTGCCCAGCCTCCTAGCAACACAGATAGGTGGGGGCTGTGTGTGACATGTATTATCCAGCTTCCCACATGGAAGGCACTTACTAGACACTAAATAAACATGCATGAAGCTGATTTGCTGAGCAATGGCCCAGGAATGGGATGGTCTGTGAGGGGGGTATTGAGTTGCCCATCTTAAGAAGTAAAAGGCAAAGGAGTGATGACATGTGACAAATAGGATACAGAGGTCCTTTGAGTTTTGGATTGGATTAGATGTCTTAAAATATGTGCCAGGATTGAGGTTCTATGGTTCTGATGCTTGGGAGAAAATGTTGCAAATGCAAACTAATGTTAATAATAATGATAAGAATAAAATTAAGCTATTGCCATCAAAGCGATTCTGACTCATAGCAACCCCCACTGGGTTTCCAAGGCGGTGTAGATTGTCTCATCTTCCTTCTGCAGAGTGGATGGTGGGTTTGAACCACCAGCCTTCTGGTTGGGAAGTCAAATGCCTTCGGCGCTTCACCACCAGGGCTTCTTACAATAACAAAACGGCCGTGAATTCTGGATGTAGAGTCACTTACTCAGCATGCATCAAGAACATCTTGAAAGTCATCCCTTTTTGAAATGAGCCAGAGAATACTGTGTTACTCACCCAGTCACACCATCTGCCACCAGATGCGCTTGCCTTAAAACAAAAACAACACCCCCGTTCTCTTATGTCCAGGTCTTAGTTTGGGCTTCCCCTAAAGCACAGCCTGAGAAAAGGGCTTGGGTGGGGGTGGTTCACTTGGGTGGTAACTCCAGGAAGCAAGAGTGGGGGACATGTAAGGGGGAAGAACCAATGGCGGGGGCCAGAGCTTGATTCCAGGCCCGCCTGAGCAGCTTACAGGAGGGCCCAGAATCATCCGTAGGCAGGACGGGGGCTGGAGCACATGTCCAGTGTCTCCTCCCTCTCACTTGCTGAGTCGGAACCAGAGGCATGAACTCCTCACCCTTGTGGGCTGTGTGCACGTGCATGCCAGTGGGAGCCAGGCCGGTCTGCAAGTCTGAACTCACATCGGACTGCCCAGTGCAGCCACAGCTAAAATGGGATGAGGAGACAGACACAGGCCTGGAGGTGGTGGCAGCCCCAAACTCAATGCCTCCTGTTCAGCCTCTGATTAACCTTCACAGTCCTGTGCGCCTGTCTCTAGGCTGTTGCCTCTGTGATCTTTGTAAGATACTCCCTTGCTCAAAACTTTCATGTCTGCAAAAAACAAAACAAAAAAGCCACAAACCCCTTGCCATTGAGCTGATCCTGACTCACAGCGACCCTGTGAATGACAAGAGAATTTCTCCATAGGGTTTCTTGGCTGTGAATGTAACAGAAGCACATGGTCAGGCCTTTGTTCTGCATGCAGTACCACTGGGTGGGTTCAAACCACCAACCTTTAAGTCTACAAAGCAACTCCAACACTATTAGTGCTACGTGCAAAGTCCTTCATGACATGACCTCTCCCCATGGATCGCCTTCACCCCCAGCTGCTTCCCCTTCAACTGGAACATGACCCTCCAGCCACCATGAGTCACCTGCCATTCCTTAAGCATGTCCCTTCTGCTGAAGGCCTCTATGCTTCAGTCCTTAAAGTTGTCTCTGTGTGGAACACCCTTTCTCTTCATTCCCATTGCTCAAACGTCATCCCATCCTTCATGGCCCAGCTGAGATGTGGTCCTCTGAGGGAGTCCTTCCTACATCCTCAAAGAACTACTTGTGGTCCTTTATGAGAGCACATTCCATGGCACATTGTAGTTTGTCTAAGTGCTGGTGTCCCCACAAAAAGAAGGAGTCTCTTGAGTCAGGAATGATATCTGATCCCAAGAGTGGTGCCTGGTATGAAGACATTCTGTGATACTGTCTGAATAAACAGATGACTCCAATAAACCCAGGCATTTCATGTCGCTAAGGTCCCTGTGTGGCATGGCTTGTACTTGATTATTAACCTAAAAGTTAGAGGTCTAAGCCCACCAGTGACTTTGCAAAAGAAAGACCTGCAGATCTGCTTCCATAAAGGTTACAGACAAGAAAACTCAATAGGGCAGTTCTATTCTGTGACATACGGGGTGGCTATGAGTTGGAATCAACTTGATGGCCACAGGTTACTCTTCTGAGTCTCAGTTTCTTCTGCTTTCGAATGAGGAAGGATGACAGACCTGATCAGAGCTTCCTGAAGTATTTTCTGAGCAATACTAAATCTGCAAGATACATCTAAAGAACTGGGTTTGGGGGATGTGCCATCCTCGGAATGCCACTGGGGGTCCCTGGAGTTCCCAGAGAGTTAGCAAAGGGAGGTGGACACTGGAGAAGGCACACAGGGTACCTGTCACACAAGGCTGTTGTCAAGATCAAGTGCAACAGCAGAGACGAAAGTGCTCTCCAACCCATGAAGCCCTCCAACATCAAGAGGGACTGGTACCATCTCAGGACCATCTCAGGGAATGTTGGGTCCCTTAGATGTGGGGGACTCAACCAATAGACTGACAGAAAAGTCAGACCCATAATCAGGCCGTGAAATAACTTCTTGTTGTTGGGTGCCCTCATGTTGATGTCGACTAATGGTTACCCCAAATGACACAGTAGAATTGCCCCAAAGCATTTTCTTTATGGAAGTAAATCACCAGGTGTTTCTTCTGTGGAGCCACTGGGTAGGTATGAACCACCAACCTTTCAATTATCAGCCAAGCACTTAACCATTGTGCTGCTGGGAGTTGCTTAAAGCAATTCTGTTCATCAGACTGAAATTTCTGTTGTGGAAAACCTCCCTAAAATAGAAATACATAAAAAGACCACTCACAAAAAGAGGAAAAGCAACAGGTTAACAAAATATACATCTGAACTAGTCAACAGGAATAGTAATCAAAGAAATGCAAATGCAATAAAATGTCTTCTCCAACTAGAAAACTTGAAGAGTTAAGAGGGCAGAATTTTGCGCTGAATCATGTCCACCACCCCAAAGGCATCCTAACCCTGGTACCTGTGAATGTGTCCTTCTCTGGTAACAGGGTCCTTGAAGATGCTATCAGATAACAGGAGGCCATAATGGAGTAAGTTGGGTCCCATTCCAACCTGAGTGGTGTGTGTATGAAAGAAAAGAGATGCAGAGAGGTTGACAGAGCAGAGCAAGCCATGTGAGGAGCATCTGAGGCTTCCAGAAACTGGAAGAGACAAGAAAGCAGCTTTGCCTGGAAATTTTGCAGGAGGATGACCCAGTCGACACTCAGGGTCTGGACTGCCAGCCTCCAGAGCTGTGAGACAATACGTTCCTGTCCTTCAAGGGCACTAGATGTTTGCTACTTTGTTAGGGCAGCCTTAGGAAACTAATACAGGCAGTAAAACAGGATTCTCAGTTATGAAGAGTGTATTGTATCTTGTAAATGAATCCAGGCAATGTACATTCAAACTCGTAAACAATCTATTCATAGGCCTCAAATCAACAGCCTAAGCAATGTCCCTCAGCATCATTTATAATG
>NW_006921656.1:9787812-9800637 GCF_000298275.1 Orycteropus afer afer | reverse complement strand
CATCACCCAGTTGCTGTGGATACAGGAAGCAGTTGGCAAACACTGCCCTGGAGAAGCTCAAGTCTGTTGGGGAAAAATTGGTGCTTCAACAAGCAAACAAGAAATGACAACATGCAGGTCAAATGCTCTCACAGGGATCTGGACCTGTGCTTACTTCTGAGCAAGCCTTGGGAGGCAGAGCTGGAAGAGAATAAAAGGAAGCAAAAGTCACAGAGGAGAACTAGGGCCAGAATGCAGGAGACTTGAGCTAGGATATGGAGGGGACATGGGATTACCAGGCAAAGAGGGGACAGTGTGACAAGCAGAAGAAACTAAGCAGGTGCAATGGTACACATGATGGAGCAGTCTAGAGGAAAAGGAGAATTACAGTCAGCAAGAAAGCAGGTATCTAGAGTGGGAAAGTTACAAAAGAAGGAAAAGACATCACCAGAGGCCTTAAGAAGAGACCTGGTGGTGCAGTGGGTAAGTGGTTAACCAACCTTTTGGTTTGCAGATGAGCACTTAAACATCTGTGCCACCAGGATTCCTTCAATCCCTTCTGAGTGGTGTCATAATGGCAGGAACAGACCCAGAGAAATACACATGAAGGGGGAAAGAGACCATGTTAAGAACTACCTCCAGCCAAGGAAAGCCAAGGAATATGGGGGCTACCAACCAGGAAGGACCCCCCCTAGAGCTCATGCCCTGATTTGAGCTTCTCACCTCGAAACCTGTGAGATAATAAATTTCTGTTCTCACAGCCACCCGTCTGTGCTATTTTTATGAAGGCAGCGGTAGGTAACTAAGACATATGCCATGTTAATGAAGGACTGATAACCAAAGGGGGGGGGCAACAGAGTAGATCTGGGTTTTAGACGTTAGAAAGAAGGGAGGGACACAGGAGAAAGGAACTCTCGTTAGGCAAAGATTTGAAGAGCAGGAGAAAAAACGCCCTCCCCTGACCTAAGGCAGCATGGAGAGGAATGCCTAGCACCTAGGAGACTCAGTAAGAACAGGAAGCAGCTGCTGGCAGCAGCAGAGTGTGAGTGGTGAGGTATCAGCCTTGGAAGCAGGCAGGACGTGGCTACATGCAGGAGAGGTAACAAGATATACTAAGTATCTATGATGCTGAAATGTTTTCAAAGGTTCTCTATGGAACACTGTTAGTAAATACTATATCACACACAAAAGACTTCCATGTGGTGAATGAGTTTGGGAAAGGTGAGGTTAAACAAGTGTCTATGTTGCTGGACTTCCCAGAACTTTCAATAAGCACATGTGAGTTGTCAGTTGGAGTCTCCAGATGATGGATAAGTGTTACCCAAATTATTTTTCTATTGAACTCTTATTTCCATTCATGGATTGGTGTTCTTCGGATCATGGTTTGGAAAATGCTACGAGGCCACTTTGTGTGTGTGTGTGTGTGTGCGTGTGTGTGAGATATAGGAAGTGGTTCTAGTACAGGCATCATAGTCATGTAAAAAAGACTCAAGAGGATAGACAATGTGACAATGGGTACACTGGAGATGGCCACACAGCATGGCTAATGTAATCCCTGTCACTGAATTGTACATGTAAAAAATGCTGAATTGGTCAATGTTGTGTTTGTCTGTCTATCTGTCTATCTGTCTGTCTATCTATCTATCTATCTATCTATCTATCTATCTATCTATATTTACCACAATAAAAATTTAGAAAGCAAAACTAAACCCAAGACGACTTGTAATGTAACATGCCAGTGAGGGTCCATCAATGCAGGCTGCCCCCATGTTCCTGCAGTATGCAATTTAATATGTGGGTGACTCAGGGTGACTTTCTGATTCAGTTGCAACTGTCACTCTTCATCCTGATGGCTCCTTGCAGCCCCCAGACGTGGCCAGGGCTCAGCAGTCCAACACGAATGGCCCAGCCTTCTCACATCCTCTAGTCCTGCTTTTTCTGAACCACCCTTTCTACCCTGACCCATGTCAGCCTCCCCACCTACCTGGTGCCTGCTTTTGCTGTCTAGCCTCTCTTGCTCCTCCCTCTGGTACTTTCTGGGTGCCAACTTTGTGCCAGGAACTGGGGAACTTCCAGCCGGCCATTCTACTTTATCCCTAGTTGACCCTGTATTTAAAATGGGAACATCTCAAAGACACTGAATTCAGATGCAATTTTCTCTCTTTTCTAAAAAGCCCACGTGTATCATTTTCGTTTGTGTACTGCTCTTGGCTAGCAAGAATGTAATTTACCTCTTCATTTGTGACCCTGATATTTGTGGATACAAATTGTCCCCAAATGCCATTAGCTTCAACTCCTCCATCAGTCTTCCCTGACACTTAGTCAATGATTCTCTGGCTCTAATTCATCACATCAGACATAATGCAAAAATTGAATTAAAACATTTCAGGGCAGGTAGAAAACGAATTATGACACAGGATGTGGTTAGCACTGTGAAAGGCAATACTCAAGCAGATATAATTTGAAAACATTTAAGGAGGAAATTACTTTAGGGGAAGAAAAGACCCCCTCAAAAAATAAAACACTCCAACCAAGGCTCCAAGTGTTGGCAACATACCTGTACAATTGTTTATTGTTCAGATGGTGATTTCACATTATGTAACTATAACAGGTTCCCCAAGGCTTCTCCATTGAGTCTGCCTGTACACTACCATCCCAGGGGCAGCCATCCCTGGTTACTATACTGGGAGGACTCAGGCAGTAGAATGGTAGTGACCCAGGCTGTGAGGAATATCACTGCTGCTTAACCGTAAGTTCCAGAAGGGATGATAAAGGTCTGTTTGGGTCATCATTACATCTCAGGATCCAGCATAGTCCCTGGTCCATACATACCCATTGCCATCAAGTTGGTTCCGATTCACAGTGACCCTACAGGACAAAATAGAACTGGCCCATAGGATTTGCAAGGCTGCAATCTTTACAGAAGCAGACTGACACATCTTTCTCCCACAGAGTGGCCAGTGGGTTTGAACCACTGGCCTTTTGGTTAGCAGCCAAGTGCTTAACCACCATTCCACCAGGGCTCCTTTCTGGTACATTCCAAACCAAACCAAATCCACTGCCACCAAGTCATTTCTGACTCACAGCAATCCTGTAGGACCAAGTAGGACTGCTACATAGGGTTTCCAAGGTTATAAATCTTTATGGAAGCAGATTGCCTATCTTTCTCCCATGGAGCAGCTGGTGGGCTCAAACTGCTTACCTTTTGGTTAGCAGCCAAACACCTTAACCAGTGCACTACTAGAGCTCCTTCTGGTACACAGTACCAAAACCAGACCAAACTCACTGCCGTCTAGTCGGATCCGACTCATAGTGACCCCTCCTTGAGTTTCCAAGGCAGTATCGCGACAGAAGTCGATTGCCCAATCTTCCTTCTTCCGAGTGGCTGGTGGATTTGAACCACCAGCCTTCTGGTTAGCAGTCAAATGCGGTGCTTAATAAATGGGTTCAGTAAATGTGTGAATGATGAATGGATGGACAGAGGGATGGTGGCTGGTGGGTTTGAATTGCCAAGCTTCTCGTTAGCAGTTAAATGTCTTAGGCTTATCTTCCTTGTTCTACAGACAAAGAAACTAAGACTTAGCATGGCGAACTGGTCAAATCACAGAGCTGGTAAGTTGTTATCTCCTGTTCTCCACCTTTATCTGGTGACACAGAATGTCAACAGGAAGGAGAGAAAGTTACTCCAGCAGTCCTGCTACTGCTCTTATTTTAGTTTATTGTTTGATTTTGGGATTTGGGGTTTTTGGTTATTGTTATTTCATTTCATCATTTATTCACTTAATATTTATTCCATTTTATACCTAGAGTCAAAGATAAAGAGTGGTATCCAGTCAGAGCATAATAAATCATGTTGAACAAATTAACACGTGGACATTAGACCTTCTCTCTGCTGAGCTGCCCATAGGTGAAACGGAGCTAACATTGATCAGGCACCTACCCTAGACTGGGCTCACTGGTAGATACATTGCATGCATGAACTAACTTAATCTTCATTATTATCCTGTGAGGCAGGCATTTTTCATACATTTTATTCAAAAGAAAAGGCAGTAAGTGTGGGTGTCCCTGCATCTTTTCCTATCACACTACCTGCTGTCAATTACTTTACATGCAGCACCCTGCCTGGAGGGGGGTACAGTTCCAGAGGCCAGCTCCCTGGGCTTTCAGGCTGGCTCTGCCATTTCTCAGCTGCACATGACCTTGGGCAAGCTACTCACCCTCTATGAGCCTCGGTTTTCTCAGCGCTATACAGTAGACATGATGATGATTATGCTACATGACTCATGGTTTGTCTTCAGATTAAATAAATTAATGCTGACAAAGAATGTAAATGACATCTGTATCAATCTCCTCATCCAGTTAAAAAGGTACCAATACGTTTACATCAGAATTAAATTGATTTCGTACATGAGTTAAGACAGAATTGTTCTTTATATCAAAGTTTCTTCATTTAAGGGCATGCCATGGCCTTCCATTTGTTTAGGATTTTTGTTGTCTATCTTCTCAGTATTTTAAAGTTCTCTTCGTATAATCCTTGCACATTCCTTTTTAAGTTTATCCTTAGGTATTATGCATTACAATGGTAACAAGGTTGGTTCTTTCATTTAAGTTTGTACATTTATTTCTCTGTATTAATTCTTCTACCCTGCTGTCTTACTGAAGTTCCTAGATATTAGACTTGATTCTTCTAGAGTTTCCAGTTATTAATCATGTTATCTGAAAACAGCAATAACCTTACCTCCTCTTTTCTAGTTTTCACGTCTCCAATTTCTTTCTCTTGTATAATCACACTGGCTAGTATCTCAAGTATGGTGTTAAATATTAGTGCTGATAGTGAATGTTATTGCCTTTCTTCTTTATTCTGAATGCTTCCAGTGTTTTCTCAGTAAGCATGGTGCTGACTTTTGAACTAAGGAAAATATATTTTATCAAGTAAAACATACATATCAAGTCTAATTTTACTTTAAAAAAATCAGAAATATATGTTAAATTCCATCAAAAGCCTTTTCAGTCTCAATTAAATGATCATATGCTTGTTCTCCTTACATCAGTTAATAAGATGGAAAATGTTATAGATCTCCTAATGTTATATCTCAGAACCAATAGATCATGGAGTATTCTTTAATGTACTACTGGGCTCCATTTGCTAATATTTTATTTAGGATGTTTGCCTTGATGTTCATAAGTGAGACTGGACTGTAGCTTTCTGTGCAGCCTTCATTGAGTTTTGGCATCATTGTTATGCTTGCTTTATAAAAAGAACTCAGAGACTTTCTTTGTTGTTCTGACTGAGCTATGCCTTTGAAGGATGAGTGGGAATCAGCCAGAAGGAAGAGGCTGGGAGGATACAGGAAGGAGAGATTACAGTGAGGCCACAGATGTTAGTGGGAAAATCCTGAGTCTGAGGCCATGTCACACAAAGCCTGATGCCCTGTCCTCCCACTCAACAACCAAAGCCTACTCCAAGCCAGCTGAGTAGGAGTGATGTCTCCAGTGTATTGGTCCATGACTACTTCCTAGATTCATCTTCAGCAAGATTATGACACCCTCTGTCTACGCCACAGAAATTATTAGATTAAACACCAGTAGCTAGAGTATAAAGATCTGTGGAGTGGACCAACGCACTCCACTAATAAATTAAGTCCTTCACACATTTATTCATTTGTGCAAAAATTTACTGAGTTTGTTGGCAATCTAGAAAAATAAGATACAGCTTCTGCCCTCAGGAATCTAAACCAAAGCAGACCATTTCCATCAAGTGAATTCTAACTCATGGGTAGAGGAGAACTGCCACATAGAGTTTCTAAGGCTGTCTTTACAGAAGCAGGTTGCCACAGCTTTGTCCCGTGGAGTGGCTGGTGGGTTTGAACCATCAACCTTTTGGTTAGCATTTGAGTGCTTTGTCACTGTGCCACCAGGGGTCCTGCAGGACTTAGAGTCTAGAATTAAAGAATAATGGTAGTCCATTACTTAATGATCCATTACATAATTTTATCTGCATGAAAAAAATAAGCTACTGGGTAGATTTGTTTTTCAAATAAAAAAAAGTTTCCCCACAGATTATTCTTAAACTTCTACTGTCTGCCAGACAAAACTCAAAGAAAAAAATCAAAGAATAAGAATCAATACTGGGAAAAGGTGGGAGCACCAGCACTTGCTGGGTTTCTCAGCTACTTAGGGGCCCCAGTACTGTGGTGTCATCTGTACTTCTTGCTAATACGTCTCTCCCAATGACAGGTCAGAATAAAATATGTTTATATGTCATTGTGTTCCACCAGGAAATATATGGCTCCCAGGGGCTCTGCCCTCCCAGACATATTTGAGGACTAGAATCCCCAAGAAATCCCGCATGCTGCTGGGTACACAGTGGGTGCCCATTAAAACAATTATGGGCAGGCTCATGTTTGGACCACTATCCTGATCTATGTTTCTAATACTAGTCTCCAATAAAAGGAACCAGGGGTCTTTGGGCAAATGGTTGATTTTAGGGCTGGGTCAAGATGAGCTTGAAGAGTCCTGTAGTGCCAGAAAGCAAGGAAGTGCTCAAAACAAAGCAGGTGTGTGTGTGAATATGTGTGCACACATGCATGCATGCACACACACAATAGGGGCATGTCAAAGGGACACAGCCAACTGAATGAGCCCCTAATGGCCAAAGCTGGAACATTCAAGCAACAAAACAAATACATAGTACTGAATTAGAACCCAAAGTACAAAATAAATATCACAAGTCCATACTGACATAAATAAATGATTATATACCTATTTTTAAAGACGAGGAAACTGCAGGCCAGTGAGGTTCAGTTTCTTGTCAATGCTCACACATGGAAGGAGTGCCAGAACTTAAACCAGGGCGGTCTGACCTGGAAACGAATTCTCATGACCACTATGCTAAACACACGGCCCTTGAAGCTTCCTGTGGTAGTGAGCACACAATGTTTGGAAGGTACAGGGCACAGTAGGCTTGCAATAACTGCTGCTGGGATCATCACTATGACACCATCCCACCCTCAGTGTGGAACTTCATCTGCATGTTCTTGTCTCTGTGCCTTCCCTCCACTGCTTCATCCCCTCTGCTGCCATGCCCAAGTCTTAGTCATCTTTCAAGACTCTGTTTGAATGCCACCTCCTCTATGAAGCCTGTGCAGACTCCCAGCCAGAATGACTGTCATTTCAACTCTCAGCATTTCACCTGGCATCTCATTAGCATTAGAGACTGACCCATGGTCTCCAGTGGCTCATAACCCCCATTTACTAAACTCCAGGAGAGTAGGGAAAATGCACCACACACAGTAAGTACTTAATAAGTATCTACTCGATGGATGGATGGGTGGATGGATGGGTGGATGGGTGGATGGATGGGTGGATAGGTGGGTGGATGGATGGGGAGGGAAAGAGGGATGGATGGATGGTTGGATGACTGGATCATTGGATGGATGGATGGATGGATGGATGGATGTTTGAATGGACAGATGGATGGATGGATGGATGGACAGATGGATTTGTGTTTGTGTCTCCCAAGGTGTCTGGCACAATGTTTGAGCCATGTTATTGTTTCTGTTGCTGTTGACTCAGTGCCAACTCACGGTAGCCCCATGCACAACAGAACAGAGCATTGCCCAGTCCTGTGCCATCTTCACAATGGTGGCATGCTCCGATCCATTACTGTGGTCGTTGCGGATTTTGAATGGCTTCTAACCTTGAGGACTCATCTTCCAGCAGTGTATCAGACAGCTTGTGACCTATAGGCTTTGCATTGGCTGATTATACAGAAGTAGATCAGCAGGCCTTTCCTTCTAGACTGTCTTAGTGTAGAAGCCCCATTGAAATGAGTCCACCATGGGTGACTCTGCTGGTGTATGAAATATCAGTAGGATAGCTTCCAGAATCGCAGCACTATGTACACCATGCTGCCACAGTACAACGTCTGAGCCATCCCAACCCCCATCACTGCCATCGAGTGGATTCCGGTCAAAGCAAGGCCATATGACAGAGTAGGCTGCTCATACAGTAGCCTGTTGTTCAGGTGGCGATTTCACATTATGTAACTGTAACAACTTCCCCAAGGCTTCTCCGTTGAGTCTGCATTTACACTACCATCCCACGGGGAGTCACCTCTAGTCACTATCCTAGGAGAACTCAGGGAGTGAAATGGCAGTGACCAAGGCTGTGGGGACTAACACTGTTGCTTGACCATAAATTCCAGAAGGGATGACAAAGGTCTGACCGGGTCATCACTGCAGCTAAGGACCCAGCACAGTCTCTGGTCCATAAAAACCCACTGTCATCGATTCATAGCAACCCTAGAGGACAGAACAGAACTTCTTCATAGGGTTACCAAGGAAGCAGACTACCTCACCTTTATTCCACGAAGCAGTTGGGGGGTTCAAACTGCCGACCTTTTGGTTAGCAGCAGAATGTGTTAACCACTACACCTCCAGAGCTCCTTGTTTGAACCATTGTGTTGTTGTTGTTATGTGCTGTCGAGTCGGACCTGACTCATAGCGACCCCTCCTTGGGTTTCCAAGGCCATATCACTATGGAAGTAGATTGCCCAACCTTCCTTCCGAGAAGTGGCTGGTGGGTTTGAACCACCAGCCTTCTAGTTAGCAACCAAGTGCCTTAGGCACTGTGCTACCAGAGCTCCTAAATATAACTTGTTGTTGTGTTGTTGTTACGTGCCATAGAGTCAGATCTGACTCATAGCGACCCCTCCTTGGGTTGCCGAGGCAGTATCACTACGGAAGTAAATTGCCCAACCTTCCTTCCGAGGAGTGGCTGGTGGGTTTGAACCACCAGCCTTCTGGTTCGCAGTCAAGTGCTTTAGGCACTACTCTACCAGAGCTCCCGTTTGAACCATTGTTGTTGTTGTTGTTATGTGCCGTCGAGTCAAACCCGACTCAGCGACCCCTCCTTGGGTTTCCAAGGCAGTATCATTACGGAAGTAGGATCGCCCAACCTTCCTTTGAACCATTAGCAGGTGCTTAATACATATTTCCTAAATGAATGGACGGATGAATGAATGAACCTGCAGAAAGCTGACCCCACAGGAAGAACAAGCACTGCTAGGGGTGTCTTGCCCTGCTCTCCTGATGCCTCCCTGGAGCAGTGAGTGCCCAGTGCCCCGCTGGCTGGTGGCTTCAAGTTGCAGCCGTGTCTATGAGTCGCTAGCCTGCTCCCTCTGGCAGGCGCTCTGGTTATGCCATTAGAGCCCCGTGCTTTCTCTCTGGCCTCAAACTGCCCCGATCAATGGCGAGGGGGAGAACAAGGGCGCTCTGACAACCTCAGCCTGCAGGTTCAGAGCAGTGGCATCCGGTTACAGGGCTGGCCCAGTCGGGAGCCACCCGCTCCAAGCCGGGCCAGTGCAGAGGAGTAGAGTCCACTGCTGGGATCCCCGTCTATTTGGTCTGATCGGAATGAATACTGACTAATAACAAGTAGGGGTGTTACTTCTCGAGCCAGTTACTTGATAATGTGCCAGGCACAGCGAGCCCCTCCCACCACCTCACACATCCTCCTCAGCACCCTGATGGGTCACACATACCCAGCTCATGTGCCAGATCAGGAAACCGAGGCAGAGGAAGTCAATCAGGTAAAAAGTGCCCAAGATCCCAGAGCCAGCAAAACAGAAATCAGGGAATGGTGTGGCCAGGTCCCAACCCTAAACCACTGCTCTAGTTTTCTCTAAGGAACCCTCATGGCACAACGCCTAGGTGCTAGGCTGCGAACCAACAAACTGGTGGTTCTAACCCACCCAACGGCTCTGTGGGAGAAAAACTGGTAATGTGGTCCCAGAAGATTACAGCCTATAAAACCCAGCAGGGTAGTTCCACTCTGTCACTTGGGGTCACTATGAGTTGAAATCCAGTCAAGGGCACAAGAACAACAGCCAGTTTCCTGTGTCCTTGCCATTTCTGCAAATCTTCCTCCAAGCCTCTCATTTCCCAGAGGCCCCTGTCCATCACTGATGTCCAGCCACAGGGAAATGAGTGCCCAGGCAAGCTCACAGTCTGGCCTTATGTACCTATCTGCCCATCTGACTCTCCCTGAGAGCAGGAACAGAGGGTTCCTGGTCTCCCCAGCCTCGGTTGAAGCTGGGCCGTTAATCGGCACTGAATGTCCAATGGTTGATTGAGGAATGTGCTGGTTCTCACATTTCCTGAGCCTAGGAAGGTTGGGCAATCCTACTTCCGTAGTGATACTGCCTCGGAAACCCAAGGAGGGGTCGCTATGAGCCAGGGCTTACTCGACGGCACATAACAACAACAACAACAAGTGTCTCTCTGGAGTCTTTAGCCCTGTTATCTACTGGAAATGAGACCAAATCCCAAAGCAGGCACTTAATAACTCAGGCAAGTGGCCTATTCCTTCAGGAGCTTACCACACTAAATGGGACTAACACTGTACCTTGTAGGACTGTCCAGTTCACACCACAGATGTTTATTAAGCCCTGAGTCCAGAGTTTGAGAAGTCTACAGCCCAGTGGAGGAGGCTGGCTTAAAAACCAACAACTTCCGTAAAGTATGATGAGGGCAAGGGGGCAGATATGGAAGAGTGAGGCACCAAGCTCTGCTTGGGAAATCAGGGTAGACGTCCTGGAGGGGGAGGTGCCTGGTAGAGTGATGAAGGATGAACTGGAAATGGCTGGTGGGTAAATAAGTATCATTTACAGCTACCTTCAGCAAGCTGGTATCCAGGGCAGAACAAGCTTTGTTAAAGTCCCAGCCCTCTCTTAGAGCAAGTTTGGTTAAAACACTTCCAGAGGCATAAAAGGGGACACTTGTCTTGGTGCCAAGCTCAGACAACCAGGCAAAACCAACACCTTCTCACTCCCTGGAAAAAGAACAAAGCTCTATTTCTTTAAGACTCAAGACATACAGTTGGGTCCTCCCAAGCAGCTGCTCCAAGGTGAACACTCAGTAATTCCAGAGTAAATATCAGCCAAAGAGGCTGAGCTCCCCCAACCTCCACCAGACACATCACAAGCACATCAGGCCTGACCTTCGGTGACCACCGCCCTTCCATGCTGGCCTGTTAGAGAGCTGTGTCCTAGAGGGATTGCAGGGGCTGCTACCCCTCTTCCAGGAGATTAAACCCCAGGTCAGTCTGTGGCTGCCAGCTCCTGCCTCAGCCCTACGCAACACCAGCCTCAAGTCCCCTTGCTTCCTCTCACAGCCCATCTGCTGACCAGGCACAGCTCAGACCACTTTGAGAAAAGCTGCATTAAACCCATTTTAATTCACTCACTGACCTGGCCCAATGACTGGGTTCCTGGCTGATCTGTAGTTCTTTTCTGGCAGCACTAAAGCCTTTGCAGGCTCCCCCTGGCCTCAGGGTGAGACAAAGCTTCCCTGTTGGGCATCCCAAGCCCTCTTGTAGCCTGGGCATGTCCCCCTTTCTGAGGCACTTCCTGGCCACGCCTCCCATCCACGTGTCTTCGCCTATTTCTTCTCCCATGTTTTACCCTGTCTTCCCTTGTCACCTCCTTCTCATACCTAGAGACTCATCCCAAGTGTCACCTACTTTAGGAAGCCTACTCTGAGCCCCTGGCAAGCGTGACGTGGGGCAGGTCATTCAATTGATGAACCCATCTAATGGACAAACTGTGAGCTCCTTGAGAGCAAGGCAGGTCTCTACATTCCTTGTGACCAGCACCCAGCCCAGGGCCCATTGCAGGATAGATCCTTATGGATTATCCATGTCAATGTGCTTTAGTCTACCTGAGGTTGCCTAGCCTGCCAAATTCACTGCCTCCCGCTTAACTCCACCTGTCCAAACCCTCCTCCCCTCAGTTCTTATCCTACTTCTACAATTCTAAGAGACACGCTTTCTCTCCCCACCTTAGGATATTTTTTTTTAAATGAGAATGTCTCGTGGATGTGCACATGTAACATTTCTGGTATTTCTCTCCACCAGAACAGGTTGTAGATTTGACTGCTAACCAGAAGGCTGGTGGGTCAAACCCACCAGCCACTCCTCGGAAGGAAGGCTGAGCAATCTACTTCTGTAGTGATATCGCCTCGGAAACCCAACGAGGAGTCGCTATGAGTTCGATCCAACTCAATGGTAGTGAGTTTGGTTTTTTGGTGTCTTCCAATCAGCAGCTGTGTACATGATAATGAACATGACCACCCTCTTCCAACAAGGGCACTGCCAAGTCACCATGGAGCATTTACCTGAATGACCCCATCTGCTCCTCAGCTCCTCACCCTATGCTCCCAACAATCCCCCAGGCCTGGGTGCACTGAGCAACAATCGCACTAACTGGGTGTGTTTTGGCAGGAAGAAAAGAAGGCAAGAATTTCAGACAATGACCCCCCAAGTGCAGAGAATTGAGAGAAAGGAGATACCATTCAGCCTCAAGTCATGTGATCTACACGAGCAGATGTTATGTAGATGTGGCTGTCTGTACTCCCAGAAGGTTGGTCTCCACCCCTTTGTCTCTGATATCTGCTAATTATAACTCACACTTGCATATCTCTCGCATGTGACCTACTACTTTCATATTCTTTAGGGCATATGAAAGGTCCCTGAGTCGTATAAATGGTTGCTCTGGGCTCCTAATTGCAAGGCTGGTGATTCAAACCCAAATGGCACGTTGGAAGGAGGGAGAGCCTGGTGATCTGCTTCCACTCAGAAGACAGCCCGAAGGAACTCCACGGAGCTCAGCTCTGCTCTGTAACCCATGGGAGTGGCCAAGAGTTGGAATTGACTGGACAATGGATTTGACTGGCAGTGGGTTTGGTTTTGGTCTCAGGTATGTGAAGGCCCTCAGTGAGATGGATTGACACTGTGGCCGAAACAACAGACTCAAATATAGCAACGACCATGAAGATGGTAGGGCTC
>NW_006921656.1:9781575-9787157 GCF_000298275.1 Orycteropus afer afer | reverse complement strand
CCTCAGGGAGCAGGGTCACGCTTCTGCAGTTGCTAGTTTGCTTGTTTGTGTTCATCCCTGGACAGGAATAGAAGGTCCACAGAGACAGAGATCCTCTGTTCCACCCGTGACTCTAATCAATCCCCAGAGCTGAACACAGTGACGTGAAAATAAATGTCAACTGAATGATCTCAGACACTGCACACCTCAGAGCAAGAGCCTTGCCAATAACTGCACTTCTGAGCTCAGTTTTCTCATCTATAAAATGGGGATACCAATGTCTTTCTTTCCAGATTATGTCATAGATGACGTGAAATCATTGGCCATAGTTTTCCAATGCCTTTCCTGCAAGTAGGGCCAGTCCTGGGGCCAGAATTAACAAGGACATTATACAGATTAGTTAGAAGATTCCATATGGATAGGTTATTTGATATTGAAAGCTGACACTTTTTTCCCAAAAAAAATGGAAGAAGTTGATATTTATAAAAGTAATATAAATACATTTTTTAAAACTAAAAAAAATATCAAAAAGAAACTAAACAGAGGTACTGCCCCAAGCCTTCAACAGTGATCACCAACAACACAACTCAGAGGGAGGGATCAACATTCCTCCGCCTTCCTTGTTCATTGTCCTGCTCTCACGTGCATATGAGGTGACTGAAAATACCATGGCTTGGGTCAGGCGCACCTTAGTTTTCAAAGTGACATCTCTGCTCTTCAACACTCTATAGAGGTCTTTTGCAGCAGATCTGCCCTGTGCAATAAGGCACCTGATTTCCTGCCTGCTGCTTCCAAGAAAAATGAAATCATCCCTGACAACTTCCATCTTTTCTCCATTTATCATGCTGTTGCTTATTGGTCCAGTTGTGAGGATTTTTGTGTTCTTTACATTAAGGTGTAATCCATACTGAAGGCTGTAGTCTTAGGTTGTCATCAGGAAGTGCTTCAAGTCTCTTTCACTTCCAGTGAGCAAGGCTGTATCATCTGCATATCACATTTTTCGGAGAGAGCCAAACCAAGGCTTGGAAGGCAGACATAACATAGCAACTAAGTGGCGGGCCTAGAGTATGAACCCAGGTTGTTTTGCCTCAAGGGTCTGTGTTTCTTCTCCACAATCACAGCCCCACAGATTCACGCCATCACTCACATTGGCTGCAAAGAATCCTATTTTCTGTATGTAACGCAACCTCCCCATCCGACAGCCCAAGTCCAGCAAGGTGGGGCCTTTCACCCTCCTCCCTTCCTTGTGCCCTAGCCAGCTGGCCTCCTCTGTTTGGCATTGTCTAATTACCCTGATTCCCAGATATGGGAAACAGTAATATTCCCCGACTACTTCCTCCTATAATTTCATGTAACAGGTCTCCGCAAATAGAAAGTCCTTAATTTTAATTGCATATTATGCTCTCTTTCTGAGGGCAGATAGCTATTTATTCATCCAGCTAATTGTTCAAGAGACAAAGACACGGAATATTTCACACCAGTGAAGTATTTGCTAGTTGCGATTACTGCTGGGCCAACGTTACATTCCCCTGATTTCCCTAATTCTAGGAGCTCCTGAGGAAATCTTGGCATCTTTAAAAAGTTTTATGTTTTTGGCTTCACCTATCTATGATTATGTAAAGGCCAACAAATCCCAGAGCTGTATTATTACCAGTGATGATAACAGTAATCTAGACAACGTCTACAAGCATAGCCATGTTTTCCTTGACAAAGGGGGAAACAGAATAGTGTTTACTAAACACCTGCTGTACGTCAAGCCCCTGGTGGTGCAAACAGTTAAGATTGGAAGTCCGAGCCCACTCTGAAGTGCCTGGGAAAAAAGGGCTGGTGATCTACTTCCAATAACTCACCCACTGAAAACCTTATGGAATACAGCTGTACTCTGGTGCACATGGAGTCATTTTGAGTCAGAATCAATTCTATAGCTTTTTTTCTTTTTCCTTCTTCTTCTTTTTAATGGGGAAGCAGATGTCAGGCCCCAGGGGAAAGACATGTTTTCACACTCTAGAAAGGAAGTGCAGCCTTCAGATCCGAGTGGCTCAAGAACTGAAGAAGGGGCAGGAGGAGGGTGGCAGGGGCATGCCTAGGGTGGAGCTGGGGGAGAGCCAGGGCTAAGCAATCCATCAGCCTGCACCCAGGCTCTGCCACTTCTCTGCACCTTTTACACGGAATAAATGGTATCTGAATGAGCTCAGATACAGCGCACCCTGGAGCAAGAGCCTTGCCAAGAGTTGAACTTCTGAGCTCAGTTTTCTCATCTACAGAATGGGGATACCGATGCCTTGCTTTCAGGATTGTGTCAAGGCTTATATGAAATCACTCAGTCAAAAGTGCCCAGAACTCAGCAAACACTGGCCACTGTTAAAAATCTGGCCCATGGTTCTCCAATGCCTTCCCTGGAAATACAGCCAGTCCTGGGGGACAGAATTATCAAACACATATGACAGACTAGTTAGAAGGTTCCATGTAGCTGCTGTTGGGGTTGTTAGGTGCTGTCAAGGTGGTTCCAGCTCATAGCGACTCCATGCCCAACAGAACGAAACTCTGCCCAGTCCTGTGCCAGCCTCACGGTCCTTGCTGTCCCTGAGCCCCCGTTACAGCCACCATGTCAGCCCGTCTCATTGAAGGCCTTCCCTCTTCGCTGACCATCCACTTTACCGAGCACGGTATCCTTCTCCAGGGAATAGTCCCTTCTGACCACATGACCAAAGTAGGGCAGACGAAGTCTGGTCATATGGATCGGTTATTTCATATTGAAAGCTAACACTTTTCTTCCCCCCTCAAAAAAAAAAAAAATGGAAGAATTTGATTATAAAAGTAATACAAATACATTCTTTAAAAGCCAGAAAATACTAAAAAAATACCACAAAGAAAGTAAATGTGGGTAATACGTGTTATTACGCTTCCGTGAATCTCAACGTTCCCGTATATAAAATGGACCTCAGTCGATGAAGGCTGTTGGGAGCGTGCAATGAGCTGGACTCTCTAAAGAGCAAACCTGGCTCCAGGCCCAGAGAAACCCCAGGAGAAGCCTCCAGTTCTTCCTAAAACATTCTGTTCAAAATAGGCCAATAATGCAACCTTGAATTCTGAGGACCCACAGTGGAAAACACCCCACTCCCAAAGCAACCCTTGCACCAAGGCCAGCAAATGTCTCTTGAAGAACAGGTGTTGCCCATCCCTTGAGGATGCAGGTGCTCACAAATGGCAGGATTACCCCTAGCTGCTGTGGGGGCACTCAGGGGTGGGATCACATACCTCTCCTGATGATAACAAATGACTGTGCAGGGCATTTTATTTGCAGAATGCAGGATTGTCATGGTGACTGGGCCTGGGGGAGGGCGGTGGGGGCCCCTGTGGGCATGCAGGAAGCTGGGAGGGGGCAGCAGAGGGCAGGAAGAGCCGCAGGCTACGGAGCACCCTGAGGTGAAGAGAGGAGGGAGCAGTGAGTAGAATCTGATCCACTCACGCAGCCCTGAGATGGTGCTGTGTCCCTGTATTCATTTAGTCAATGAACCTCGGCTGAGCATGGGTGTCATATAACACCAACTCGCTCTAAGTGATTGGAGGAAGGCACCGTGTGCTGATCATCTCTGCAGCTCCCAGCATCTTAAAAAGTGGCCATGGTGGAGGGAAGGAGATACAAAACGGCTTCCCAGGGAAGAGGAACCTATACTTGGCTCCCCCGTTTCCCAATGGGGCCATTTGACCTCGGGACCTTTGGCTCTGCCTCTTCCTCTAACCAAGGTGGGCAGGGAATCAAACTGTACCTCTCCCACTTCCTGGCTATGTGACCTTGGGCAAATCACGAAAGTGCTCTATGCCTCAGTTTCTCTTCTGTAAAACAGCATTAAACATGTGAACAGAGGAAAAATATCTCGAAGTTTCCGAGTAAAGCATTAGCCATGATCAGCTGTAATGCACACTCCGCCAGAACTCTGTTGCTGAAAGCAAAAGCCTAACTGGGGAGACTGAAGTCAGTGCAATTGCTTGTTTGCCACCTGACAAACTCCTACACAGCCTTCAAATCCCCAATCAGGGCTCACCTTTTACAAGAAGGCTTCTCCTCCTTAGGGTCTGCTCCCCAGACCATCAATCTTGCTATTGACATTTCTGTCACCTTGTTCTATGGCTGACTTATCCTTGCCCACCCATCACCTAGCACTGCCTGGGAGGGACTGAACACCAACATGTATCAAAAGATGAGTAAGTGAAAAGATGAATGAATGATGTCCCCAGGAGGAGCGCAGATAGAAAGTAACACCTTGAAGTAATGTGGTCATATTTTAAAATTTCCAAGACGAGACAGACTCCTATAAGCACACACACAGAAACAAAGAGGCCATGCATATGGAATATGAGAATAGGAGGCCTGGAGACTTCTCAGCCCAGTACATTATATCTCAGAAGGCAGCAGAACAGCATCCATATGCTTCATGGGAAACGCTGTGACCCAGGAATTCTATTCCTGTCAGCTAGTCATTCATGTGGAATAGCAACACATAGACATGACCAGATAGGAACTGCAGAAATACAGGTCCAAGGACTTTTTTAATACTTAAAAACTGCCAGGAGAATTTAGAGTAGAAATTATACCTTGCAAATCAATGTTGCTGTTGTTGCTGTTGGGTGCCACAAAGTCTATTCCGACTCACAGCATCCCTAAAGGACAGAGTAGAAGTGCCCTGCAGGTTTCATAGGCTGTGATCTTTACAGAAGCAGACTGAAGTCATACTGCCTGGGCTGGGATACTCATTCAGATGCTCTATGATGAGAGGGCAAGTTAGTCACTTCTTGGCACCTCACTTTCCCATCTGTGAAATGGGAACAAGGATGGTACCTACCTCACAGCACCTACTTCTGATAGTGTTGAGCAGGATTATCCATGAACAGTGCTGGCCCTGTAACTGGTTGTGATAGGTCACCCTAGTACCCTGCAGGAACAAAGACTTCTCCCTCTAGCCACTGGAGTACTGCCAAATGACTTCAACAGCCAGCCCTTGGAAGACTGGTTTGGCTGAAGAAAATTACTCACCCAGGATCATGCCTCTTTCCAGGGTGGTCCACAGCCAATGACTTACCAATACAGGGGGTGGCCCACCCCCTTGCCTCACTTCCAATAATTCTGAAAGGCCATCCCAACTTCAGAGCTCCCTGTGGGGTCAGCTGAGGCCTTTGTTGGTCAGAAATGCAGTTGACTTCTCCCTCTGCTTGATGCCACTTCTTGACTTCAAGGGCACTCCCTAATAAATATGTTGGACGTTAATATCCATCTCAGAGATGGCTTTCTGGGGAACACAGGCAAATAGACCAACTGAGACCCCAATTTAGGACCATTACTTGAGGATACAAAGCACTTCAAGGCAAGGTGAATGCACTGTATCCACCTTCTACCCAACAACTTACTCACTGCAAATACCTTTTCTCAACAGCTTAAAACGGTGGCTGCACATATGGACTTAACCAAATGGAATCACAAGAATCACGGTGACTACATCTGTGGAAAGAGGCTCAATATTATCAGTCAGAACAAGGCCAGGAGCTGACTGTGGAACAGACTATCAATTGTTCATATGCAAGTTTCAAAATGAAGCTGAAAAAAA
>NW_006921656.1:9773258-9780845 GCF_000298275.1 Orycteropus afer afer | reverse complement strand
CGACTGGAAGAGATTGGTATTTGTGTCCATTCCAAAGATAGGTGATTCCACATAATGTGGAAATTATCAAACAATATCATTAATATCACATGGAAGTAAAATTTTGCTGAAGATAATTCAAAAATGGTTGCAGCAGTACATCAATAGAGAACTGATAAAAATTCAAGTTACACTCAAAACACAGTGTGGAACAACAGGTATCACTGCTGATGTCAGATGGATCTTAGCTGAAAGCAGAGAATACCAGAAAGATGTTTTCCTGTGTTTTATTCAGTATGCAAAGGCACTGTACTGTGTGGATCGTAAAAAATAATGGATAACATTGTGAGGAATGAGAATTCCAAAACACTTAATTGTTCTCATGAAGATCCTGTACATAGACTAAGAGCCAGTTGTTTGAACAGAAGAAGAGGGTACTGAATGGTTTAAAATAAGGAAAGGTGTGCATCAGGGTTGTATCCTTTCATACTTATTCCATCTGTATGGTGAGCAAATAATCCAAGAAGCTGGACTGTATGAAGAAGAATGCAGGACCAGAATTGGAGGAAGACTCATTAATAACCTTGATATGAAGATGACACAACCGTGCTCGCTGAAAGTGAAGAGGACTTGAAGCACTTATTGATGAAGAACTATAGTATTCAGTATGGATTAAACATCAACATAAAGAAAACAAAAATCCTCACAACTAGACCAATAAGCAACATCACAGTAATTGGAGAAAAGACTGAAGTTGTCAGAGATTTTATTATACTTGGATCCACAATCAATGCTCATGGAAGTAGCAGTCAAGAAATATAAAAAAATAAAAAAACATATTGCTCTGGGCAAATGTGCTGCAAAAGACCTCTGTAAATTCTTAAAGAACAAAAACACCACTTTGAATACTAAGGTATATCTGGCCCAAATCATGGTGTTTTCAATCACCTCATATTCATGTGAAAGCTGGACAATGAATTAGGAAGATCAAAGAAGAACTGATGCGTTTCAATTGTGGTGTTAGTGAAGAAAACTGAAAACACTATGTACTGTCAGAAAAAGGAACAAATCCATCTTGGAAGTAATGTCAGAATGCTCCTTAGTGAGAATGGCCAGACTTCATCCCATGTACTTTGGTCATGTTGTCAGGAGGGACAAGTACCTGAGGAAGGATATCATGGTTGGTAAAGTAGAAGGTCCACGAAAAAGGGGAAGACCCTCAATGAAATGGATTGACACAGGGATGAGATGATGGGCTCAAGCATAGCAAGGATTGTGAGGATGGCGCAGGACCAGGCAGTGTTTTTTCTGTTCTGCACAGGATTGCTGAGTCAGAACTGACTCAACTGCACCTCCACAACAACAACAATCTACCCTGGAATGGGAAGTCATTCATTTTGATAGAAATAAACAAACATTCTGATTATGGTGCCTCAATCAGCACCATTATCCAAGAGCTTATAAAGCATTTGGTTGACCAGCATGGGTTCTCACATAACATCATGTCACACCAACATATACACTTTAGGAAGGCCCATGGCAAAGAAACAGAAAACCAAGAAAACAACGAGGAAATATAATAAATGGAATGGGTAAAACAGAATAAAATGGCAGTGATGGCAAATGATCAAATATACAAAAAATGCAAATAGGTTAAACTGTCCTTAAAACACTCAGATGGGTGGAAAATAAAATCTAACCCTTTGCTCTTCATTAGAAACACATTTGAAATAAAATGACAAAGCAAGATAAAAATAAAGTAAAGAATGTGAGAACAGAGCTAGAAAGATATTAAGACTTTCTGGGGTCACCTACATGGTTTGGAAAGAATCTTTAGGTGACTCTTATATTACTTCCTAGGGGATCACACTCTCCTGATTTAAAGGAAAATGATGAGCCCATCATATATTTGGTGGTATCCAAAGCTGTTGTCAGAGGAAAATGTATAGCCTTAAAAGCTCTTAATATTAGATAAGACTAGATTAAAATAAATAGAATAAGCCTTTCACTGGATAAATTTTTAAAATATATGGGCCTGCCTGATGGAATTAAAAATAGAAAAGCAAAAACTAAGGATAAAATTGCAAAACAAATCCAAAAACTGGTTTAAAATACCAAAAAAAAAATAATAATAATAATAATACCACTGTCGATTACTGCCATCAATTCGATTCGACTCATAGCGACCCCCCCCCCTTGAGTTTCCAAGATGGTATCTCTATGGAACTAGATTGTCCAATCTTCCTTCCAAGGAGTAGCTGCTGGCTATGAACTGCTAGCCTTCTGGTTAGCAGTCAAATGCCGTAGGCTCTACACCATGAGAGCTCCCTGGTTAAACACAGACATATAAAAATTTAAAGAATCTTACTAGGAAGATAAAATCACAGATACAGACACATTTTTAAAAAATCATAAAAATCTGTTGTCCTAGTTATCTAGTGCTGCTAAAACTGAAATACCTCAAATGGATGGCTTTGACAAATAGAAATTTGTGATCTCACAGTTCAGGAGGCTAGAAGTCAGAATTCAGAGCACCTGCTGTAGGAGAAGGTTTTATCTCCCTGTCAGCTCTGGAGGAAGGTCTTTGTCTCCCTTCAGCACCTGTGGGCCTGGTGTTCCTTGCAGGTCTTCATGTGTCTTGGCATCAGTCTTCCCCTGAGTCCAGGAGGCTCTCAGCACAGGGACCCTGGGTCCAAAAGCTGTGCTCTGCTCCCAACTCTTCTTTCTTGGGGGTAGTCAAGAACCACCTCTCTGCTCCCTGCGCCTTCCTCCCTGTTCCCTTGGTGATGCAGGCTATACCCCATGGAAACACCTCTTACATCGGATCAGGGCTGTGACCTGAATAACAGAGTTACATCCCATCTTAATCCCCTCACAAGTGATTGTAAGATCATATCATGGGGTGATGACATGGTTACATAATTGTCAAGCCACTGAGAAACATGACCCACTCAAGTTGACACATATTGTGGGGGACATGATTCAAGCCACAACATATGTATAGTTAGTTCTATGCTACTAAATTGTTTAAGTTGATTAAATAAATGATTTAAAAGGAAAATATGAATAACATTAGTTCAAGGAAGAGGGAAATACCTCAACAAAGCAGAGAAATAGCAGAAGAAATTCAATGTTTTTTGTTTTTTTTAAGTTAAGGAATGGATCATGGCTCATTCCTTTGTCTCTCAGGAAAAATGGAGATTCTCCCTTACCCATTTTGGGATGCAAAATCATCATGTTTAGAAACTGACAAAAATAAAATAAAAAGCAGAAAGGCCATTCTCTCAAACTCTTACAGAGGCAAAAATCTTAAATAAAATACAGCCAGGAATATCCAGTAGTATTTTAAAAGGACAACATTCATAAAGTATGGATAGGACATCGTGTTCAATAAACCCCAAAATAGATCTTATGCCAGTAACATGAAAAACAGTCTGACATTAGAAAATTCCTAATGTGCGTCATTAATAAAGCAAAGGACAAAAAAATCAATCACCTTGATGGATGACCAATTGGTAATTAATCAAGTTTGTATCTATTACTGATTATTTTTAAATTAGTAGCATAGAAAGCTACTTCCTTATGGCGATATGTATCTGAAGCCTAAAGAAAATATCTGACCGGTGGAAAATTAGAGATATTCCTGCCAAGACATTGTAGAGCGGGTTTTACAAAGTAGAAACCCAAAGATAAAACCTTGCAAAATAAGACAGACAGAATTCATTTTGTACAGAGAAAGATAAAACTTTGGAAGAAAAAAACAACAACAGTAAACCTTAACAAAAAGTAACAGTTTGGGAAACATATTTTAATGTATCTGAAAATCAAAATACTAATTTTTTCATAAATAAAGAATTCTTAGAAGAGCTTCCCAAGTTAAAAAAGAAGAAACACAAAGGGTCATTAAACAGATACCATTTTCCAATTCACGGGAAATTTAAAAAATTAAATAAAAATGTGATATGACTTTTTATCTACCAAATTAGCCTAATTAAAAATAAGAATGATGGTATTGGATGCTTTCAAAGACTAGGGGAAAATGCACTGTCATCAAGTGCTTGTAGAAATTTATTACAATTTTTCAAAAAGCAATGAGGTAGTAAGTTTTAAAATACTCAAAAATATTTATACCTTGACCTACTACTGACTCTACCTCTAGGAAGGCAATCTGACGGAGGGAAACAGACATACACTTCATGACAGACAACGGCATCCATACTAATGACAGACTGGAACTAACACCCAGGTTCAACAGCAGGGCACTGGTTAAAAACATTATATGCACATGAAAACCTAGATTACCGTTACAAATTAGTTAGGAAAAAAAAAAAAAAAAAACCATATTTAATGATACTTGGAAATAAACCAAAACCAAACCAAACTCACTACCATCAAGTCAATTCCAACTCATAGAGACCCCTTCTGGGTTTTCTGAGTTGGTAAATCTTTACAGAAGTAGATTGCCCAGTCTTCCTTCTGTGGAGTGGCTAGTGGGTTTGAAATGCCAACTTCTGGTTGGCAGTCAAATGCCTTAGGCACTATGCCACCAGAGCTCAGAGCTTTGTTAAGTGAATAAATTATGTTACCAACGGCACATACAGCATGACTTCTCTGGTAGCACAGTGGTTAATGCATTTGGCTGCTAACAAAAAAGGTCTGTGATTCAAACCCACCAACTGCTCCTTTGGAGCAAGATGAGGCTGTTTCTATAAAGATTTACAGCTTTGGAAACCCTATGGAGCAGTTCTACTCTGTCTAATAGGGTCACCATGCATCAGAATCGACTCTATGGCAGTGGGTTTGGGTGACAAGAAAAAAGACAAAGAAGATAGATAAAGCTTCCTTCCTTCCTTTCTTCCTTCCCTCCTTCTTTTCTCTCTTTCAAAAGAACACTGAGTAAGCATCTAGTACTCAGCAGTATGGATTACACCTCAACATGAAGAAAACAAACATCCTCACAACCGGACCAATAGGCAACAACATGATAAGCAGAAAAGACTTAAGTGTGTTATGGATTTCATTTCATTTGAATCCACAACCAACACCCATGGAAGCAGCAAGCAAGAAATAAAACAACATATTTGCATTGGTCAAATCGTCTGCAAAAGACCTCTGTAAAGTGTTAAAAAGCAAAGATGTCTCTTTGAGGACTAAGGTGCACCTGCCCCAAGCCATGGTATTTTCAATCACCTCATATGCATGTGAGAGCTGGACATCGAATAAGGAAGACTGAGGAAGAATTGATGCCTTTGAATTACGGTGCTGGTGGAGACTATTAAATATGCCACGGACTGCCGGAAGAATGAGCAAATCTGTCTTGGAAGAAGAAAAGACAGAATGCTCATTAAAAGCAAGGCTGGCAAGACCTCATCTTATGTACGTTGGCCATGTTGTCAGGGAGGACTAGTCCCTGGGGAAGGACATCATTCTTGGTAGAGGGTGTGTGGAAAAACAAGGAGATCCTCAGCGGGATGGAATGGCACAGTGGCTGCAAAACCCAGCTCAAACACAGCGCCGGTTATGGGGACGGTGCCCGACAGGGCAGGGGCTTGTTCTGTTGTCCACAGGTGCTTTGGACCTCTAAGGCTGCTCTAACAGAAAATACAAGGGGATGACTTTAACAAACAGGGCTTTATTCTCTAACTGTTCAGGAGGCTAGAAGGTCCATGTCCAAAGTGCCAGCTCTCGGGACTGGGTGAAAGCCCCTTGAGCTTGGGCTTCAGCTCTGCTTCTTGCTCCTGGCCCACTGCAGCTGGTGGCTTATCTTCACTCAGGCAGCTGCTGGCTGCTGAGTGAGGCTGACAAACCCAAGGTCAACAAATAAAATAGCACAATCCCAAGATTATCAAGCAACACAGCAGGCCACTAGTTCAAGCCCAGAAACAGTCCAAGATGGGCAGGCAACATGGCAGGCTGCTGAACAGCAACTCGGCTACCTAAAGTGTCCCAGCGTGCCAAAAAGCTAGAGACCTCTCTGAAAGCTGCTTCTTACACACCGGAAGCAGAACAAATCCCTAAGGCAGCTACTGAGCTGCTCCAGTAGATTCCACCGTGGACTTAATTACCAGTCTCATCATGGAGAAGCACTACAACCAGCTGCCCAGCCACTCAACCAGGCCCAGCCAAGTTGACACACAACCTCAACTACCACACTGGGGTTAGTGTAAGTCAGAACAGACTCAACAGCAGCTAACAACAATAACAAATGCAGCAAGCCCAGCTCCAGAAATTGGCTCAAACAGTGTCAAACAAAAGGGGCAAGATTCCTGTCTGCATGATATGTATTCATGTTATTTCTGGATGGTAGGATTAATAGTGGTTTTCATACTCTTCTTTGAGATTTTATAGATTTTTCCCAAACGTCTTACATAAAACGTGATTTTGAGCATAGTTTTATCGCCCCAGGCTATAATTTGGAATCTGCTGGAAATCTCTAAAAAAAAAAAATACTAATGCATAAGCTAATACAACAGATTTTTAGAAAATTTTGTATCAATTGGAGAAAAGGTAAATAAATAGAAGAAAACTTGACCTCTACCCCCTAACCACACCCAGAAATCAATTCTAGGTGAATGGTAGACTTCAATGTGAAAGATAAGATGTGTTGTTGTTCTTAGGTGCTGTCAAGATGGTACCAGTTCACAGAGACCCTATGTACGAAGAAGGGAAACACCATCTGGTCCTTCATCATCCTCACAATTGTACCTGTGTTTGAGTCCACTGTTATCAGTCCATCACATTGAAGGTCTATGCCTTTTTCACTGACACTCTACTTTACCAAGTACGATGTCCCTCTTTAGGGACTGATCCCTCCTGATCACATGACCAAAGTACCTGAGATGAACTCCTGCCATCCTTGCTTCTCAGGAGCATTCTGGTTGCACTTCGTCCAAGACAGATTCATTCATTCTTTTGGCCGCCCATGGTATTCAATATTCTTTGCCAACACCATAATTCAAAAGACAATAAATGCGGATGAAAATGTTGAAACAATTGTCATCATTTTCCCATAAAGGAAATGATCAAGCAATTTAACGACATTAAAATTAAGAACCTCTGTTCATAAAACACAACAATAACCACAAAACATTAAGGAGGAGAAAAGCAAGGCAGGACTTTTTCTACACATGCAACGAATAAAAGGTTTTCATCCAAAACATATAAGGAAAAACCAGGCGACCGAATAGGAAAGTGATTTAGAGACTTCAGTACCACTTCACGAAAAAGGATATCCAAATGGCTTCTAACAAATGAGACGTGAGCAACCTCAATAGCCATCAGGGAATTGCAAATTAAAGTGATAATGAGATACGACCCCACACTCCTCAGCAATGGCTAAAATTAAAAAGGCTGACAGTACTAAGGGTTGCTGAGATGTGGTGTAGGGAAAACTCTCATGTACTATTGTTGCCAGCTGTAGAAAGGTACAACCTCATAATTTAGAAAGCACTTAGGTATTCATTATGCAATATAACTGAAGACACACATACTCTTAATCCAGCAATGCTGCTCCTAAGCACAGACAATGCAAAAATGTGGCAGTATATACACTGAAAATTCCTAAGAGCATTATTTATAATAGTCCAGTATAGGATCCAAACCAACCAT
>NW_006921656.1:9770868-9772998 GCF_000298275.1 Orycteropus afer afer | reverse complement strand
AGTATAGCTGGAATGCTCCTTAGAAGCAAGACTTTGTCCGATGTACTTTTGGACATGTTCTCAGGAGTGATCAGTCCCTGGAGAAGGACGTCATGCTTGGTAAAGCAGAGGCTCAGAGAGAAAGAGGAGGACCCTCAATGAGATGGACGACACAGTGGCTGCGACAATGCACTCAGTCATAGCAACGATTGTGAGGATGGTGCAGGACTGGGCGGTGTTTCATTCCATTGTGCACGGGGTCGCCATGAGCTGAACATCACAAGGGCAGCAAACATCACCACTTGAGATCGATCCTCTACCTTGGTAAGTTTGTCAATTTCCCAGAGATAAAGCCCACATGATTCCATTCTGAATTCTGCCAACAGTGGCTAGAGTGTCATAGTGATGACACTAATGCTTGTCTGGGCTGAGACAATTTGTCCTGGAGCTCAGAAACTAGCCCTGAAGATGACTGTATCAAGAGGCCAGATTAAAAAAAAAAAAACACCCCACCCTTTACTGGCAGGGTGACTTTGGGTGAGGCATGTAGTCTGTCTTAGTTCTCTCCAAACCAAACCAAACTCACTGTCTTCTAGTTGATTATAACTCATAGCAACCCCCATTGGGTTTTGAAGGCTGTCAATCTTTATGGAAGCAGACTGCCTCATCTTCCTTCTGTGAAGCAGCTGGTGGGTTTGAACCACCAACCTTCTGGTTAGCAGTCAAATGTCTTAGGCACAATGCCACCAGAGCTCCTTATCAGAATTTAGTTCTCTAGTGCTGCTGTAACACAGATAACCACAACTGGTGGCTTTAAAGAACAGACATTTATTTTCTCACAGCCTTGGAGGCTCAAAGTCCAAATCAGGGTCCCAGCCATGTTGATTCCTTCCTCGTCAACAGCGTCAGGCATTCTTCGGTTCCTTGGCCTGCCTGATCCTCACATGGCATCTGTCTCCCCCATGTGTGCTTCTCTGTGTCCACACTGCTCTTTTTAAACCCTGTGGAGCACAGTTCTACTCTGAACCATATAAGGTCATCCTGAGTTGGAAATGACTTGAGGAAAACTGGTTGGTTGGTTACAACTCAGAAGTGATTAGGTAGGACCCACCCCACACTGGTATGACTTTATTAACCCAACAAAATGAAAACCCCTATTTTCATTGGGTTTCTGAGGTTGCACATCTTTACAGAAGTAGATTGCCCCATCATCCTTCCATGGAGAAGCTGATGGGTTTGAACTGCTGACCTTTTGGTTAACAGCCAAATGCCTTATCCACTATGCCACCAGAGCTCCCTTGTTTCCAAATAGGGTCATACTTATAAGCACCTGGTAAGGATTTCAACACATACTTTGAGAGGACACAGTTCAATCCATAGCACTCTGCAACACTCGGTGTCCATGTCTGTAAACTGAGACAATGACGAAGATCACCAGCTGCCCTAGATGTTCTGGTGAGCACTCACTGGGATAAGGAATACAAAATCCCAAACACATAATATGTGTTCAGCTACAAAAATGCCTCCTGCCCCACACCCAGCAGGTGGCTGGCTAAGAACTGATAAAGCAAATCCTACAGGCTGATCTGGATGGAGCCAAGTGAGCTAACACAACACCACCAAACCATTCTGTGAGGCTGCGCTTGGGCACACAACGCTCACCAGGGGAAAACAGATTCAGAAAGATCCCTTTGTGCTGGTCTGCAGACCAGATGGTCAGATGTGGCAAAACAGCTCCCCGCTTCCCACAGCAGCTACCTCCAAAACAGTTACCCCACTTCTCTGCCGTCTAGCCCCTCAAGGATCATTTTCATCCAAATGCCAGCAGCCAGTTGCACCCTGTTCTAAATGGGAAGCAGCACCCTGCAGCCATGAGTCCCACAGATGATTGTAACTGCTTCCGATTGTAACTGCTCCTGACGCCTGGGTATCTGCTGCCCTGGAACTGCCTTCTGCATGAGGAGAGGGTGGGTGTGGACACATTGTTTTCTTGAGCCAGAAAAGGGAAACAAGAATTCATCCTAATGTCCCCACAAATGTATACGCTGGCATTGATCTATGAACAGAAAGGTGTGTGTGTCCATATACCATACTGCTGGGGTTGCACATCTCTGCTCCCCTAAACCACCATGGGCTTAGATTACCCAGCAG
>NW_006921656.1:9698007-9769889 GCF_000298275.1 Orycteropus afer afer | reverse complement strand
ATGGGGCAATCTACTTCCATAGTGATACTGCCTCGGAAACCCAAGGAGGGATCGCTATGAGTCGAGGGCACATAACACAACAACAACAACAACAGTGTTAATTGGGAGCTCTGGTAGTGTTGTGCCTAAGGCATTTGACTGCTAACCAGAGGCTGGCAGTTCAAACCCATCAGCCACTCCTCAGAAGGAAGGTTGGGCAATCTACTTCCGTAGAGATACCGCCTTGGAAATCTAAGGAGGGGTCGCAATGAGTTGGGTCCAACTCGATGGCACATAACAACAACAGCAGGGTTTAATTAGTAACAAGTCCCTGAATGGTGCAAACAATGAACATGCTCAGATGGTAGCCAAAAAGTTGGAGGTTCGAATCCACTGAGAGATGCCTCAAAGGAAAAGCCTGGAGATCTACTTCCAAAAATCAGCCACTGAAACTCTCTAGAGCACATAGTCCTGGTCTGACATGCATGGGGTCGTCATGAGTCAGAAGTGACTCCATGGCAACTGGTTAGTGCTTATCACTATCTGATGTTACACAATATAACAAAGAGGGAGTTCTGTCTTTATGGGTATTCACAGCTGTATCCCAATCATCAGGGGTAGGCAACCCTATTCTGCTAAGGGTCAGAGAGTATATATTTTAGGCTTTGCATAGAGTCTTTGTCTCAACTGTTCAACTCCACCATTGTAGCATGAAGGCTGCCATACAGTACCCATTGCTGTTGAGTTGATTCTGACTCAGTGACCCTATGGGACAAGGCAGAACTGCCCCATAGGGTTTCTAAGCCTGTAATCTTTACAGAAGCAGACTGCCACATCTTTCTCCCACAGAGCACCTTCTGGGTTCTAACTTCTGACCTTTTGGTTAGCAGGTGAGCGATTAACCACTGTGCCCCTAGACAGTATGCAAAAGAATGAGCTTGTCTGAGTTCTAATAAAACTTTATTTACAAAAACAGATGGAGGGCTAGACTTCACCCATCAGCCATAGTTTGCCAGCCCTTGATCTAGAACAATGCTGGGTACACAGCAGGTCTTCAGTAAATGGAATGGAATAGCTGAATGGAAGAGCTTATCAAGTGCCTATTTTATGCCAGGCGTCATATGCAAGCTCTCTTTCAGCCATTTCCTTTTATCCACAGAACCACCCTGTCAACTGGGGACTGCTGTCTCTGATCAACAGGTGAAAGGACAGAGGCTGTGAAAGGATCTCTGGCTTCTCCTCAGGCTGCCACCAGGAAGCGGCAAGGAGAGGATGGGAATTTGGCTCCTTCGGGCTCCTGAGCATCCCACCAGTGGACATGTGTCTCTCGTCATCACTGGACATCACTTGAAAATGCCAGGTCATGCTGGAGATGGTGACTACCATGAAGCAACACCATCATTTTATGTCCTTTCCCTCATTTGACCAGCCAGGGTGCACCAGCTACCATCCTGGGCACCACGCTCCACCCAGTATGCTACACACTTTAGTCAGACTCAGGCTCTATGGTATTTGAGACAAAGGAGCTGTGAAACCAGCATGCAGGAAACATGGACTGTGTGCCAGGCACCAGGCTGTGGACATCAGAAACATGGTTCTGACTCTGGGCCTGCCTTCAGGAGGAAAGGCAAGATGGACAACTCCTTGAAAGCTCTTCTACATCCAGGCACTGAGTACTTCCCTGGCCAGGCCAGGTCGAAGGTGATGGGGGGCATTAGAAATGCCAGACAATGTCACAGGAAACCAAGGAAAGAAGATGGACTTGGACTTTGGGCTTAGGGAAGGCTGTGTGGTTAAGGCCATGGGTCTGGGGAGTCAGACTTCAGATTAAGTTCTACTCCTACCACCTACTAGCTATGAAGACCTTGGGAACATGACTAAGTGTCTCAGAAAACAGTGATAAAAATAGCACACATGCCCCAAAGAAACAACAACAAAAGCTACACATTTTGGAAGATTAAAATGGACAAATAAGTAAAGTGACCGGCCCACTGTTTAATGCAGAGTACTTACAACGTGGCCACAGCACCACTGGCTTCCTCTTTACGTGGTCATGGCCTGGAAGGATGGAGAGAAGTCAGCTAGGTGTGAGGAGTGTGGGAGAAGCTGGGACCCCAGGTAATTAGATAGCCGGAAGCCAGAAAGGTCTCCACACTGGATCTCAAGACCCATTGGATCCAATCAATCCCCCAAGGAGGGATTCTATCTGCTGCTATCGTTGGTGTTGTTGGTAGCCGTGGAGTCAATTCTGATTCATGGGACCCCATGTCTGCAGAGCACGACTGGCCCACAGGGTGTTTCAAGGCTGTGACCTTCCAGAAGGAGAATGCCAGGCTTGTCTCTGGGGTGCCTGTAGGTAGGTTCAAAATGTCAACCTTTCAGCTAACAGTCCAGGACTTAACTGTGTGTGCCACCCAGGGAACTATCTGCTAAGATGCAGAGAAACACCCCTTGCCCAGAGCTGCCTGGAGGTCCTAGGAAGTCAGTCCATGCTTCTGCCCCATGATCATCAAGTCCAGCTGCACCGGGTGTAGACACTGGGCTGGAGCCTGCTGAATGCACCTGTTGTCATGCCGCCCTCTGCCCAGCCCAGTCTCTAGTGTCAGTGTGGATGCAAAACCAAAGGTTTGGGGCTTGACACAGATGCCACAAAGCTTCTATTGATGCTTCCACAAATGCTTGAGTGGGGTGGCACAGTGGCTGGCTGGATCTGGTCCATGGGATCTGAGAAAGGATGTGCAGAGAACCCAAGGTCTGTAGCCATCAGCCCCATACCCTTCTTAGCAGGCAGGCAGGCACTAACGGAGTGTGAGATTCCTCCCGTGGACTTCAGAATGAGGTGGACATGGGTCTGTGATGAGCAGGGGAGGCAGGGCCACAGGTCCTGGAATGTTGACCCTGGAGGGCACTCCATCTAGAACTTCTTCAGAGGATGTGGGCAAGTACGCAAGGAGGGTGAGGGGCAGCTATGAGGAATTGTCCAAGGATGCAGTCGTCTATCCACTTTGCTCTTATTTCCACCTACTGTTTGTGGCTGCCATCTTCCCTCCTGGCTCAGTGAAAGGAGCCAGCTTGGGAACTGGCCACCAGAGCTGACCCAACCCACACTGCATGTGTCTCTGGCAAGCAACCTGCTCTGCCTTGGAGGCTGTTGTCTTCATTCCCTTTCTTATCTAAAACCAATTCCAACTGACCCACTACCTCCCACACACTTTAACTCAGAGGAAGACCGATACTGTAATTATGGGGTATGGTCTTTATATGTCTCTCAGCAGAGCTCAAATGACCTAATAGGCTATTTTGGAAGGACTTCTTGGCCTTGTTTAAAGGCCTTGCATGCTGTTCAAAAATGAGTTCCAAGTGGAGAAAACTGAAATCAGGACTTCCCAAAGACAGCCATGACCCTAGGACTTCGCCTGGACTCCTGGGAGCTCCTTGGGTTTGATGTTTGACCAGTGCCTACTCTGGTGCACCTCTCAGCCCCTGTGGCCGAGCTGAGGCAGCCAGAACTTTCTGTGTCCAAGCTCACGTGCCCTGCCCACCCTCCCAGGAGCAGGCTGCTCCCCGGGCCAAGTCCGGCACACTCAGGCAGCATGGGCTCTGGGTTCGTCAGTTAGCAGTGGGCAGTTAGCAGCATGCAGGCCTCCCTCCCAGGCCTCAACTCCACCGCTTTATAAGGAGGATCCCTGATCCACCTGAACATTTGTATATGGCAATCTCTGCAAGCCTCAAGGAAAAAAAATATATAATTCCATTTCCACTGGCCAACTTCTGTGAACCCTTCACAACTCAGTGCAGGGGCCACCTCCTGAGGAAGCTTCCTTGATGCGCATGCCCCCAGGCCCGTGCTGTGCTGCTGCTGTGTTCCCAGAGTGCCCTGGGCCCACCCTGCTGGGAGTGACTGTTCCCACTGATCTGCTCTGCGGTCTGGAGGGCCCTGCAGAGAGCAGAAGCCTTGTTTGATTTGCCCCTGAGAAACATCCTGAAGCCAGGCTTGTTTAAGCCATACAACCTCACAGGCCAAGGGCTTGTATGGTACCGTCCCCTGCCCAGAGCTGCTCCTGACCCACCTTTCCCCAACTCTCTTCTGCCGTCAGACGCCACCATGGGCTGCTGTGCAGACCTGCCCACTGAGTTGGCTGGCACATCTCAGGCTTGCCTCGTTTCCCTACCAGATGCCACTGAATCGATTCTGAGTCATGGTGACCCACGTGTGTCTGTGGACAGCTGTGCTCCGCAAGGTTTACAGCGGCTGATTCTTTGGAAGCAGACCTCCAGCACGTTCCTCAGAGGCCTCTGGGTAGACCTGAGCTGCCAAGCCGAGCACTGGTTTGTGTTGCCCCATTTCCCTGCTCTTCCACACAGACTCGGAGCAAATGCAGAGGACATGAGGCAGGTGGGGGAGAAGGAAGTGGGGCCAAGGTCTGCTCCAGAGACCAGCAGCCAAGGGAAAGAAGGGTCACTCACCAAAATCTCCAGACGCAGGCAGCCTTCCGTTGTCTGTGAAAGTTCCCTGGAGGCCTCTGACCACCCCCTCTGACTCCCTCCTCCCTCTGGTTAAGAATGGGGTAGGCTTTGGATGTGGCAACTTGACTAGACTACAGTTCTCAGTCCATTAAACACCCATCGAGGTGTTGCTGGGATTAAAGGTGTAATTAAAGTCCATAATCAGTAAAAGGAACCCTGGTGATGCAGTGCCTAAGGCATCTGACTGCTAACCAGCCACTCCACAGAAGAAAGACGGGCAATGTACTTCTGTAAAGATCTACCACCTCGGAAACCCAATGGGGGTCACTATGAGTTGGAATAGGAGCTCTGGTGGCGTAGTCCCTAAGGCACTTGACTGCTAACCAGAAGGCTGGTGGTTCAAACCCACCAGCCACTCCTCAGAAGGAAGGTTGGGCAATCTACTTCCATAGTGATACTGCCTTAGAAACCCAAGGAGGGGTCACTATGAGTCGGGTCCGACTGGACAGCGCACAACAACAACAACATGAATTGGAATCGACCCAATGGCAGCGGGTTGGGTCTGGGTTTGGTAATCTGTTAACCTTAAGCAAGGCAGATCATTCTAGATACCCTGGTGGGCCTGATTCAATTAGTTGAAAGGCCTTAAAAACAGAGGTCAGGTTTCCCTGAAAAGGAAGGAATTCTACCTGTGGACGGTAGCCTTAGCCCACATCTGTGTGGAGAGTTTCAGCTTGCACTTACAGACAGCCCGGCTGACAGGTTTCCAACTCACCTAGCCAGCTGCCATAATCGCTTAAGCCAATTCCTTGCAATGAAGCTCTTAGCCTACGTCTCCCAAGGAGGCGGTGGTAGTTCGGTGGTAAAATGCCCCACCTTCCATGTGGGAGACCAGCTTTGATTTCTGGTCTCCATGTCTCACACGCAGCCTCCAGCCATCTGTCAGCGGTGACTTGCCTGTGGCTGTGATGCTGAGGAGGTTTTGGCAGAGCTTCCAGGCTAATGTAGATGAGGAAGAAAGGCCTGGTGACCTACTCCTGAAGCTCAGCCAGTGAGAGCCCTGAGGATCCCAACAGCCCAAACCACACCTGATCACGGGGACTGGGCAGGGGCAGGCAGGGGGTTGTTCCCTTGTCCGTGGGGGCCCCATGAGTTGGAGCTGACTCAACAGCAGGCTACCGACAACAACGCTGACAACAACATCCATCTCCTACTGAGTCTATTTCTCTGGCTGAGTCATGACGACACAAGACAACTCTCTGGTAGTGACTCAGGCTCCACCATAAGACAGTCTGGAGCACAGAATAGGCAAGGAACTCGACATTGATCAAGCACCACATAAAGAGATTCATATATGACACGCATTTATCTTAACTTGCATAGTAAGCCTGCTGTCATGATTTTCCTGATGAGGGTCATGAAGTCCCCCTAGTGACTCACCAACAGTCACAGGGTCAGACAGAGAACGTGGCTTTGAAAGCACGTCTCTGTGAAAGCAAAGTCCCTATTTCCTGGCATACCAAGGCCATGTCTGAGGTCATGGGGAGCCCGGGTATGGGGAAATGCGGGAACAGAGGACACAGGCCCTGATGGCTTTCCCAATCTTCAGGAGTCTGCCACGGGCTGCCCCCACTGCCACTGGGAGAAATCTCAAGAAGTTGCCAGCAAGGGGACACTCAAACTCCTGAAGGCGTACATGTGGACATGAGAAGGGTCCGATCCTACCCTCAGATCTACACTGCAAGGGGAGCTTTGCCAGCTGCCTGGCCCTGCCTGGCATGTGAAGGAAACTCTGCGATTCCCAATCGGATGGGCCCATCGCACTCTGACCTCCAGCACCAGCACTGGTGGACAAAGTGCTTCCCAAAGGCCCCTTTTTGTATTTGCTTTCAGGGTGGGAAGACTGCAAAGACACATGACCTCAATACCCAGAAGGTGAACCGCAAGACGGGACTGACTGGTAATCACTCTCTTCAGTTAAGGGACTGATGACAGAGTCCACTCAGTCAGGCACTGGGCTAGCAGCCGGGATGCCTGCCAGAGGTTCTACCCTATGGTGGAGATCAACAAGGTCAGAAATAAGTGGTTGTTTCCAGGAGCGTGTGATCAGTCCTACATAAGCCTCAATCATTTCTTCACTCAACCAACCCTCCAACATCCATGGACTTGTCATTGGAATGTCTCTGCCATGAGGTAGGCAGAAGACACTGACAAAGGTGAGGGGGAGGGACTGAAAAGATGGTGGGGAAAAGGCCCAGCCCCTCCCGTGAAAGAGCAGCTTCCTGTGATGATGCAAGTCAACACTGAACAATCCGGTCACAGAGAACAACCAGACAGAAGGGTCCCAGGTGGTGCCGTGTGCACGTTACTTACATTCTCGGTGCAATGGTTTCATTACTTGCAAATTGGGAGTAATAATGGAAAATTTTCCAATTTCATGAGAATGTAGTAAGGGTTACACCTTCCAGTGAGGGGAAGGGTGCCGACTCCAAACATTTAACCCTGGGTATTGCCTGGATGAAGAGCCCTGGTGGTGCAGTAGTTAAAGGGTGCAGCAGCTAACCAAAAGGTTAGTGGTTTGAACCCACAGCCGCTCCATGGGGGAAAGATGTCCAGTCTGCTTCTGTAAAGATTGACAGCCTTGGAAACCCTATGGGCCAGTTCTGCTTTGTCCTACAGGGTTGCCCTGAGTCAGAATCCACTCCATGGCAGTGGGTTTGGGTTTTCTGGATTTCCTGGACACTGATTAATCAGAACACATGACCTCACAGGGGATGGTGTCCCCGGCGGCCACTTGTGAACCCTCTCCTTGTGGGATCGGAGGGTCAGGGTGGCGGGAAAGGGGCTGGGGATTTGGGAGCTTAGGACAGCAACTATTCCCAAACCCACACAGAAGTTTCAATATTTTAACTATTAGGGTTGTCCACTGAATGTTGGTCTGGCTCCAAAATCTTCACCATGCAATAAAGTCAAATGGAAAAAAAAAAAAATCATTAATACATTTTTTACAATCTTTTATTAAATTATTAGTATGTTTTATATGGCTATGAGGATCTGACACTACCTATTTTTTAGGCCTCGTGTCCTCCATAATTCCAATGCTGAGCCCCACCCTACACACACACACACATACTCCATCAAGTGTAAGAAACACTAACAGTTTCACAATATGTCAGGCCAGAGGTGACATAGACAAACTGACTGTCTATGCTAATCAGTTGATTATCAATCATCATTATCAATTATCAATCAGTTGATTATGACAAGGTGACATAGACAAACTGATTCCAAGAGTCAGCTTGGTTTCAGAAATTAGGTCCACGCTTCTCAACTTCCATGGGCATAGAGTTAAAAAACGTGTGGATGCAGGAAAGGAAGAGACCATAGGAGGATGCATCTTCAAGCCAAGGAAAGCCAAGAAATGCCTGGGGCTGCCAGAAGCTGAAAGAGACAAGGAAGGACCTTCTCCAAGAACCCACAGACAGACAGCATAGCCCTGCGGACACCCTGCCTTCTAGCTGCAGAACTGAGATAATTCCTATCCCTTAAAGCCCAACCCCCCAAAAAAATGCGGATGGTGAGAGAGAGGGGCCAAGAGAATGTAACGTGCGATAATACAATGAAGTATCATGAAGGCGACAGGAAAAGTGAGAGGCTAATTTTCTTCCTTTATTTTATGAACCACGACAGCCCCCTGGGCTCGAAGGCAGGCACCTCTGCTTCCCAGACCAGTTGTGAGGCGAGCAAAGAATGTCTCTGCCCCAGGTCTCCATCCAGGAGACAAGACCCACCCAGACAGGCAGCTGCTCAGCTGGCGGAGATGGAACACGGTGAGGCTGTGGTCAGCTCCCCAGAAGGCAGGACCCCCACTGACACCTCAGCAGGAGCCAGGGCTAAAAGCCCCATGCCCCAGTGTGAGGGTCTCAGCAGAGCCGTCCACATCCAGTGGACCAAGTGGGCTTACTCTTCCAGCCTTTCTGTAGCAGCTGGTGAACTTAATTGAAAACACAGGCTCCTGTGCTCTAACAGGGAGGGAGAACAGACCGCAGCCTGATTTCTCTGTCTACCTGGAAAATAGGGGCTTAGGGTCAGAAGACAGTGGATTGAGAACAAATCAGCGTGTAGCCTTTCTTGCACCTGAGGACCGGGAGGAATGCCAGACCATCTTCACTTCAGTCCCCAAACCAAGGTAACACAGTCATTTCTGTTCTCAGCAGCCCCCACTTCCTCCCTCCCCTGCCCTTCCTTCTCCCTGGAGCACCCATCCCACTTCCTGTCCCCCTTCTTTCCTGCATCACAGCAACCGGGCACACTCTAATGCCATTGGCTGCGTGCTTGTCTGTTTCCTCCACCAGGCTACAGGTCCTCAAGCTTCCACTGGAAAGCTTGTAATAAATAGGTATTCCTGGGGGCAGCCCAGAGAATCCAGTTCAGTGGGTCTCTAGCTGAATGCCACCACCTGTCTGTCATTTTGTCATGCTGCGGTGGCTTGCATGCTGATGTGATGCTGGGAACTATGCCACCAGCATTTCAAATACCAGCTGGTGGACAGGCTTCAGTGCAGCATCCAGACTAAGACAGACTAGGAAGAAAGACCTGGCGATCCACTTCCAAAACGAGCCAAAGAAAACTTGTGGACCCCAACGGGACACTGTCTGATATAGTGCTGGAAGCAGAGCCCTGGAGTGGCCACAGTCACAGAATCGAGCAAGCTGACGACTGGGAGAACGACACAGGCACCATTTCTCTCAGCTGTGCATGGGGTCATCACAAGGCAGAGTGAATGGGACAATGACAAACAACCACAGCACAGCTGAGTGCAGAAATCTGCGTGTTTAACATGCTCCCCAGGCAATGCAAGCAGCCCTCAGACCTCGCCCCGAGTAGCTCTGTACCGAACCAAGAGTGCGGATGGTGTCTTGTACCCAGTCAGAGTCCCAGTGCACAGCTCAGGATAAGGAGTGGGCTTTCAACAAACACCTATTGAATGACTGGATGAAGCTAGGAGGTTAGACGAGGCTGTGAGTGAGTAAAAAAATTCATTCACTTGGCCACCCATCCATCTGCTTAACTAACTGATTAATCTATAGACTAATACGGAAGCAGCAGTCAAGAAATTCAGTGATGTGCTGCACTGGGCAAATCTGCTGCAAAAGACCTCTTTAAAGTATTGAAGAGCAAAGATGTCACCCTGAAGACTAAGGTGCACCTGAGCCATGGTATTTTCTATAGCCCCATGTGCACGTGAAAGCTGGACAATGAAGAAGGAAGACCAAAGAAGAGCTGATGCATTTGAATTGTGGTGTTGGTGAAGAATATTGAAAATACTATGGACTGCCAGCAGATGAAATCTGTCCCAGACAAAGTGAGGCTGGGATGCTCCTCAGAGGCAGGAATGGCCAGACTCCGTCTCACCTACTTTGGCCATGTTGTCAGAAGGGACTGCTGCCTGGAGAAGGATGTCGTGCTTGGTAAAGTAGAGGGTCAGAGAAAAAGGGGAAGACTCTGAACGAGATGGAGTGACAGTGGCTGCAACCATGAGCTCAGACATAGCAAGGACTGTGAGGCTGGCACAGGACGGGCAGTGTTTCGTTCTATTGGATGTAGGGTCACTATGAGTCAGTGCCAACTCGACAGCACTTAGCAACAACAACAACAAAGTAAAGCCTCAGTGAAAAAGAAGAAGACCTCTAGGAGATGGAGTGACATGGTGGCTGCAACAATGGGCTCAAACCCAGCCAAGATTGTGAGGATAGAGCAGGACTGGGTAGTGTTTCATTTTGTTGTTCATAGAGTTGCTATGAATCAGCCGATTCGACAGCACCCAACAACAACAAAGGCTGAAGGGCTATAAAAAGTATCACGTAGACTACAGGTAACATCTTTTTATTGACTTTTTCTAAATGCCCCAGCCCACTTCTCCAATGCACCATTGTGTTATGTGAAATGGTTTCCCCCAGACCTCCTTGGAGAAGACTTGGCTTACTAGCCTCTGGAGAGACTTTTAAGAAGCCAACAGCAACTCAAGCTGATTCGCCACATGCCAGTGCAGGTGTTCGCAATGGCTCTGCAGCATGTTTGCACGGTGTGCACCTGGGGTGCACTTCTGGGCCTTCAGGATTCTCTGTGCCCCTACACTGGTCCAGCAGGCATCGCCCTGACATGCAGTACAGCTGGTGTCTGGCCCTGTATCCCCTGCCAGTCCTGGGGACACAGAGATGAATTAACCGTGGTCCCAGGGACAGGCAGAAGGCTGTTAGTTTTCTAGGGCTCCCATAGCAAAATATCACAAACCGGGTAGCTAATAACCAAATGGGAGCTCTGGTAGCCTAGTGCCTAAGGCATCTGACCGCTAACAAGAAGGCTGGCAGTTCAAACCCACCAGCCACTCCTAAGAAGGAAGATTGGATGATCTACTTCTGTAGTGATACCGCCTCAGAAACCCAAGAACCAAAACTTTCATCTCACAGTCCTAGAGTTCAGGAGTTCGAGATCTGTGCACTCACTGAGTGTCAAACAGAACAAGACGTTGCCCCGTTCCGCATCATCTTCATGGTCATTGGCACACTTGAATCCACTGTTGTGGTTATTGTTACAGTCCATCTCAGATGGCTGGCCTAGTCTTCACGGACCCTCTACTCTACCAAATAGCATGCCCTTTCCTAGCGACTGCCCCTTTCTGATGACGTATCTAAACAAAGGAGCCGAAGTCTCCCATCCTCTCCTCTAAGGAGCATCTGGCTGTATTTCTTCTAAAACTGACATGCTTGCTCTCCTGGCGTCCATGGTACATTCACTACTCTTCCCAGCACCACGATTCACAGGCGTCCGTTCTTCTGTCTTCCTTTCCCATCATCCAGCTTTCGAATGCACATGAAGTAACTGAAAAGACCAGGAGTTGGGTCAAACACACCCCAGTCATCAACGTGGCATGTTTGCTTTTTTTGAAACTGGCAAGTTACAATAAATTGAGAATGTGGCAGTGAAATGAAAGATTTTCAAAAAGAGAGACTTTAAATTCTTTGGAAGGCGGAGGAAAATAGGCCAGGAGCCTGGAATAAAATATCTCTGTTCTGTGGCTTTGAGCTTCTTGACAACCAGGACAAAGCAGCAAAGATGCTGGCCTTGCTGGCTGTGGTTGCTAGACAGAAAGAAGCAAACCCACCCACATGGAGAGAGGCACCAATCTCTGGCGCTCAATTAGGAGAGGATCATGGGAGAATTCCAGGAGCAAGTGCTTGGATACACAGCGCTTTTCACAGAGCCCGTCACCTAGCGCCCAGCTACTGGCAGCGAGCACCATCAGCACCGTTCCCTCTTCTCGTTGACCTTCCAAGGAAAACAGGGTGGGCTACAACACGCCACCTTTAACTGCAGCTCTGCAGAAATTGGAGTTATATTTTTTGAACGAGAGTTTGAGACACATTGAGCTTCCAAAATGCCAAGGTCATGTCATTACATGGCAACTTGGGAGAGATATTTTTGGAGAAAGCTTAGCTAATTTGGAGACGGTGTGACAGATGGTAAAATGGGACTTTCTTGCCTCGGTTTCAGCTGGGCCTAACAGAATAGCTGCCACCTGCCCCCGCTTTTCAAAGCGAGGTGCGGACCAGTGCTTCTCCGGCTTTCCTGTGCACAAAGGAGCCTGGGGATTTGGTTCCAGAAGGTTCCAGTTTATTAGGTCAGGGCTGGGCCTGAACAGCCCCGTTTCTAAAGCTGCAAGTGCTGCCCCAGGACAGTAATGCAGGTCTCCACGGAGCTGGTGACTGACAACCCAGTTTGAGACACAAGCTTGCCGACTGTAAACCTGTATGAGGATTTTACCTGGCAGGTGAAAATGGAGAGGTTGGTTTGTTTGTCATTGTGGGAAGCATATCCATATAGACGTCGACTTCCCAGGTGACACAAACAGTTAATGTGCCCCTCTGCTAAACCAGGAGTCAGAGACCCAAGTCCACTCAGAGGCACCTCAGAAGAAAGGCCTGGTGATCTGTTCTCAAAAAAATCAGCAACTAAAAACCCAGGGGAGCACAGTTCAATTCTGACCCACACAAGGTCACATGAGTCAGACCCGACTCAGTGGCACCTTGTACAAGTATGTCATTTGCCATTCCAGGACTTTTTCACCTGCCCAGCCAGTGACCTTAGTTACGTCCATCATGCTGTGCAGCCGTCACCACTATCCTTTCCAGAGGTTTCCGTCACCCTCCACAGAAAAAGGGCTTGGGTGGCACAGTGCTTAATGCATTCATTCCGCTGCTAACCAAAAGGTCAGTGGTTCAAACCCACCAGTCGCTCCTCAGGAGAAAGATAAGGCAGTCTGCTTCTGTAAAGACTGACAACCTTGAAAACCCTCTGGGATAGTTCTACTCTGTCCTCTAGGGTCACTATGAATTGACTCGATGACACACATCTGGGCCACACCCAGGGGGCCGCCTCCTGTTCCCCACCTCCCTCATTCTCCACCTTCCAGCCTTCGGGAAGCAGGACAGCCACTGCATCACTTCTAAAGTGAGATGACTCGCAGGGCAGAACGTGACTGTGGGACGTCTGATCCTGTAAGTACACAAAGAGCGGGGACAAGGTTTCATCCCAGGAGGGAGCCCCAGCTCCCGGAGGGGGGCTGAGCTGATGGCAAGCAGGGGGTGATGAAGCTGCAGCTGCCCCAGGCACCCCTGCCCTCCTCAGTACCGGTTCAGGGCCAGCCGCAGACTGAGGCCTTTCAGAGCTTCAGGCACCTGGGTTTGAGCCCAGCTGCACCCCGGCATGTGTCCCTTGCTGATTCAGAAAAATGCTTTCTGCTTTAACGTGGCAGCTCTGGACAGTGTGGGGTTTCAGAATCCTCAGGGGTGGTGATTAGGGATGCAAACTCTGTGCCCCGCCCCGGAAACGCTAAGTCAGTGTGTCTGCTGGGGGGCTAGAACCTGCCTTTATCTCTTGCTCCAGGGGCACTGACTCAGGTCATCCACCAAGCACATCCGGTTGAGGGAAGGTGCTCAGGAAGGTCTCAAGGGGGAGGCGGCAGGGTCTACCCAGCTTTCTGCCCCAGGGGAGCATCAGGCCATCTCCAACTGGGGTTCAACCAGGACCTCTGTGCTCTGGACTACACAGAAGTCCGTTTACAAAGGTCACTGCCACCTGCACTGTCTGAAGGGAGAGAGGTGTGCACGTCTGTGCTGCCCGCATCCCAGCCCCAGAGTGACCAGCAGCCAAGCCAAGACACAGGAAACCCAGGAAGCTCACAGTGACAGGTGACAAGTAAAGACACCCCTCCCCCACCCCCGAACAGATTCTGGTACAGCACAGAGGACAGCAAAGCCATGGCCCAGCCTCAGGACCACAGGGAGGGTCCCACCAGCCATGGCCCAGCCTCAGAATGACGGGGAGGGTCCCACCAGCCATGGCCCAGCAGCACACCTGGGCTGCATACAATGTCTGTGGACAGACCCCAAGTGCAAAACAGGGTCATGCTGCAAATTCCAACTGGAAGGACCCTCAGGCAGCCTGGCCTACCTCATCCATAACCTCCCAGTGCATCAGCTTTGTGGCCACCTCCCAGCACCAATACCTCACAGTGTAGCCTGCACCAGGCACAAAAGACATATTTGTTACATGAATAAAAGGATGAATGGATCAATTAGTGAGTGAATGAATGAACAAATAAACCTTTCTCCCCTTCTCCACATCACCTTTCTTCAACCCATTCTCTGCAACACAGCTGGAATTCTCAGACAAAGATACAAACATCTATTTCACCTCCTACTCAATACCTTTGAGCGGTTCCCACCGGCCCCTGTGCAACTTGGCTCCTGCCTACACTTCAGACCATTTCATCTACTGATAGTTTTCTGAAAACGCCACACGCTCTTGTGTCCCCCAAATTCTCCTTCACCTAGATAACTCCTGGTTCACTCTCCAAAAGGCTGGGTAATTATCACCTCTTCCAAGAAGCCTTCCCTGATTGCCACATGTGGGGTTAAAGAGCTTTCAGTCAGCAGTTATTTGTTAATTCAACAGATAATTAAACGCCTACTAGACGGCAGCAGTTCCTGCCTTGGACTTTCCCTAACAGTCTGCAGGGGTCCCCGTTCATCTCTGTACTCCGTTCCCAACACAGGGTCTGGGACACATGAGGAACTAAATGAGTGACTGTGGAATGAGCGATATCCATCCATCCATCCTCTAACTTGCAGGAGTCGTGTGTGCACCAGCGGTTAACAGACACTATCAGGTGACTTCAAAGATGCCGCAAGGTGGAAAATATCCTCCTGGCTTTCTCCCTCCCGGAGCAGAACAAAGCCTTTGCCGCCTATGGCACCCGCAGCAGTGCAGCCATTTTCAGATGCTGAGGTTCCTGCCCGGCCCCTTCAAGACGCGGGGCTTCCAAGGCGCGCCTCTGTCACGCCGTCTGCAGGGGCACGTGACTGGGGAATCCCATCTGTTCTCGCGCGTACACCCACCCATGACAAACGAATTCATCCGCAGCGTTTGCCAGGCGCTGCTAGGGGAGCAGGGGAAATGGGCGATGCATTATTCATCCCCGAGCTCGCCCAGCCTTACAGCGCCGGTGCAGCCTGCAGGGGCACCCCCGTGACTGCCCGGCTCGGGTCCCAGGGCACAAAATAATAGCAATTAGTATACCAGGCCTCCGCCGGGCCGCATCTCCGACATGCCCTGCTGGGAGTTTAACCTGTATTATTTCATTTAATTCTCACAGCAGCCCTGCCGAGTCTAAAGTATTATTGTCCCCATTTACAGATAAGGATCCCGGTACACAGACAGGTGAGGGACCAGCCTGGTCACTGATGCCCCTGCAGCAGGACAAGCAGCAGGTCCAGGGCTCGGGGAAGCCCGGGGAAGCCCAGGAGCCTCCCCCAGCAGAAGCTGGAGATGCCTCGCTCCCCTCACCCCATTGGAGTTAGCATTCAGCGCAGGATGACGCAACTCAGAGCCCCTCGGCCGTGTCAAATGCAGCTGCTATTTCCAGCAGCCTCTGTGCCTGAGAAGCCCTGTCGCATTTGATATGGCTGACTCATTGCTTCCCGAGGACATGCAGTTGGATGCTGAGAAGGAGCAAACAGAAAAGAATCCCAGGGCAATGGAGAGGAAGAAGAAAGAGGGGACGTTCCGGGAACCTGACTGCTTGACACAACAATTAACGTCCAATCCATGGACTGATGGGGAAGGGGAGAGAGGGCAGCTGACATGATCCTTCCGGAGAGGAACAAAAACGAAAGTGGGCGTAAAGGGCAAGACGAGGAGGGAGGGAGCAGACACGTCACTGTTATGAGTGTAGGACCCTCTTTGTGCCGCCAAAGAGCCCACACAAGATGACAGGCGCTGCAGGAAACAGCAACATGCAAAGAGCCGCCCAGAGAAAGGTTAGAGGATGACCCACGCACAGCACGTGTGGCATTAGGAGCCTGAGGTGCAGAGTGGCCCTGGATGGGAGGGGGCTGCAGTCAGTTCTGTAACAGACAGGAGGCAGGGCCCAGGGCCACCCTAGTGTTGTCTGGCTGCAGTGCACCAACTCCAAGGGCGGAGGAAGTGAAAGGCAGCCACGGGCAGAGTAGGAGTCCTGGGATGATGAAAATGCTAAAGCACTGGGCTGCTAACTGATAGGGTGGAGGTTTGAGGTCCCCCAGAGACACCTCGGAAGAAAGGCCTGGCTGGCAGTCTGCTTCTGAGAGGTCACAGGCATGCAAACCCTGTGGAGCACAGCTGTATTTGGAAACACACGGGTGGCCAGGAGTCAGAATCGAATTGATGGCAACCGGTAACCGGTACAGCTAGAGCAGGGCAGAAATCTGGGGGCGGGGGAAGGAGAGCCGCCCAGGCGACGCTCAGCCTCCCCCAAGCCATGTACTGCCCTGGCCTTGACCCCAGACGGCTTCCCCTTGCCCTTCCTTCCACTCCTGCAGCCTGAGTTTCCTGGCTGCTCCTCTGCCTGATCTCTCTGCCAGCCTGAGTCTAGCAGAGCACTGCAACTTCCGGTATCGCCCAGGGACAGAGTGTGAGAGCTGCCACCAGAAAGCACCACCACACCCAGGTGGTGAGGTAGCCCTCCAACACGTCGCTCAGCCTCCCCTAAGTGTTTGGGAGCACTCTCATTCGAGGGGCTGAGTTGTACCCACTCTGATCTGAGCAGCTCAGGGCAACAGCAGGGCACCCAGCCTCTGGGCAGCGACGCTGCACAAGGCCGCCTGCTCCTGCAGACAGAGTCAAGAGCCAGGCCAGCACGAGGCTCTGCTTCTCACCTGAGACTGGGCATCCTGTTGGCCAGCCAAGAGTAGAGGTTCACCAAAACCATGCGTTCTCAATGGGCCGAAAACAGGGTCTTGGGAGTGAAACACATCTTCCTGTTACGATGGGTCATAACACATAAACAGATGCATATTAAAACTGGTATTAAAATGTCCTGTTTAGCAGGGAGGGGAAGATCTAAGAAGGCTCATCGGGGGCAGTAATAAACAGAAGTTGAAAAACACTGACTTACATTCTTCATGTACATGACAGCACAATGCTGGAGACCTTCCAGACAAGCCGTTCATTCCTCAAAAGAGGCTCAGAGAAGTTCAGCAACCCACCTGGGACCTCAGAGGCGGAGCTGAAACAGGCCTGAGGCCTGGGAGAGCCTGGTTCTCCTTCAGCAAGACATCCACCAGAACAAATAAGGCATCTGTCTTGAGGTCCTCAGGGTTTGGTTTGGTCTTTAATTTGATGTTTCACTATGAGTTGGCATTGATGGCAGTAAGTTTTGAATTTTTCTAAATAAGAAAGGATTTTCCTTTTTTGAAAAAATTAAGATCTATAAATACTCATTAAAAAAAACAAACCAGTTGTCATCAAGTCACTTCCAACTCAAGGTAAGCCCACGTGTGTCGGAGAGCGGAACTGCTCCACAGGGTTTCCGGTGCCTGACTCTTCCTAAGTAGATCACCATACCTTTCTCCCCAATGCCTCTGGGTGGACTCAAACCTTGAGACTTCTGCTCAGCAATGAAGCGTGTTAATTGCTGCAACCGTCTTTGAAAATTCCAAAACGGACCTCGTGGAGTGTGTATGTGGTGGAGTGTTGACCCCTTGGCAATAAGCTGGCCATGTGTCTCAGTCCTGGGCAAAATTCATTCATCTATTCTTTCATTCTGGGCACTTCACCAAGAAAGAAGGCCCGCTCTGAGTAAACAGACTTGCTTCTCAATACCGAAGAGCAAAATGAGCCCTCAGGCACACGAGCCCCAGGGGCCAAGCAGACACGCAATTCCAGAAGCTCTGTGGACAACACTGCATGGTGGTGCTGTCGTGGAGGAGGGCCGATGAAGGGCTGGAGAGCCTGAGCTAGCCCGGGAGGAACACAGTGTGGGGAGAGGCGGAGCCCAGGTCAGCCGCACACACCACAACACGCCGTCTGGGAAATCTGGGGAAAGGTCTGATCCAACAACGGTGATGAAAGCGGTGCAGGTAGCCACTGCTTACCCATCCTGCTGTCTTGTGTCTCATCCAGTGGCTCTCCAAGCATGGTCCAGGACCAGCAGCATCCCCCAGGCACTGAGAGATGCCATTTCTGAGGCCCCATCCGGATCTACTGAATGAGACTCTCTGCAGGCGGAGTCCAGCCATCTCTTTACAACAGGCCCTTCATGTGAGGCTGATGCACTGAAGATGGAGAGCCGGTGTTTTAACCTAATAAAATGTAAACTCAGTGACAGCTGATAAGGGTCATAAACAAGACATCAGCATGGAGCCGGGTTCCTAGTCTGATGGGGCTTTTCTCCACCAAGCCATCCTCCCTGATCTTCCAGGAGTGACCTCTAGACACCAGCCAGGTCTGGAGATGCTCATCCTGACTTCTAAGGTCTCCGGGATTGCAGACATAGGGTGTCACTGGCGGCTGGTGACTCTGACAAACGGAGCTGAGGTTGGGTGTGCTCTGAGCAAGAATACTGTGACCTGAACTGAGGGTCCCATAAGAAACTGAGAAGGAAACAATGACATTGGAGCCCAAGGACAAGGTAAATATCAGCTTGGGCCACAGGCTCTGTGAAGAGAACGGCATTAACTGGCGCCAGAAGGAAGGGATCCACAGCCGAGCAGGGAACGTGGCTCAGGCTGGGGTTTTAATGATGCACAGGAGCTCGGGGGAGGTGGGCTGAAGGGCAGGGAAGCAGCAGACCCAAAGCCAGGGGGCTTCTAACTGCATGTGGGACTGAGCAGGAGGTACTGATTCTCCACTCCAGGTTTCAGCTGCCTCATTTGCTGAATTAAATATATATATAAAATAGGGGAGGTGAAAGGTGGCGGAAAACAGCAGCACGGAGGCAGAGAGTGGGCTTTGGAATCAGACCTCGGTTCGAGTCCCATTTCCACCTTTAAAAGCTGTGTGACATTAGGCAAGTCCAGCTCTAAGCCTCAGTTTCCCCATCTGTAAAATGGGTGCAACAGATCTGGGGTGGGGCCTAGGAGTTGGCATCTTTGAGGGTTCAAAAAAAAAAACACAGAAACCAAAACATTGATTCCCTTCTTGATTCCCACTCATAGCCGTACTCATGGAGTAGAACTGACCCTAGGATTTCCAATAAACGGAAGCAGATCCCAAACTAAACCCACTGTCATGAAATTGATTCCGACTCAGCACCCGTAGAGGACAGAGTGGAACTGCCCACAGGGTTTCCAAGACTGTCATCTTTATGGAAGCAGACGGCCTCATCTTTCTCCCACAGAGCGGCAGGTAGGTTCAAACCGCCAACCTTTCAGTTAGCAGCTGAGTGGTTAACCACTGCACCACCAGGGCTCCTTTTGTGAGAGCTAAAAGAGATCAGTAAAAGTCTAGGGTGGTGTCCAGCACAGAGCAAAGACTCAAGAGGGGAATTATATGAGGAGGGACTGCTCCAGAAAGATCTGTAAGGTGCCTCCTAATTGAAAACCCAGATGCCTTGGGAGCTGAAGTATGGCGGTTCCCTGAAATAGGAAGGAGATACCTTCACCGCCCACAGCCTCCCTCCTGAGTCACAAGGCTCTCTTAGCCTAAAGCCAAACAAGGCGTCTTTCATCCCCCTGATTCTCAGCTACAGAAACATCCTAAAAACAATCCAGAGTTTCTGTCTCAGATTCTGAATTTACAGGCTACAGTCATAGTTGAAGACAGAGCCACCTTAGCCAAATTTATTAAACATAAGGCTTTTCATTTGAATGTTGCTTTAAGAGCCTCTCCCATGCTATGTTATCATCACGATTTCACTGATGGCGCAAGCCACACTCTGATCCATCTGCAAGTCTATCCCACTGTGGTGGCTTTCTTGTTGCTGTGGTGCTGGAAGCTATGCCACTGGTAGTCCAAACACCAACAGGGCCACCACAGTGGACAGGTTTCAGTAAAGCTGCCAGACTAAGAAAGGCCCGTTCATCTACTTGTGAAAATGAGTTCATGAAAACCCTATGAATCACAACAGGAGACTGTCTGACAGAGTGCGGGAAAGTGAGCCCCTAGATGGGAAGGCGCTCAAAACACACAGTGGCCCAACAATGGACTGAAGCACACCAACAACTGTGAAGACGGAGCAGGACCAGGCAATGTTTCAGTCCTCTGTGCGAGTCGGAGCTGGTCTGACAACAGAAGCCCCACAGAAGTCCACCATGGTGAGCCCTGGACTCCTGGAACCACATGGAACCCTTCTCAGCCCCTAAGCAGCTGCCAGGAAGACTGTCCTGGGAGGACAGAGAAAAGGTGCTCACCACCACACCCAGCTCCACCATCAAAGCCACCTGTGTCCTCAGAGCACTTCATCTCCTGGTAATAAAGATGAGAACTGTTTCCAAATGGCTAGTCATGTAGGTTTCCCAGGCTATGATCTTCATGACAACAGATGGCCAGGTCTTTGGTCCCATGGAGCAGCTGTCGCTAAAAGTTGGAATCAACTCAATGGTATACAACTACAAAAATATGTGTAGGAAGGAGGCCTGGTGGCACAACTCTTAAGTGCGCAGCTGCTGGTCCAAAGGTTGGTGGTGTGAACCCACCTGATGACTCTTCAAGAGAAAGACTTGGTCATCTGCTCCCATAAGGATCACAGCTCAGGAGATCCTAGGGGGAAGTTCTACTGTTACATGGGTTGCCACAAGTATCATAACTGACTGAATATAGCCTCTAACAAAAACAACAGGATGTATAAGGGACACCCCGGGTGGTGTGTGATGGCCAACAGTCTTAGCCTCATTTTACAGAAGAGAAAACTGGGGATCATTAAGTGGCTTGCCCAAGGTAAAACAGTAACCACTGACAAGGCCCACATCTGTGCTCATTCTGTCTGACTGGACAAACTGCACCCTTTCAGACACACCATTCTCTCTTCAGAGAATTGAAACAAACAGCTGCCATGTTGGAAGATGGGAGGCCATCCCAAGGTGACAGATGTATGGCTGGCTAAGTCCTGCCCTGTCTAAGAAGACAGCAGTCTCATTCTGCCGTATCACAGACAGAGATGGCAGGTGGCCCATCAGCAAAGCTCTGAGCTGTCACCGTCCGGGGATCAGCCCCGTGACACCTGCAGCTTGTCCCTTTCCCATGAGTCGGAAGCAGCCAGTGCCAAGCCTAGACACCTCCTGGCTGACACCTGGAAGTGTGTGGGCTGTGTTCTCTATTGAAAGAAGACACAACGCATCAGGGAGGTCCCTGTGGTCAGGACAGACTCACCAAGGGACAAATGCTCTGGGCAAGCACAGTGTTTCTGTGCCTTCTGCCCAATGAATAACCAGTCTGTGGCAAACCTCAGCAGGCTTGAGATGTGGGACACAGGCGGACGCAGGGGCTTAGTGCTGCTGTAGCACCAGTGAGCTCCAGGTTCCCCGTCGGCAAGGAGGATGCAGTGCACAGCCATGCGACCTGCTTCTCTAACCGAGACGGTCGGTGCCTGCAAGCACAGCACAGCCCTGCATGCTCAGGGCAAGGGCAGTGCCTAATCCACCTCTTATTCAGGCCCCTGGACTGCTCGTCATCATTGGCACTGCCCTCAGACCAGCCCTGACTCATGGGGACCCCCATGCACAATGGAATTAAACCTGTCTGTCTGGTCCTGCCCCTTCACAATGATCAGCTGAGGGTGGGTCCACTGCAACCCACAGGCTTTCTACTGGTGGATTTTCAGAAGTAGATAATCAGGTCTTTCCAGGAGAATGAAAGGGAAACGGGACTGGCCACGTGGGTAGGGCACCCTGGAGACCCAGTTTTAGCACATCAGATTGGAGCCCCTTCCAGGACCCAAACTCCACATATCTCACCCCTGAGGCCTCAGCTCCTTTCCCACGGGCAGACGGCAGGATTCTTTGTTGGATGTGCTCTGACGAATGGCACATACCATGTCCCCCAACTGCTGCCTGTTCTGAGGACCACCACGGTGTACATGTCATCTGGGGGACATCAGAGTGTCCGGGACAGGCTACTGTCACTGCTAAGGACCCAAAGGAAATGTAGCTGGGAAAGGGCAGTAAAGCTGTCCATCCAATGTGGATTGGTGTTCCAGAATGTTTTCCCCATCCCAATGAATTGGGTCTACTTTTCAGTAACCTCTCTTCCCGCTGAACCCGCCGGAGGGCACTAGGCTTAGCTTCTTCCACCAAAATGGCAGCACTCCCAGCTGGAGACTATCAGGAGAGGCATGGCTTGGCCCGTCTGTGACAATGAGACTGCAGGTGGTCACTTCCTGCCTCCATGGTGCCACTTCTTCATTTGCAGCATGAAGTCCCTGACAGTTCACAGGGCAGAAGAGCTGCACCACGCAACTCACGCACAACCACAACTGTGAAGATGGCCCCGCAGCAGGCAACGTTTCATTCTGCTGTACGCAAGGTCGCCACGAGCTGGACCTGACGTGACAACAGAGGACAGCCGCCGCCACCGCCTCGTAGGGCTATCGTGAGGCTCAAAGAATCCCTCTCACAACCCTGAGGGGGGCCCATGAATCCCCACTTGCAGCTGAACACACTCTGGGGTTCAGAGAGGTTCATAACTGACCCGAGGTCACACAGCTGCCTAGTGGCTCATCCCAAAGCCCACGCTCCCAACCTCAGAGGCACACTGACCGGATCGGGTCGGGGTAAGCTCTGACCTCCCTGCCCACGTAGCACTGAGACCCAAGCAGACAGGCACCTGAAGGTGATGAGAGGACACCAAACAGGTTGTTGTACTTCAGGTCTGTTAACTCTAACCACATCCTGAGCACAACCAAAACTAGGTCAAAAGAATTATTTCTGGGATTTAAAAAAAAAAAAAGAAAGAAAAACCTACAGGAATATCCTAAATGTGTCTCCAAATGATATGAAAAGGAGGCCTGTTATTACTCCTTTTCTTCTCCACCGTTGTCAGATCCCTGTGCCTCACGGCAGTGAGCCAGTCCCCATCAGCAGCTCTACACCCCCTCCTAGTTAGCTGTCTGCAGGCAGCATGAAGTGGGGGGCGAGCTGCCGCTGAAGCCATGGGGCAGACGCCCCGCGGTTCTGCCCTCCTATCCACACCAGGAAGAGCAGACAGGCTCCTCCCTGTAGCCTGCTGCCCTGCAGCCCTGCCAGTCCCAGGGTTGCAACAGCTCAAAGCCCCGCTCCATATTTCCAAGGATTCCAACCTCTCTCACAGGTCCACTTGTTCTCCTACTTCCTGATGCTCCCCAACCCTCTCTTCATTTCACAGATGAGGAAACAGAGGTCCACAACAATCACCTGTCTCTTCCAGTTTCTGGTGACCCCAAGCAGTGGCGTCACTTGGGGGGTGCGGTTTGTAGACTGCACCAGGTGACACTGTCAGAGGGCTAACACCAAAATGACTGCCTATAAAATTTTTGTGCAGTGTTTCAGTGGAAAGTTATTATTTTTTAGAAAAATATCTCTGTAGTTAGTTATAACAACAAAAATACTTTTCGTAAGCCCAGCTTACAGGTATCAATATAACTACGAGGCTAAAACTACACACTGATTTACTTTTAGAACCTACAACAACAACAATGTGCTCTGGTCAGAGCTGTCATTATCACCCAATTACAATGACACTTCAGCACAACTGGTTTCATCTGCACACACTATAAGCACGGCCTGTTTTCATCACTGCTGGTGTTTCATAGTCACTGATTTTGTTAAATTCTCTGGTGTTTCAGCTACAAGATTGTGGTAATTAGTATTTGTGAACCTATATCAACAACTTTTTTGAGAAGGAAGTAGTCATTAAAGGAAGTAAATTCACTGTCATTGAGTTGATTCTGACTCCTAGTGACCCCCTCTGGGTTTCTGAGGCAGTAAATCTTTACAGAAGTAAATTACCCAGTCTTCCTTCCACGGAACAGCTGATGGGTTTGAACTGCCAACCTTCTGGCTAGCAAATGCCTTAGGCACTATGCCACCAGAGCTCCTTCATTAAAGGAAAGGAAACAAAAAAGTCAAAAAAAGGCTTATGCTCAGTTACTAACAAAATTTTAACTAATGTTGTAATTCGATGTAGAAAGATCTTACAAAACAATTTTTTGTTAGTATTCATATAATCTGGGAGCCCTGGTGGCATAGTGCCTAAGGCATTTGACTGTTAACCAGAAGGCTGGGGGTTCAAACCCACCAGCCACTCCTCAGAAGAAAGACTGGGTAATCTACTTCCGTAGAGATACCACTTCGGAAACCCAAGGAGGAGTCACTATGAGTCGAGTCGAATCAACTCGACAGCAGTGAGTTTGGGTTTTTTTGGTATTCGTATAATCTAAGAAAGATTACCTTTAAGCAATTTACAAATATATTTACCACATTTTATTCTGTGATTAAAACTGATAATAAACCTGACTAAGGATTCTGTATGGTCTGGTAGAAGGAGGAGGTCCGTGGGTAGGGTGACATCATGAGTTACCATACTGGGTGACAGCTCTGTGTCTATCTGTGTCTTCTCTTGTACCTCTCATTAGAACACTTGCCATTGGATTTAGGGTCCACTTGTGTAGCCCAGGACAGTCTCATCTCAAGATCCTTAACTCCAATTAAGACCCTTTCTCCAAATAAGGGCACATTCATGGGTTCCGGGGGTCAGGATATGAACATTCAACCCACGACAATCAGTTCCTATCTGCAGACTCTGGACACCTTTAGGGACCAGGAATGCGTGGGCACAACTGTGATGAGGACCCTCAACACCAACTTACATTTGGCCATAAAGACCTGCCTTCCACTGGACACCAACCAGCATGTTTGCAGACAGTCCCAAGAGAGACACTGTACATGTCATGGCAGGGTAAGAAGACCAGCTCACATGTAGAGAAGGCTGACTGTGTACCAGGTGCTGCCTTAAATCATTACACACATGACTTCCATCCTTACAACAACCCTACAAGGTAAGTCATAAGTAAACTCCATCACTCACTAGCTGGATGACCCTGGGCAAATCACTAAGTTCTCCCAGCCTCAATCTCCTTATCTTAAAAATAGTAATAATGATATATATTTTGAGAGGTTCTTACAAAGGAAAAAATGTCTGGGCAGGACCCAACACAGTGTACACACAGGTATAACCACAGAAGCCTTCAACACCATCACACTACCATCATTCCCTCAAAGTCTATGCTTCATTCAATGTCTACTTCTCTTTGTTTTCAAAAACATTAATGCTACATCTGCCTTCCTAACAGTGGTGGTCCCAACGTCCCCTGAGTGTCAATAGCACTTGTGTACTTGGAATGTCACTTTACTTGCACACTGAAGTGCGTTAAGAAGCCCCTGAGGAAGTCCTGCTTAGGGCTTAAAGCCCTCGGGCAGTATGAACATTAATCTGAGAAGGTGTCTGCTTTCCACATTTGTATTCATGGTCGTGGTCTAATTATTTAAGTGGGACACCACACCACACCCGTCAGCTCAGTGAATCAGCTGTCTTCAGCCCCATTGCCTGGTTACCTCATTCTCTGATTCTTAGACAATGCCTGAATTAATTTATAATACACTGCTTTCCCAGCCACCACAATTTGACAAATACAAAGAGACACAGAGAAGGAAATGCATTCTATCATTAAACAATGCCCAGGTGCGATGGTATGCAAACACAGCACTGATGACTGATGAGAGAGAGAGAGAGAGAGGAGGCAGGAAGACCATGTACTCTGTATTTGGATCTATGACAAGCTTGTGGCAGGAGCCTGTGAGGTGGGATGACAAAGATCACAGGTTTTGCAGCCAAGCCTCCTTCAGTTCAAATCTCAGCTCTGCCTATCCCAGCTGTGTGACCCAGGCCAGACTGGCCTCATCTTCCCAAATAAGAAAAATAAAAGCCCCCTTGCAAAAAGATGCCCTCGAGTCCACTCTGACTCATGGCAGCCCCCACGTCGGAGCAGACCTCTGCCCCGTAGGGCTGGCAGTGGTGATTCTTCAGAAGGAGGCCACCAGGCCTTTCCTCTGAGGCATCTCTGGCTGGAACCGAACCTTCAGCCTTTCAGCCGGCAGCACAATGTGTTAACCACTTGCACTGCACTCTAACAGTAGGTTCTCCCTCGACCCCAAAATAAATATAAAAGCCAGGAGATAAATAACCGTAACACTGAACTCCAAATTCTCCCCCACAACCAGGCATAAGACTGGGCAATCAACTTCCGCAGAGATACCGCCTCGGAAACCCAAGGAGGGGTCGCTATGAGTTGGAATCAACTTGACGGCAGTGAGTTTGCTTTTTGTTTCGTTTTGTTGTTTTACCAGGCATGAACAACACATACATCTCTGAGAAGAGACAGATACATTTCCTTCTAACGGCATACGTGTGTTTATTAATCAGTGGATAGTGGGCCACAGATTAAAACAAGTCTTCATAGGAAAGATGGACCAGGCCAGCAGACAAGTGCTGAGTACGGCAAAGAGGACTCACCCACAAGCAGAATATTGTCGATGCTCCCCAAGCACCGACATGCTTGAGCACGCTCTGGGCAGTACGTCATGACTGATTAGTGATGCTTATGATAGATTAGTGATGTCTGTGATGGATCAGTGATGCCTGTGATTGATTAATGATGTCTGCTACTGCTATGGGCATGGCAGTAATGGACACAGACAGCCTTTCATTGGTCTGGGTGCCCTTCAGTAGCATCACGGAGGGAGGGGGGAGGAGGACGCAGACTACACCAGACTATACTGTCACAGAGTGTGACACACTGTCAGAGGGTGTGGCACACTGTCAGAGGGTATGACCCCAAAATGACCATCTATAAAATTTTTGTGCAATGTTTCAGCAGTAATTTACTATTTTTTTATATAAAACTATCTCTTAGTCAATTATAACAAATAACATTGTTTGAAAGCCCAGCTTGCATGCATCAATATACCCACAAGGCTAAAACTCCATACAATTTACTTTCTGAACCTTCCAATGCACTCTGGTCAGAGCTGTCATTGTTCCCCAGTTACAATGACACTTGGAATCACCTGGTTTTGCCTGAACCACTACAAGCATGCACCATCCTTTTTGTTGCTGCCAGTGTTTTTATGGTTGTTGATGTCAAATTTTCCGGTGTTTTAGCTACAATATTGTGCTAATTGGTACTTGTGAACTTTTATCAATAACTTTTTCTGAGAATGAAATAGTAATTAAAGGAAAAGGAAAAACCAAAAAAGTTACTAATAACATCAGTCCCGCCTCCTGGTACCCTGTCAAGCAAGCCTCTCCTCCTCTCCCCAGGGACATATATGCAGTGGGATGTGTCCAAAGGGACATTGTGCATCCTGCACACCTGTCATCTAAGAAATACTACATTTAAGCAATTTCAAACTATATATATCACAAATTAGTCTATGATGCAAATAGATGATAACCATTTCTAAGGATTCTGTATGGTCTGGAAAGGGAGGAGGTCCACGGGCTGGGTAACACTGCCCTGGGTGGCACACCCGGCTGACTGGTGACAACACTAATGGCCTCCCTTGTACACACAGGTGACAGGGCACTGGCCTGCTCCCAAGGCCTTGGGGTGCTGGTTAGTCGGCCCCCACAGCCTCAGTTTCTCTATCCGAGAAATGGAAAGACTGAACTCGGTCTGAGGCTGCATCCTTGTGCCATTTGTTTGGTGTCCTTCCATCTAATCAGTTGCATCCTGGGGAGGGACTACGATAGGTCCGTCAGGGACCTCAGGGAGGGGGAGAGAAGCCAGCTGTCCCTTCCATCCCCCTAATTTTATTTCTTCTCTAATTAACCCTTAAAATGCTGCCAGGTCTGATCCCAAAGGGCCTCTGCAGCAAGGTTGCTGCTGCAGCTAGAGTTGCTCTCAGCAGCCCCTACCAGAACGTAACATAACACTCTGTTCCAGCCAGACTTAGGGTCTGAGCAGCAAAGCCCGAGAAACCAAGGCCCCGGTTGGGCTCTGGGCATGTTCCCCCCTAACCCAGCGGCCCTGACAAAAGTAACTAGCTGGCGAGGGGCGCCCCACTACCCACAGGAGGAAGAGAGGAAAGCGAACCCACCTAACCTCCAGGAGCAACCGAAACTGCAGCCGAGAACAGGGAAGAGAGACGGCCCAGGAAGATCTTCACCAAAGAGGCCCAGATCTCTTTTCAATAAAATGGTCTTTAATCGCTTTAAAGATTTTATTAAAACCCCCTATGGACCAATTCTAGGCAATCCTTCCTCTCCAGATCTATCCAGCAGTCACACTCTCGCCGAGTCTTCCTACTCCTCAGCCTGCGGGTACCCAGCTCAGCCTGGGCTCGCTCCCTCAGTCTCCCCAGCTGCCTGTCTCTCTGTGGGTGCGTCCCATGTCTGTCCCTCTCCCTCCTCTGGGCTCTGTCTCTGCAGCCCTGTCCACCTGTCTTCCTATTTGATGCTCTGCTCCTCTGTGTCTGTCTGCCTCACTCCGGGCCTCTCGGGGCCATTCCCTGCCCATCCCTCCTCGTCTTCCTGATCCCCTTCCTTTTTCTCTAAATCAGAGACCTTCCGCTCTACACCCTTTCTCTTCATTCTCTCTGCCTTAGTGAGGTCTTTTCCAACTTGGAATGACTACCACGATTAATGAAAAATTCTTTGGAAAGACATCCTACAAGCTACTTTTGCATAAGGCCACTTATTTACAAAACATTATTACAATAATTAATACAAAAGAATGTCACCTAACAACCACAGCCTCTGGTCCCTGGAAACCAGCACACAGGTTAGTCAGCATTCTCTCCCTGCACGGAACTCTCCCAACAGGCTTTCAATGACTCACAAAAATTATTAACCCTTCAAATCCTACCTGGTTTGTAACGTGTTTTATATAGGAAAAATGGAAAGGACAGCAAAGTTTACCTTGTCTTAAGCTTTAAAGGTCAATTTGCATTTTTATAGGAATGCTCAGCACATGTGTCACCAAGAACAATACTTAAACGTATTTTAAGATGCTTGCCTTTCCCATCTACACAAACCCACATTCATTTAGTTAAACAAGCAAATATTAAGCACCCACTGTGTTTTGGGGGCTGATATATGAATAAGAGACTGTTCTTCTCTTAAAAGTGCTCACACACGGCTGGGGAAAACAGCTATCCACACAGACATTTACGCCAAGATGTGATAAAGGGTATAAAGGAAAGGCCATCAGGAGACCTGGACAGTGACTTGTAAGCTTAGTTCTTCAAGGACAGGACAGGCATTCCAGGCTGTCAAATAGGGGTGACCTTCATATTCTTCAAAGTGTGTTCAGACGCACTTCTCCCAGCATTCATGTGCTTTTTCTCACAGAGCCAGGCATGTCACAGGCACTGGGAGTATGTCTGTCCACAAGGAGGGAAGGTGTGGACGTCTTAGGGGAGCACACGTCTTATTACCTTCGCAGCTTCAGCACCAAGTCCATGCCTGGCTCCTAGCACATGTCCCATACGTGTGTGTGTGTGTGTGTGTGTGTTGAATTAATATGTGGGTGAGGCAGGAAGTGAAGTCATCGGCATCTCTGTTAGACAGACAATGAAACTAAGACAAGAAACACAGTCTTATGACCAAGGTCATTAGCTTATTTGGAGAGCTGTTGAAACAAAAGAATAGTCCCTACTATGTCTACCCAATACAGGCCCTATTCTCTTAAACACTAATTTTGTTTTTTCCTTATTCCAAAGAACAGATATTTCTAGATCCAACTGCCAAGATTTTTACTCAGTGTCATGTCACAAGATGAAGTTAATAAGATTCCAAAGAATGGAAGTTTTCCAGTCATCCTGTCCAAATAGTTCCTCAGCTCACTGCCTCAAAGATAGCAGGAAACTTAGATTGTTCCCAGAATCAATTGTTGCAACTCATCCATCCATCCGTGCATCCATCCAACTAGCACTTATTCACATTCCAACATCTGCTTCCTGCCAACCCCTGTGCCAAGAATGGAGCATTAAGAGTCAGACCCTCCCCTCATGTCTTAGGCTGGGTCCTCCAGAGAAGCAAGCTAGTGAAGTATATATATAGAGAGAGAGAGAGAAGTGGGGGGGGGGGGAGAGAGAGAGAGAAAGAGAAAGATTTAGTTCAAGAAAATGGTTCACATAGTTGTGGAGGCTGGAAAGTCCCAAATTCATGGTCAGGTGTCAAGCTGGAGGCTTCTCCTAACCCACGTGGGTGCAGGGCCTAATGAACCCAAAATCAGCAGGTCAGACAACAACAGGCTGCTGGCTCATGGGGCTGGGGGAGCTGGCAAATTCCAAACTGTGAAGGCCAGACAGCAGGCTCACTTCCCAAGAATTGGAGGTCATAGGATAATGCAAGACCGAGAAAGGGTGAGCTTTACCAGACATCTATATATGTACATTGGGTGCAGGCCAAGCCCCCAAGGAAACTCCCCTTTCAACTGATTGGCTGCTCCCATCAGATCACAAAGTGAAGGATGATTACCACTGAGAATCATGGCCCAGCCAAGGTGACACATACCCTTAACCATCACACTTTGCCCCTGAGAAGTTGCTTACTGTTCATAAAGCATCGCAGCTGACTCCTCTCACTTTTTTCATGAGCTGTTTCTTCATTGAAATCATGGTCAGTGTGTGCTTTGGTTAGATTTACACCCACACCTTCCTTTCACTGTCCACCTCTAACACCTTTCGTTTTTGTGAGAATCTCCTGGAATTAATTTAATAGAGTCAACGGTTTTCAGCCCTGGCTATGCACTGTTGTTGTTAGGTGCTGTGGAGTTTGGCTCCAACTCATAATGACCCTCTTACAACGGAGTGAAACATCACCCGGTCCTGCAGCATCCTCAACAATTGTTGGCATCTTTGAGTCCATTGTTGCAGCTACACATTAGAATTATTTTAGGAGATATAAAGAAAAATAAGATTCTCAGGCCCATCCCAAGCCAACTAAATCAGAATCTCTCAGCTGCAGCAGAGGTAGGGTGGAGACATCACAAATTTTAAAGCACCCAGGCTTTCTCACGCATAGGCTGGTTAGGGACCACTGAAGAAAGATTTTCCATAGCATTCTCTCAATAATGCAGTGTTGAAAGGTCACCAATTCAGAGTTGAAGGCCCGAGTGCCAACCCTGAATCTTCAACAACCTGCTATCTGACCTTGGGTCTGTCGGTCCCCTTCCCTGGGCTTTGGTTTTCTCCTGGATGAAATCAAGGAGAACTAGGTCTTTTCTACCCACTATAGTCTGACCAAGAAAGCTTGAGGCCATGTATACACCTCACTGCACAAGATGAACACCTGTAACTGCAATAATCAGGCCAAGAAGACCAGTGGGGAACAGAAACCTGTGCCACAATCTCCTCCCCGTTTATGCAAAGCAAATGGGCTGTTTGGGATAGAGGAAGACTTGGTTCATCCTGGGGTATCTCTCCCCACAGGATAGAAGTAGGAAGATTGTTATGTGCCATTGAGTCGGCTCCAACTCATAGCAACCACTTCTTGGGTTTCTGAGGCAGTATCACTAAGGACGTAGATTGCCCAACCTTCCTTCCGAGGAGTGGCTGGTGGGTTTCAACCACCAGCCTTCTGGTTAGCAGTCAAGTGCCTTAGGCACTACACCACCAGTGCTCCCAAGTAGGAAGACACTTTCATTTAAACTCTCAAAGGCCAGTAAAGGAAGGCATCTAAATGACTGTTCAGTTTGCCGTCCCCTCACCCAGCCCTGTGGTCTCCTCCAGGTACAATAAAAGGGGTGTGGCAGGAGCCTACTAAACACCCTCCGGTTCCTCCCTCCTGGCATTTCCACATATACTTTCCTGGCTATAGTCTCAGGACTCTCCCACTCCCTCCCACTATTCCCTTGCCCCTTAAGTACAAACATCACTGCCCAGCTGTGTGACCGGCAACAACTCCTCTTCCTCCACCCCTGACTGGACCCCATACCCAGAACCTTCCTTGCTCTGCAGGAAACCAGCTTCCTAGATTAACAGGAAAACTCTGGACATGAACTAAGCTTGGCCCAGCCTCCCAGAGACTACTCCTTTACCCCAAATCCCCAAATACCACAAATGGAGATTCTTCCATTCTCTCAGGACCCATGGACCCCACATTCCCTGAGGGAGTCCAGTCCTTATCACTGATGTGGGCCCATTTTCAGGCATAACAAGATGTATAGGCACTCATGGCCACTGCTCCTCATACCAGAGTATCACACTCTCCCCATATCAGAAGAGACTATGAGAGCCAGTGACCAAGTTCTAGTGCGTCAGTCCTGTTACCACACTCGAGGCTTCACACCACCCTGCTCAGAGCCAGGAGGCTTCCCCACCTTTCAGCCTAGTCCTGTCATCCTGCAAGTCCTAGCCTGGCATACCTCAGAGCTCAACAAGGACAGAAAGCCTGGCTGAGTTCACAGAGGATCCCCATGTAGCTGTATGTGTACACATTGAACAGTGTTGACTGACTTCTTACACAGTGGTTCCATAGTCTCCCCACTCAGGGGAGATGGAAAGAAATAATGCTTTGAGAGTGAAACTAGGGATGCCTCACCTTCATGACCCAATTAAAAAAGCTTTTTTGTTCCAGTTTCTTTGGGGGCCCAGGTACTCACAGTCTAGATACTGCCCCACCTTACACAGAGATGCAAGATGGCGGAATATGTGCATTCTCTTTTCTATGCAGGCACGTGCTCAGCCCTTCCCATCGTGGTCATTAACCAGACCCAGGGCCCTAAATTCACATCGCTTTTCCTTTTCCTTCTTAGCTGTGCAACTTTGGACAAGTGACTCCACACCTTTGGGCACCGGAATCATTTTCTCTAAAATATTTAATAAAATTATTTCATAGGATTATTGGGAGGAATTATTGAGAATGATAGATAAGACACCTGTCTGTGGTGGTGAACTTTGTGTGTCAACTTGGCTGGGCCTGGTTGAGTGGCTGGGCAGCTAGATGTAGTATTCCCCACGATGAGACTGGTAATTAACTCCATGGTGGAATCTACTGTGAGTAGCTGAGTAGCTGTCTTTGGGATGCGGTCTGTTTCCTGTATATAGGGAGAAGACTTGGGGAACGGTCTCTAGCTTATGGCTCACTTGAATCCTGCATGTAGCCATGTTGTTTGTTGCTCAGCAGCCTGCCATGTTGTGCCAACCTTGGGACTTTCAATGGATTTAAATTAATGGCCTGCCATGTGGTTTGGTAACATCGGGACTGTGCCTTGTTACTTGTCAACCTTGGGCTTGTCAGTCTTAGCAGCCAGGGGCAGTATGAGTGCCTCTAGCTCCAGTGGGCCAGAAGCAGGAGACAGAGCTGAAGCCCAAGGTTGAGAGGCTTTCACCCAGCCCCTAGAGCCTGGCACTTTGAACTTGGACTTAAAGCCTCCAAATTGTGAGAGAATAAACTCCTGTTTATTCAAGCCATCCCATTTGTGGTATATTCCTGTCAGAGTGGCACTAGGTAACTTAAATAACACCTATTGGTTTTATTTAACAACTTAATTCATGTCCAAAGTTTTCCTGTTAATTCTCTATTGACCCAAAATAGAAATTCCTATTCCCAGGAGACTATATCCCATTGACCCTCACATCCACAGCACCTGTGATGGGACCAGCCACTTGGTAGGCCCTCCATCCACACTGGTAGAATGAACTACAATTGAATTAATCAGGATTAGGGTAAGAAACCATCACAACCCATCTGTCCAGCACTAGGGGTGTGACCAGCTAAGACATGTAGGGCCTCAAGCAGAAAATGAATATGGCCGACACCCGAGTCATAATGAAACTACAATGTGTCAAAATATTGGGTGTTGGTTTCAAGTCCAGAGTTTCAATCAATCAAGAGTTTATGTAAATGCCTGAAAGTTGTAAACTTCAGTCAGGATGAGCAGTGTGCACAACTTCCACATTTTAATGTTAATCCAATAATATCTTTAACCAGCCTCCTAACTCTCTTTACCTCAGAGACTTGTCCCTCCATTTCATACCTCACACTCTACATACAAAGACCCTTCTAAATCCAGCCACCTCACTGAAGCTTAATCTTCCCCATGCTGTTAACATGGCTTACAAGTCCTTCCTCAAGCTAACCCCTGCCTACCTCTCCATCTCATGTCGTCTTCTCTGTCCTCCAAACCAGACTGACTGCACTTAATCACAGTGGATCACAACCACTCATTTAAATGCCTCTTTTCCCCACTAAAGCTCCATGAGGATGTGCGTTAGTGTCTGGCTTGCTTGCAGACTCAGTGGCCAAGCACAGGCAAGGAGTATTTGATAGACGGATGATCCATGTCATGCTAAGGATAATTTGCTACCACTGAAAAGAACACTCAGTCAGGTGTAGCAACTGATGAGCCCAAATATGGCTCAGATACGATTGCAAACAGTCTTTTCTATGTGGTGGAAGAAGTGGCCCCATTTGGGTTTGTTTGGGTTCCCTAATGCCGCTCTGACAGGAATATACCACAAATGGGATGGTTTTAACAAACAGGAGTTTATTCTTACAATTTGGAGGCTTTAAGTCAAAGTTCAAAGTGCCAGGCTCTAGGGACTGGGTGAAAGCCCCTCAACCTTGGGTTGCAGCTTTGCCTCCTGCTCCTGCCCCACTGAAGCTAGAGGCTTTTCTTCACTCAGCTGCTGGCTGCTAAGGCTGACAAACCCAAGGTTAACAAGTAAAAAGGCATAGTCCCGATGTTACCAAACCACACGGCAGGCTGTTAATTCAAGTCTCTTGAAAGTCTCAAGGTCAGCAGAGCATGGCAGGCTGCTGAACAACGACACAGCTACATGCAGGGTTCAAGCGTCCCATAAGCTAGAGACCATTCCCAAAGCTGTTTTTTATATACAGGAAGCAGACCACATACCCAAAGGCAGCTACTCAGCTGCTCACAGTAGATTCCACCATGGAGTTAATTACCAGTCTCATCATGGGGAATACTACATTCAACTGTCTAGCCACTCAACCAGGCCCAGGCAAATTGATGCACAAACTTAACTACTACAGGGTTACTATAGTTCTTGGCCTTTTCAAAGTCCTAAGTAAATAGGGCTAAAGATCTTATCCCATTGGAGGAAAATCCACACAGGCATCCGGAATTTGCCAGGAGGTCATCTCATCCTTTACTGTGTGAGTGGCTGGATTGGAGATGTCCTAGAATTCATCCCTATTTGTCTGGAGTTGTCACTAGGTGACAAACAGTTTGCATTGGACTGCCAACCTAAAGGTTGGGGGTTTAAACCCATATAGGTGTACCACAGAAGAAAAGGTCAGACAATCTGCTTCCATTAAGATTATAGCCAAGAAAACCCAATGAAGCAGTTTACTCTGTAACACATGGGATCATCGTGAGTCAGAGTCAACCCAGCAGAACTAACAACCACAAAACCAGAAAAACCAAACTCATTGAGTCAATTCTGACTCATAGCAACCCCCTTTGGGTTTTTCCAAGACAGTAAATCTTTATGGAAGTAGATTGCCCCATCTTTCTTCCACGGAGCGGATGGTGGGTTTGAACCACCAACTTTCTGGTTAGCTGTCAAATGCCTTAGGCATTATACCACCAGGGTTCCTTAACAACCACAATCATCCCCAATTCAATGAAAACCCACCACTAGAGATGTGGCATAGTGCCTAAGGCACTTGACTGCTAACCAGAAGTTTGGTGGTTCAAACCCACCAGCCACTCCTTGGAAAGAAGGTTGGGAGATCTACTTCTGTAGTGACACTGCCTTGGAAACCCAAGGAGGGGTTGCTATGAGTCGGAGATGACTCGACAGCACATAACAACAACAACAGATATTCTGTTGAAAAACAACCCTCCCACCCTGACTGACACGTGAGCTTATTCTGACTCCCCAGGGAAGGACCTGGTAGAGCCGGATGCTTGTCCACTTCCTTTGGGGTCTGTTTTCTTTTCAAGCCAACAAGTCTGAACACAGACACAGCATCCTAATTTTCTGGAAATCACCAGGGAAACTCAAGACAGAAGCATATGGGGAGGAAGAGGAATTAGAGGCAGCCATTGCCTTCGTGGCAGGTGAGGGAAGCCGATAAGAACTTTATCGTTCACTTATTCCACAGTTCCCTGGTGCTGCAAACAGTTTCTACTTGTCTACTAACCTAGAGGTGGGCAGTTAAAACCCACCCAGGAGCACCTCGGAAGAAAGGCCTGGCATTATGCTTCTGTGAAGATTCAGCCAAGAAACCCTATGGGGGTCCATTCGGTTCTGTTCCAATGGGACTGCCATGAGTCAGAGTCAACTGGACGGCAGAGTGTTTGGTTTCAGTATTTGTTCCATTAGATGCATTTTTCTTGCTTCCATTTCCACCAAAGCATTACTGATGTTCTTATAATCAAGATCTTCATAGAACATCCACTCTAACGATAAAATGCCAAATAAGGCAACCTTTCTTGAGTCGATGTAGATCTTAGATAGCTTTTAATTAATTTTAATTTGTAGAAGGAGCTTTATTCTTCTGAAGCCGGAGCAACTGGAATTATCAATAGAATTCTGAAAGCAATACTTAGATTTGGAGACACCAACCCAATGCCATGGAGTCAACTCTGACTCACAACAACCCTCTAGGACAGAACAGACTGCTGCATAGTGTTTCCAAGGCTGCAATCTTTACAAAAGCAAAGCCCAAATAAAGCCCACTGCCATCGAGTCGATTCCAATTCACACACCCCTTGAGGTCAGAGTATTACTGCCCCATAGGGTTTCCAAGGTTGTGATCTTTATGGAAGCAGACTGCCTCATCTTTCTCCCATGAAGCAGCTGGTGGGTTCGAACCACTAACTTTTTGGTTAGCAGCCAGATGCTTTAACTACTGCAACCACCAAAGCTCTTTAGATTTGGAAAAAAAAATTTACATGACCTCATTCAAACACTGTGATGGGGACACATAATAAATTGTTGTCAAGAAGATATTATAAAATGTTCTAATTTGAGCATAGAAATCACTATCACTTTTTATATGATTTACTGTAGACACTGCCACTGTCTTAAGCTGTATCTAGATCATACAGAATTTCTGAAGTTCTTCTTTAAATGTTAATGCTTGAAAATTATGAAAAGCTGAAAATAGCAGAGTCTGCTTTTCAATATTGTTCAAATCACTCTTCAAATTATACTACACCTTGATTTATAATGCATAGAAAAACACCCTCTAGAGAAATCAGTTTGGGACTTAAAGACGTATGTGTCCATGTGCCTTCTTCAAGTCAAGCAAATAGTCTTGTTTCTTGGTTCCAGCTTCCTTGCATTGTATGGGGATGTCTTTTTTTGTTGCCTGTTTCTTATGCAGTTTCAATGCCATTTCTTTAAACTTTTAAGAATATTTTAAAAACCTTTTAAAATTGAAATAGCCAAACTATGTTTTTGTTAAAGTGAGTGTAAGCTCATGTTCATAATAAATCGTATCTGATAGCACAAATTCAAAATTGATCTACCTTTCTATTTAATATGGCTTTTGAAAATGTCACTATCTCCCAGTTCTATCACTGGAATTGACAGAGACCAGAAAATGCCTTCTGAGTGAAAAGGGAGTACTCCCCACCCCCCACTAACAACGGCTTTCCGTAGATCTGTCGCTGCTGTTAGGTGCCACTGAGTCAATTCTGACTCACAGCATCCACACGTGACAAAGAACTGCCCTACAGGGTTTCCTTGACCATAATCTTTATAGAAGAGGTCACCAGGTATTTCTCCTGCAGAGCCCCTGGGTGGGCTCTAGCCAAGGCACGAAAGCTGGGAAAGGAGGCAGGAAGGGTGAACTCAGATCACTGGAAGGAAGCCACAGATTTTCCAGAGATGACCATCCTGCCTTGCTTCCATTGCTACACGGCTCTGTACGGGCAGTGGGGATGCAGTGCAGACTTCTCCTTTCCCAGAGTCGACCTCAGCCAGTCCACCTCATGGGCAGCCTCCGCCGTTTGTCGCCTGTCAGTGGAGGCCTGCGTACTGTTATGACGGCAGATAGGCTTCAGTGGGGCTTCCAGTCTGAAACAGACCGGGAAGAATGGCCTAGGGACCTACTTCCAGGAGCCAGCCGGTGAGAACCCTAAGGATCACAACGGTCGGATCCACAACAGAGCACAGCGATGGTGCAGGACCAGGCAGTGTTCCCCCCAGTGGTGCAACGGGTACCACACGTCGAGAAAGGGGTCCGCTAGACAGCAGCTAACAGCAACTGGACACTTATTTTTGTGATTCCTAGAATAACGTCCCTGGGGCTCGGGGCTGCTTTGAGTTGGGGCGGCTCTATATTAAGCCCGGGGCAGAGGTAGCTGGGCCTGGGGCTCAGGGGCTGCTTTTCGCTTGGGGCGGCTCTATTTTAAGGCCAGGGCTCTGCTGCCTGTAGGGTCGCTATGAGTGGGAGGCGACTCGAGGGCACCTAACAACAACAGAATAATGTCTGTCTTCCCCCACAGGGTCATAAGCTCCATGGAATCAGGAACAGTTCTGCTCGAGTTTGCCATTGGCTTCCCTGGCACCTAACAAGGAGCCTGGCACATAGTAGGTGCTCAAATACATTTGTAGAACGCATACATGGCTGCAAAGACTAAGCTCTCATTGCCAACGAGGCTTCTCAAATGCTGGCTTCAACCAAGATGGGTCAGATTCTTCCTCTTCGCCTCACAACAAAACCAGCTGCCGTCAAGTCAACTCTGATTCATGGCAAGCGACCGCACATGTGTCAGAGAAGAGCCATGGCTCGTTGTTATGGATATAGATTGCCAGGCCTTTCTTCCGAAGTACCCTGGAAGGACTTTAACCGCCAACTTCCAGGTTAACAGCTGAGCACATTAACCATGTGCACTGCCCAAGGCCTCTTTTCCCATAAGCTGCTAGCAAGCCTGCTCCCTTTCTCTTCTAGTAGGGCCTGCTTCTCTCTCCCACGGGCCCTATACCACCAATGCATTCTCCTTCCAAAATAATGGGACAAGTGCAAGATCCCTGCCAGGGCAAAAGCATGACACCCCTCTTGAAATAGCAGGTGTCTGTCTGTTTCTTATCTCCTTCATAACCAGGCAATCTGAAGCTCTCCCCTCCAGGCCCAGAGACAGATTTCCACCTTGAGAGGCGGAAGCAGTTCCCCCTCGGCCATGAATCCTCATCCGTGGCTGGGGCTAGTAACCCACACAGGGAGGGATGACGAATGTTCTATTTAGCCCTATTTCCAAGGAAATTAGAATTACAAATTGGAGCTATCATCAAGGCCCACTTGAGCATAACCCTTGGAAATAATGTGAGGCAAGGAAAGCAGGGGAGCAATGGCATCTGACTAAGCGGTTCACGGTCAGGTTAGCCTTGCAGCAGTGCGCCCCCACAACAGAATCACCCCCTCCCCACCCCAGCACCACCGCTCAGGGATGGGGGCCCCAGAGGATTCGCTCCAGCACCGTTCACTGCCAAATGCACAGCCAAACCAAGTATGCATGCATTTCCCAGGGAAGCCCCAAACCCACTGCAGTCGAGTAGATTGTGACTCATAGCGCCCCCATAGGAGAGTAGAACTGCCCTGTAGAGTTTCCAAGGCTGTAAACCCTTGTGGAAGCAGACTGCCTCATCTTTCTTTCAAGGAGTGGATGGTGGGTGGGTTCAAACAGATAACTCTGGTTGGCAGCCGAGCGCTATAACCACTGCATTTCCAGGACTTGCTATTTCCAGTGAAAGTACAGAAAATTGCTCCTTTAATTGGGTAGAGACTAGGGTGAACAAGCGGTTAAAAAGACAGCATTAATGAAAAACAAAGGAGAATTGAAAAGGGACCAGTCAGAGAGCCTAGGCTGAGAAAAGGAAACCTGCCCCTAATCCATCAGCATCACCCCCATCACCTACACATACACACTCAGATACACGGACACAGACAGACAGACAGACAGACACACACACACAGAGATGCATACATACAGACATGCATACACAGATACACACACACACACTCATACACACAGATTCGCACATGCAGACACATACAGACATGCACACATAGAAACACAGATACACACAGACATGCAAATACCGATGCACACACAGGCACACACAGAGGCCCTGACTGGGAATACTTATTTTGAAAAGTCACCTCCTCTCCAAGCCGTGGAGAACCCCTGGAGAAGATGGCTGGAGGACCTTATAGTGTAGATTCCAATGGGGTATCTCTGGGAGGGAAGTGCACATTCTTAGCAGGGGGCTGAACCGGAATGAACCAGTCGGAAGGCCTGGTTCCCAGGCCACATGCTCAGTGCTTGGTCAACAGCTTCTTGTAATTCTTACAACATCACGGGCAGGCATCAGGCCCATGTGCAGACACAGAGAAACTGAGGCTCCAATGCTTGGAGCGACGGGCAGCACAGTGAGAGGTGGAGCCAAAACCCGGACCCGATGCCACATGACCTTAATGCTCTTCATCGCGGGGTCACACTGTCAGTCATGTCCCTGCCATGTCGTGGAGAAACTAAGAGTTGGTTAGGGGGTAACCCCAGCCCAAAGGCCAGGTGACAAGAGGCACCCCAGGGGAAAGGCACAGCAAAGGCTCGGAAGGGGAGAGGGGGGCTCCAGGCAACAGCCTCCTAGTCCATGCCCTCTATGAAGAACACACTCCTCGATTCAGCCCACAGCCCACCACAGTACTGGCTCCTTGGTTACCTGTCCCCACCAGACCTTAGCTTATGGTGGGCAAAGATTCACTCTCTCTCATTCCCATCCCCCAGGGGCCTCGCCCAGTGCCTAACAAGTCCTTTAATAAAATTGACTAAAAGAATGATTGAGATTAATGAACTGGGACTCAGTGACCATGTTAAGAAGAAATAAGAGAAAGACATCTGCCCCAGGCTCTGGGACCCATTAGAATGACTATTAATATTAGCAAAAAAGAAATAATAAAATTATTCCTACCACTGATGAGCTGCTACTGTGGGAGAAGCCCATTGAAAGCTCACAACCCCATCCCATAGATGAGACCATCGGGGCTCAGAGAGGTTACCTAACTGGCTCAAGGTCACACACACAAGCAAGAGCTTGACTTAACCCAGGTCAGTCTGTTTTTGAGGCTGAAACGCAAGCACGTTGCTATATTCCCTCTCCGATTATCTGTCAAACGTTTCAAGATTTCACAGCAGGAAGTCTAGCTTGCACAGCTGTATCCTAGGTGCTTCATACAACGTCAGCACAGAGCACTGTCCCACAGACAATTATAGTCAACGACATGCAATCACCTGCCTCTACATAAATGCCAAGGTCATTACAGGACAAGATGTTAGAAGGGATTTGAGAGGTTTCTGCTGCCTTCTTGAAGGAGGAAAAACACCTGCTGACCCTCTGGTTCATTTTTATTCCTAACCACACCAGTGGCTTCCTCAATACCCACCCCCTCTCGATCCACCAACCTTCAGCTCCTAGCAAGGCAATGCTGTAACTGTGGGCAATGCGATTAGTGCCCAATTAATAACTAATTAGGGGAGTGCTGTGATAAGCAGCTTGGCAAGTAGCATCATGGCGTGCATTTGCTTTACCTAGGAGTACCCAGCCTTGAACTGGAAAGCGTCCCCTCCAGCCTGTGAGCAATAGGGCTGCAAAGATGCAGCTCAGGAGACCCAGGCCCAGGTCCCCTTTGCTGCTAATAAGCGGTGTTTTTGGCGGGCCCCTCCCCCTCCTGGGCTCAGGTTCTTCACCCTGTAAAGTGAGAGATGGGCTACATTGCAAAGGCCTCTCCCCACCCCAGAATTCTCTAGCTCTGCCATCCAAACCAACGCACTCAACCCACTGCCATAAAGTTGATTCCAACTCAGTAACCCTACAGGACAAGCAAAACTGCCCCGTAGGGTTTCCGAGGCTGTAACGTTTATGGAAGCATCTGCCACATCTTTGTCCCCTGGAGAAAGTTCTGCTGCCCCACTAAGGTAAAGCAAGGTGACCAGGAGTCCCGGCATCAGCAGAAATTCCCAGGGACCGATTAATTACTGGCACTCATCCAATCCATAGTTAGGTAATTTCCAGAGGATTTACAGCAACTCTGAAAGCTATTTTGCAGGGAAGTGTTGTATATTCCCTATCGACAGTACAGGAGGCAGGTTCTCTATCTCCAGCTGTAAATTATCCCAGGTGTCAGGAGAACAAAAGGACCCGGGGCTGGTTTAGGAGTGGGCTGTCTCCCAGACAGAGCGCAGGATTCATAGAGAGCTGTGGGAAACAGTCCGGGATGCAGTGAAAGCCAGAGGACACGCGGTGTGCAAGAGTATGGGTGCCATGCATGCGTGTATGCAGGTGCGTGGATGCGTGCACACGTATGTGTGTGCCAGACAAATGCAGAGCACTTGCAAGAAATCCAAGCATAAAAGAGAGGAATGCCCAATGTGTTTCATGACAATGTGAGCTTTTGCCCAATCCCATTCGACAAACATCCACTGAACTCCTTTCTAGGCACCCAGCACCCTGTGGGAAGGAAAGGAAGGGACTGTAGTGCCTAATACGAGCCACAGGAGCCCTGGCAGTGCAGCGGTTAAGTGCTCAGCTGCTATCCAAAAGGTTGGCAGTTCAAATCCACTAGTCGACCCTTGGGAGACAGATGAGACAGTCCACTTCTGTGAAGGTTGACAACCTTGGAAACTCTGTGGTGCAGTACCATTCTGTCCTCTAGGGGCGCTGTGGGTCAGAATCGACTCCACAGCAGTGGGTTTGGTTTGGGCTTTGTGGCTGCTTTCACCTTACAAAGCAAAGTCGGCAGCGGCATGAGAGATCGTGAGACTCTCCGAGTCAGCTATGCTTACTCTGTGACCTTTCACAGGTAAGGTTTGCCTACCCTGGACTAGAAGATCGGTCGGCACCCTTTCAATGATAAACATCCGACAGAAAGTTCATTCATTCATTTCTTCACTGATACTGAATTTAAATATCTGCGATGGGGCTCAGGGATCTTCGTTTTCAGAATGTTCTCAGGAGATATGTCTGCACATCAAAGTTTGAGAAGCCCGGGTGCAGGCAGCCCATTCTCCGTGGAACATTTAGTGGCTAGGGAGGCTAAGGAGTGACTTGACTGCACAGGCCAGCAGTCACGCACTGTGCTCTGATCCATGCTTGAAGGCTGCTAGAAGGAGCCCTGGTGGCACAGCAGTTACATGCTTGGCTGCTAACCAAAAGGTCGGCAGTTCAAACCCACAAGCTGCTCTGTGGGAGAAGGATGAAGCAGTTTGCTTCTGTAAAAATTTACAGCCTTGGGAACGCTCTGGGCAGTTCCCCTCTGTCCTCTAGGGGCGCTGTGAGTAGGAATCGACTCCACAGCAGTGGGTGTGGTTTGCGCTTTTTTTCTGTAAAGATCAACAACCTTGGAAACCCTCTGGGGCAGTTCCACTCTGTCCTCTAGGGGCGCTGAATAGGAATCGACTCCACAACAGTGGGTTGGGTTTTGGTTTATTCAGAGCTGTTCCTGAACAAGCGTATTCATGCGGCACTCACTGCTGTGACTTTGGGTCAATGTTAGAACCTTTCTGATGCTCAGTGTCTCAACCACAAAATGGAGTCCAAAATGTATTCTATGGGGTGTCATACAGGTTTCATAAGGTAATATATGCAAGAAAATCATTTTTAAAATTAGTGTTAACATGACGATAAAGAACTCTAACACAGGGCAGACGGACAAGCAAGGCCATAATCCCAGGGCCGGTACCAGCTGCCGGCGAATCAACTCTGGCTCAGGCGTCCCCATGTCAGAGCAGAACCATGTGCCATACGGCTTCCCGTGGCTGATCTTTCTAAAGCAGATTGCCAGGTCTTTCTTCCAAGGCTCTTCTGGACGGACTCGACCCTTCAAACTTCAGTTAGCAGCCAACATGTTAACTGTCTGCACCTCCCAGAAGGTCGTAATAAAGCTTCTGAAAACAAGAATGCTGAGTTCCTGGGAGAGGGCTGTGGAAAAGGCATCGTAGGACGAGAGTGGAGAAGGCATGGAGGAGAAGGGAGAGAGAGCCGCACAGGGATTGCGGGTAGGAGAGGGAGGGACCAGGCCCTGCAGGAGGAAGCAGAAGGAATGGAGACGAAAGGAACAGGAGCGGAGCAGTGATTACAGGAGCGAGGAGAGGAAGTGTGAAAGAGCGCATAAACAATGAACGGAGAGGACGCCTAACAGGGAATCAATACAAACGCACCCAGTTGATTCATCGAGAGACAGCGGCAAGAGCAGGTGATTTAGAGCCATGAAGAAAACCACCAAGAAGTCTAAGAACAGAAAGGATGAGGAGAGGTCGTCTCTGGGGAGTGCAGAGTCGCTGGGTGGCACCAATGCTTGACTGCTACCAGAAAGCTGGCAGTTCAAACCCACCCACAGGTAGCTTGGAAGAAAGGCCTGGTGATCATCTGAAACACGGGGTCACCTTGGTCATAATGGAACCGACCGCTGAGAATTTGCTTTGTCTCTGGGAAGCGGGGCCAGGGATGAGATAGGGTGGGTTAGGACAGTGGCTTTCCTTTTAAACCTGCCTGCACGATATGGGTTTTGAATGGTGTGCATGTATTACCCTGATGGAGTTCTGCAGGGCAGTGATTAAGCACTTGGTTGCTAACTGAAAGATCCACGGTTCAAACTCACCAGCTGCTCCATGGGAGAAAGACGTGGTAGTCTGCCTCCATTAAGATTCAGAGATTTAGAAACTCATGGGGCAGTTCTCCTCTGTGCTGTAGGGTAACTGTGAGTCCGAATCAGCTCAACAGAAATGAGTTTAGTTTTGGGGCTTTATCACTTTGATAAAAATCAAAATAATTAAAAATATTATTAACTCATTGCTGTCTTGAGTCAATTCCAACTCATAGCAACCCTACAGGACCGTTGAAATGCCCTATAGGGTTTGCTAGACTGTAATCTTTACAGGAGCGGATGGCCACATCTTTGTCCTGTGGAGTGGTTGGTGGGTTCGAACCACTGGCTTTTCTGTTAGCAGCCGAATGTGTAACCATTGCGCCACCAGGGCTCCTTAAAAATATTGCTAAGCCTGGGAAAAGAAGCTAAGGCTGAACAGTCCTGCAGGCCAGGGACCTCCTTTAGCACCTTGTAAGCACTATTTCCTCTGCGTCCCAGTCATCCCACAGGGCAATCCAAAGCTCATTTACTTGTCATTGAACTGCACCTACTTTGCAGGGTTGTTGGGACAAAAAGCGTAACACACGCAGAGTATTTGGGAAGATGCCAGACAAGTCAATGCTCCATAAACGTCAGTTACTTCTCATTCTCATTTGACACGCGCTGCTTCCTTTTTCTAGGAACTACCAACCCCTAAGAGGCAGCGGTGGTTCAGTGGTAGAAGTCTCGCCTTCCACGCAGGAGACTAGAGTTCAGTTCCCAGCCAATACACTGGTTCCAGTGGAGCTTCCAGACTAAGACAGACTCGGAAGAAAGGCCTGGGGATCTACTTCTGAAAACCAACCAATAAAAACTGTGGATCACAACAGTCTGACCCACGACCAGTCATGAAGACGGCACAGGACCTGGCCGTGTTTCCTTCCACTGTGCATGGGGTCACTATGAGTCGGGGGCCAACTGCACAGCAGCTGAGACACCACCACCCCACCCACTACATTCTGGCAGCCCTTCACGCCTCCTTCCCCCAAGGCCACAGGATGGGACACTGATCCCAGCCAAGCCAACAAGCCTCTCACTTGGAATCAAGGAATCAAAGGCAGTTCCTGTCCAGTGACCGGTGGAGGGCAAGCTCAGACCCTGTGAGTGGCCATGTTTCCACCACGGGGGAGTAGTCTGCAGAGTGACTCAGAGATGACATTCAGGTCTGGACAGTCCTCCAGGAAAAGCCCAGTTGGCTCTTGATCTCCTTTGGGGTCTGTGAGCCAGCACTCTCCCCTGCAACTCCTCAGGCGGCTTGTCAATGGTCCCCCCAGGTGTCAAGGGCATTCAAAAGCTACCACCATAGAGGTCTCTCCGAGGGCTTCCAGGAACATGGAGCCGAGCACTGGGGCTCCTGAGGAGGGAGGAGAAACGTGTGGGGTACGCACCCAGGAAGCAGGTTGCGCACCCAGGCATCGGCAGTGTGGATGCTGCTATCTTATAGCTTAGCAGGGACTCAGCAAGGCAATTTCTAGCCACAGCCAGCAAGCCGTTCTGTGCGTCTCCATCTTTCCAACCCACCATCTATGCCATTTGGATCTCAGGGTCTAAAAATATCTCTCAAACTTCCAAGTACGTTGGCATGGGCTGCTGGACATTTTTAATACATTTGCAAATGTTTTTACACAGCTCTTCCCCCATCCCCAAATTCTATTCTTGCTCAACCACTTCCGTCACTCTGTTTGGCATGATCGTGAGCAGGGACGAAATCGTCATGAGCGCAAATGTCAGCCTGGCCTGGAAGGCTCCTGCGGGATTTAGAGAGCGTTAGAGAAAGAAGTGCTAATGTGAGTGTGGCGGTTAAGTTTGGGTGTCAACTTGGCTGGGCCTGGTTGAGTGGCTGAGCAGCTGAATATAGTTACTCCCCATGGTAAGACTGGTAATTAACTCCATGGTGGAATCTACTGGAGCAGCTGAGTAGCTGCTTTGGGAATGTGGTCTGCTTCCCGTATATAAAAAACAGCTTTGGGAATGATCTCTGGCAAATGGCACACTTGAACCCTGCATATAGCTGTGTCATTGTTCAGCAGCCTGCCATGCTCTGCCAACCTTGAGACTTTCAGTAGACTTGAATTAATGGCCTGCCATGTGATTTGGTAAAATTGGGTCTGTGCCTTTTCACTTGTCAACCTTGGGCTTGTCAGTCTCAGCAGCCAGCAGCTGTCTGAGTGAAGAAAAGCCTCGAGCTTCAGTGGGCTGGGAGCAGGAGGCAGAACTGAAGCCCAAAGTTGAAGGGCTTTCACCCAGCCCCTAGAGCCTAGCACTTTGAACTCGGACTTAAAGCCTCCAAACTGTAAGAGAATAAACTCCTATTTGTTCACCTCATCCCATTTGTGGTATATGCCTGTCAGAGAGGAACTAGGTAACCAATACAGTAGGTCAGAGAGAGAGGGGTGTGGCCACCGGACATGGGAAAAGAACACTGGCTTTGGCACTGGCGACTCCTGCCTGGCATTTGACTGTGTGACCCTGAGCAAGATGCTGAGCCTCTCTGAGCATGATTCGTCAAGTGCAATGCAGGGCAATAAGGTTCTGTTTAGTGGAGCTGCTGCAAAGATGCATGGGTTAGGGCACGATGTGCAGTTCCTAGCACAAGGCAGAAGCTTGATAAATGGTACCCACTATGAACTTCAGCCACCACCTTGGAACAGCTGAGGGCCTGTGTACTCTTACCACCCCCCCACTATCCCTTCCCCCCAGCAGCAAAGTCATCCAGACAAAACCCAAATCTGCCCAAGCCACTCCCTGCTGTAAAACCCAGTGGCCTTAATATCAGACTAAAATGCTCACCACGGTTGACACAGTCATGCCCAACCCCACCTTCACCTCTCACCAGCATCCCCAACTGCCTGTCCTCTAGCATCCAATCAGGATGTTCTCACCCTGCCTTTGATTTTAGACACTGCAAAGCAGCCACTTCTCTCCGCAACCACCTCTCCCACCTTCCCACGGCCCCATCCGAGCTACCAAAATGACTACAGACCACTCAGACTCCACAGCCTTATACCACACCACCCAGAGGAAAAGATGCCTGCCCTCAGGTGTTCTGTCCCTAAGTCCTCAGATTCACCCTTTCCCATTGGCTCTGATGAGGTCACATGCTCATTCCTGCACCAATTACTACAGCCAGGTGAGGGAGCCTGATTGGTTTATTCCAAGCAGGGCACCTCCAGAGGTGGGCCTGGGGCCAACCCTGACCAAAGAGTGTGGTTGAGAACAAGGAAGGATAAAGTCCCCAAAGGAAAAGCAGGGAACCATGGGGGACAGTCACCTCCACTGGGAAGAGCTCCTTGATCCACGCTCACCCCAGGCGGACTTTACCCATGCCTCCTGTGTGCTCCCCTCGTCCAGGGACATGCTGTATTCTATTTGTGTGATTGTCTGCATTGCTCACATCCTCAGGATGGGGATTCAGCAGGTGCTCAGTAAATGTTTAATGAAGTCATCAGTGAAGGAGGAGGCCCTTCCCAAAGTGCAGGGAAGAATATAAGCCATGGAATAAGCTGAAACATGGGTGAAGACAGAATGAAAGGGAACTGGAGGGGTCAGACTGGCGTAGCGTCACCACAGACATCTAATGATAACTGTTGCCAATATTTAACACACACTATTTTCTCCAAGGAATTGGTGAAATTTGATTTCCATGGGGCAGGCACAATGGGAAGCCAGGGAGTCAGGATAAAGCACAGACCTGTGACCGGCCTGGCATGCCAAGGGTCTCACCTGGGGCAGGAAGGCTGAGCAGTGGAACATTTTCAATTAGTTTCGTTTTTCACAGAACTCAGCCATCCTGGAGCTGGAAGGCACCTCCAGGGTCACGTACAAACACACTTAGCTATGGTGCTTTTCTCACAACACAGCCAAGTGCTATTTTCTGGCCTCCACTGGAACCTTCCAGCAAAGACAAGGCATGCCCTACCTTCCAAGACAGCCATCCTCTGCGGTCTAGTCTGACAGGTAAGAGGGTCTAGGTTTCAGCAGGAGGTGGTCTAGCTGTAACTTCTACCACAGACCCTGGCCCTGGCTGGTGAAACCACAGGACAGCAGTCTCGTCCCTCACTTACAGGGAAGAACTTGGGATATTTAAAGGCAGGCTCACATCCCTCTTCTTTGCCTTTCCCCAAGGTAGACACACCACCAGCCGTCAAACCTGATGGGGGTGGAGCTTGTCCACAGGCCATCCTGCTTGCCCTCTAGACATACTCCAGTCACCTGCTTGGTCAATCCGTCTGTCCGTCCACAAACATGGACCATGAGCCAGGCCCAAGCTGGGAGCTGGGGACACCCTGTGACCATAGCATGGTCTCTGTCCACATGGAGCTCACAATCTAGTGAGGGAAGACATACAACAGGCACACAATGGACAGTGTGTGACAATTACAACTTGTGAAAGGAGGCTTTGAGGGATATAAAGGAGGCAGCGTGAAGACTGATTTGGGGTGGAGGCTGGTCAGGGAAGGCCCTACTTGGCACCTGAAGAATCCGTTTTATAAGAGTTGACAGAAAACAAGGGCCAAGGCCCCAGGGAAGGGCTGCAGCCAGCCAGAGAACAGAGCATGCTAGGAAATGACTCAGGTGGGCTGAGAGAAGTGGGAAAGGGCCTCATCTCTGGCCTGATGAGCCTGATGAGGGTTCACTGACAGCCACTGAAGGGCTGGGAGCCGTGGGATACATAATTGAATCTGCACTGGTAAAAGGCACTGGCTGCCGAGTGGAACACGGATGGAGATGGGCAAGTGGGAAGCCGGAAGGGCTGTTGGGATTGTGCAGGAAGTGAGGCTGGAGATACTGGGCTGCTCCGAGCTGTTACATGGTGCTCCTTGAGGCTAGGAACCACGAGATAGCAGCCATCATTGTCTCCTGGGCCTTCTTACTGCACAGCCTGAGGCTCAATTCCAGGGCTGTACCACCCGAGATGCCTCCAACCCAAGCTCAGCTCAGAAGCTGCTGTCTCCCCCTGGGTCCTCTCCAAGTCCTCCAGCTTCCTCTCCTGAGGCTGGACCATCCCAGGTCGATCCCTTTGGATCTGTTTATTGTCATGGAGCACAACTAAGTCCACACACAACAGACTGGCTAAATTCTACTAATTGGCAAGGATGGCTACGAGGGAAGAGCAGTGGTGCTGCCCAGGCCCAATTCAAGACCAGAACCTTCTCTGCAGCTGCCAAGATCATGGCCAGGAGCAGGTTTGTGGGGTCCCCATGGAGACCAGCCACATCCAGCCTTCCAAGAGCAGCGTTCAGTGGCATGTTCGGATCTGAGGTTTAATTTGGAGCTCAGCTTGGATGGTGCACAACTAAAAGGATTAATTAACCATGTATATTACACACGGGCCTCGGGCCCTGCACCCCACCTGGCACTGTGGAATAAGAGAAAACATACCGGGCAGGCTTGCCTGCAATGGGACCAATATGATTGGGATACTAATGGCAAACCCCACCAAGGTTGAGCCTATGGCAGGATGACCCAGAGCAGAGAGGCTGCCAGGTGAGTCCCTCGATGCCCACAGAGCGAGAAGTGGAAGATGAAGCATGGGCTGGAATCCTGTACTCTGGTCCATCCAAGCTCCCACCCCAGCTCCATGGCCCTCCGCTGTGTGGACATGCCACCTAATCTCTCCCAGCCTCCATTTCCTCATGTCCCCTTTGGGTCATAGCTACCAGTTGCCGTTGAGTTGATGCCAACCTACAGCAACCCTGTGTGTGTCAGAGGAGAACTGGGGTCCACAGGGTCTTTGGTGACTGAGTTTTTATGATCAGATCACCAGGCCTGTCTTCCAAGGCACCTCTTGGGTGGACGTGACCCTCCGATGTTTCAGTTAGCAACCAAGCATGTTAACCATTTGCACTGTCCAGGGACTCCTTTGGGGTCATGTTGCTGCTGATGTGAGGTGTCATTGAGTCCACTGTGACCCCAGGTGACAGAGAACTGCCCCAGAATTTTCTAGGCTGTGACTTTACATGAGCAGTTTCCCAGGTCCTTCTCTCACAGAGCCACAGGATGGGCTTGAACCGCCAATCTTTCAGTGAGCAGCCAAATGCTTACCTTGGAACCACCAGGGCTCCTTCGCTGGGTCATAGTGAAGATTCAAGTTATGTGGAACGTGTCTGGAGTGCTACACTAAAGCCTGCCCTTCACCTGTCCGTGGCCTATTATATGTCAGCACCGTCCTAAACCCTTACACCGGGAAACTTGTTTGAGTCTCTCACCATCCTGGAAGAAGGAAACGCATCTCACCGCCATGGACCCAGAGAGATGAAGCAGCTGCCAGGTGGTCAGTGGCCATCCCTTCTTCCTCACTCCCCTCTGTGGTGTGACGGATGGAAGGGCATGAGATGCTACAGAACTTGGAGAGGAAGCCAAGCTGAAAGAGTTCATCTAGAGAAAGAGGACAGAGCTTCTCCCAGCCGGGCAGTCGACTAACTTCCTTGTGTTCTTATTTGAACTTCTTCATTTCTTCTGTTGGTGGTTTGTGAGCACCTACTGTGCTCACCACTAGAGTTCTCACGGCCTTGATCAGATGAGACACTTCAGGTCTCTCTTTGTACCCCACACTGTTCAACGTGTTTTACCTCCATTAACTCACACAAACCTCATAGTCACCCTTTCTGGTGGGCTCTATGGCTATGCCAGTTTTACACATGAGGAAATGGATGCCCAGAGAAGGGAAGGAACCTGCCAGAGGACACACAGCTGGCATGCAAACCCACAGGACCTGGGTCCGAGGTTCCTGGTCCAGTGCATCTTTCTAACCTGAAGCACCAGCCATGTTTTCTTCTAGCCCCTCAAAACCCAAAATACCCAGGTGAGAGCTCCACAGGGCGGGGAGGGTCTGCATTCCCTCAATGTCGACATCCTGGTGACAAGAACCCTGCTGCTTCCATTTCCAACGTGAGCATTTCCGGAGCTATTTTTTTCCTTTGGCAGGAACAAGGTCCCCAGCTTAATTTGTTTCATGCAGTGATACTAATTAATGTTCCAAACACTGGGCCTGGGGACTAAGGTGTGGGGTGTGTGTACGTGCATGTGTGTGTATGGGTGTGTAAGTGTGTGGTTTGTGTTTGGGCCTGGGTGGATTACCCAGGCAACAAGGTAAGCATGATCTTACTTGAGCTTACTTACCACTTCACTGGCTTGGGAAGTAAGCACAAGTAAGCCCATTCTTACCTTGCTGACTGAGTACTCTGTCCTTGTCGGGGAGTGTAGATCTGAAAAGCAGCTTTGACTCTGTAGGAATGTGCTGTGGTGCTGGGGAACAGACAGATGCCAGCCATCCTTAAAAGCAGAGTGGTGAGAAAATAGGGAATTGTTCACTAGAGACTACTATGTAAGCACAAGTAAGCCCGTGCCTACCTTGATTATTGGGAAATCCGACACTGGTTTGGGCACCCTTTACCCCCGCCCCCCCCCCCATTTTAAAGATGATGAAGAGTTGTACCTGGATAACTGTGGGGGTAGAGTTCCAGGACACCCCCCACCCCCACCATAGATACCGAAATCCGGGGATGCTCAAATCCCTTATATTAAGCAGTAAACCAAAAACCAAACCCACTGCCATCAAGTCAATTCTGATTCATAGAGATCTCCACTAGGTTATCTTTACGGAAACAGATCGCCTCATCTTCTTTCTGCAGAGTGGCTGGTGGGTTTGAACCACCAGCCTTCTGGTTAGTAGTCAAATGCCTTAGGCACTGCACCACCATTATAAAATGGCATAGTATTTGCATATAACCTACGCACATCCTCCCGTATACTTTAAATCATCTCGAGATGATTGGAACACCTCGTGCAATGGAAATACTACGTGAATGGCACTTTCCACCTTACATACCCTCTGTGCTTTTGAAGGAATGCTTTGATCACTTAATTGCATTTTTCCCCAAAATATTTTCGATCTGTGGTTGGTTGAATCTGCGGCTGTGGAACCCGTGGACAAGGAGGGCCCAGTGTATGTGGCTGTTTTATCTGAGCCAAACTGTTCACATTTCAAAAGGCTGTGTCAGCTTTCCTGAAGCCATAAACCACCATCGTGAACTGCACACTGACCCCATAAGGGTGATCAATCCCCAGCCTCCTCCCAAACCAAACCAAACTCACTGCCGTCAAGTCTGATCTGACTCATAGCAACCCCTCCTTGGGGTTCCGAGGCGGTATCACTACGGAAGTAGATTGCCCCATCTTTCTTCCAAGGAGTGGCTGGTGGGGTTGAACTGCCAGCCTTCTGGTTAGTGGTCAAATGCTTAGGCACTACGCTACCAGAGCTCCCTCACTACAGCTCGTGGCAACCGTGTGAACACTGGGAATCAAGGCCAGAGACATCAACCACCAAGTCACTGCCTTCGAAGCAAGGTGGCCAGTTGCAGCTCACCAAGGCTAGTGGTTCTTAACTGTGGGTGCTACTGCCCCTCTCAGAACCTCTGGAAAAGCCTGGGAGTCATTCTTCATCACAACTAGGGTGGCCTACTAGGCTGGGCCAAGGATGCTGACCACCCTGAGCCACGGTCTCCTCCATAATGCTAACACTTTCTCCATCGAGAAACCCTGTAAAACATCCAACCACCTAATTCAGGGAAGGAGCTCTGGTGGGTTGGGGTGAAGGCATTTGGCCACTAACCAAAAGGTTGGGGGTTCAAACCCACCAGCCATTCTGTGGAAGAAAGATGAAGCAGTCTCCTTCCTTAAAGACTGACAGCCTTGGAAATCCAATGGGGGTTGCTATGAGTCAGAATCAACTCGATGGCAGTGAGTTTGGTTTAGACTGTTTCAGGGAGGAAAGAAAGGCACAGAGAGATGGAGTTTCTTGCCCAAAGTCACACACTCATTCCATAGTTAAGAAAGGTCTAATCCCTCCAATCAATGAACCAATTGCAAAAAGCAGATTCCAACTCGTGGTGACCCCATGTGTGTCAGAGTTGAGCCTGTGTGTCAGTGTGCCCCAAGGTTCTCTCGGTTTTTCAGTAGTTTGCCAGACTTTTCTTTTGTGGCACTGCGAGGTGGACTCAACACATTTGCACCACCCAGGGACTCCACCCCTCTAGCTACATCTCCTATTCCAATCTCTCAGCACCCAGCTCGTCCACTCGCCCCACCCCTACCCCAAGCTGCAACTACGGGGGGCTCATCAGACCTTCCTTATCTGCTGTATCTGTTCAACTCTTAGGCTTTGCCAAAGATACTCCCTCTGCCCAGCCCTAACCCTGACCCTGACACCATCCCATTCTTCCACTTGAACCAAGAGACTCCCAGCTCATCTTGTGTGTTTCCTGCCACTATCCTACAGTCAGCCACTTCCCCCAAGGACCCTGGTTTGTTTCATCCCTTCTTTAAATTAGAGAATGGTATTAGAAATGATCTGGGCACTAGCTGTCCTCATGCTACTGGGGTGTCATTGCTTCTTGGCTCTCTCAGCTGATGGGGCAAGGAAATGTATTTGTATACACTAAGCCATGCTATACTTGTATCTGTAAATATTTACCTAGCCATCCGTATCTATATTAAGTTAAACACAAGTTCATGCTGATGTCTCCAACTCAAATCCATTACTGCCTGGATCATTCTAGCCTCTTTTTTCTGTTTGTCTAGAAACTTCCACTTCAAGAGCAAAAAACCTGGCTTCCATCATCTGCCATCGATTTGCTTAGCTGTTCAATTCTAGTATACACGTATAGCAGTATCCAGATTGCTGTTGTTGTTGTTGTTATGTGCTGTCGAGTTGGACCTGACTCATAGCGACCCCTCCTTGGGTTTCCGAGGCAGTATCCCTACAGAAGTAGATTGGCCAACCTTCCTTCTGAGGAGTGGCTGGTGGGTTTGAACCGCCAGCCTTCTGGTTAGCAGTCAAGTGTCTTAGCTACCAGAGCTCCCTGGTAGTATCCAGATTACTGAAGCAATATTATCAACTGGATAATATTATCAACTGGAGTGCAATTCTTATGTGAAGTTCTTTTTGCCTGTTCACCAACAGGCTCCACTCATTTCCAAAGGCACCTTCCCCCATCTTCTTCACTGAGGATGATGCGCACATTTGTAATACAATTAGATTCTTTTGTCATAGACTGATTTCATCCTGGGAGCTTCCAACTTCCTGAATAATTCTTTTTTTGAAATTTGCAGACATGAAGATGTGCTCTTTGCTGTAAAGTTGTATGGGGTATAGCAAATGCATAGGGTGCATCAGTACAAACAATATCATACACAATAGTCTCCCACCCTAAAATAACCTGTATGCTTCACCTCTCAACCCTCCCTTCTGCCTGAACCCTGGAAACTGCTGGTCCTCTCCTGTCTTTTCCATACCGTCATACAGCTGGCATCATGCACTGTGTACTCTTTTCTGTCTGACTTCTTTCTCTTAGTTTCTTAGTTCCTTAGAACAGCTACAACAGAAATAGCACAAATGGTTGGCTTTAACAAATTTACTCTCTCACAGTTGAGGAGGCTAGAAGTCTGAATTGAGGGCTCCAGCTCTGGAGGCAGGCTTCCTCTCTGTCAGCTCTGTGGGAAGGTCCTTGACATCAGTCTTCCTCTGGATGTTGGAGTCTCTCAGTGCAGGGACCCCGGGTCCAAAGTATACCTCCACTCCTGGTTCTTGGCAGTAGGAGGTCTCTCTGATCTCCACTCACTTACTTAATCCCTTTTATATCTCAAAAGAGATTGACTCAAGATACAGCCTAACCCCACAGACTGCATCCTGCCTCGTTTACATGTTGTTGCTGTTGTTGTTGTTGTTGTTATGTGCCGTCGAGTAGGACCCGACTCATAGCGACCCCTCCTTGGGTTTCTGAGGCAGTATCCCTATGGAAGTAGATTGGCCCATCTTCCTTCTGAGGAGTGGCTGGTGGGTTTGAACCGCCAGCCTTCTGGTTAGCAGTCAAGTGCCTTAGCCACTATGCTACCAGAGCTCCCATAACTGCCCCTAATCCTGCTTCATTAATGTCACAGAGGTGAGGATTTACAGTATGTAGGACCAGATGGTAAATACAACAACAACAACAGGATAACTACATCAGTCACAAGGTGAAGACACACTACTGAGAATTCTCACACACTACTGAGAATCATGGTCTAGCCAAGCTGACACATACTTCGGGGTACAATTCAATCCATACAATGAATAGAATTCATTTAAGGTCCGTCCATGTCTTCTCATGGCTTGATGTTCATGTCTTCTTCTTGCTGCTTAATATTCCATTGTATAGACATACAACAGCTTGCTTATTCATTCATCTTTTGCAGGTCAGCTTGGTTCCTTCTAGTTTCTGGTGATTATGAATAAAGCAACTATAAACATTCATGTGCAAATGTTTATGCGGATATCAGTTCTCAAATGAGTTATATAAATACCTCGAGACACAACTGCTAGCTTGTATGGTAAGACTAGGTTTAGCTTTGTAAGAAACTGCCAAACTGTCTCCCAAAGAGGCTAGACCACTGTGCGTTCCCACCAGGAATGAATGAAAGTCCCTGTTGCTCTACATCCTTACCACTGCTTGACATTATCAGGCTGGGCAATCTATTTCCATAGTGATACTGCCTTGGAAACCCAAGGAGGGGTCTCTGTGAGTTAGGTCTGACTCAACGGCACATAACAACAATTGTTATTGTTAGGTGTTGTCGAGTCAGCTCCGACTCATAGTGATCCTATGTATAAAAGAATGAAACACTGCCTGGTCCTGCACCAGCCTCACAAACCTTGTTATACCTGAGCCCACCGCTGCAGCCACTGTGCCAATCCACCTTGTTGAGGTCCTTCCACTTTTTCGCTGACCCTCCATTTTACCAAGCATGATGTTCTTCTCCAGGGAACAGTCCCTTCTGATAACATGACCAAAGTAGGTGAGAGAAAGTGTGGCTGTTCTCACTTCCAAGGAGCATTCTGGCTGCACTTCCTCCAGGACAGATTTCTTAGTTCTTCTGGCAGTCCATGGTACTTTCAGTATTCTTCACCAACACAACTCAAAAGCATCAACTCTTCTTTGGTCTTCCTTATTCATTGTCCAGCTTTCTGAGATGACGGAAAACACCGTGGCCTGGGTTAGACACACTTTAGTCTTCAAAGAGACATCTTAGCTCTTTAGCACTTTGAAGGGGTCTCTTGCAGCAGATTTGCCCAGTGCAATACATCATCTGATTTCTTGATTGTTGCTTTCATTGGTGTTGCTTGTGACACCAAGTAATATGAAAGCTTTGACAACTTCAATCTTTACTCCATTTATTGTGATGCTGCTTATTGGTCCAGTTGTGAGGATTTTCATTTTCTTTATGTTGAGTGCAATCCATACTGCACCATATATATACAGTAATATATCATTGTCATTTTAATTTGCAGTTCCCTAAATGACACATGGTGTGGAGCACCTATCTTTTCATATGCTTACTTGTTGTCTGTATATATATTTTGGTGACGTGTTTGTTCAAGTCTTTTTCCATTTTTCAATTGGGTCATTGATTTTCTCATTGTTGGATTTTAAGAGTTCTTCATATATTTTGGATACAAATCCTTTATCAGACATGTGTTTTGCAAATATTTCTCCCAGTCTGTGGCTTGTCTTTTTACTCTCTTAACAGTGTCTCTCACAGATTAAATTTCACAGCTACTCATTTGAAAATGAGAAAACAGAGGATCTAAATGATAGTTATCAATAACGTCATATTTATGTTGATGAATACTAGTAAGTGTAACCTGTAAAAATCAACCAGCTATTGCACAACCTTGCAAATATACTAAAATCCACTGAAATATACACTTCAAAATGGTAAATGTTATGGCATGGGAATTATATTGCAATTAACTAAGAGAGAAAAATAAAATTAGCCAGCTAGTGAGTGGCAGTGGTCGAAAGTGAACTCAGACATGTTGACTTCACCACAGCAACCACACGTTCTACATCTGAGGGCAAATCCCTGACCTGCCCCTGTAAAACCCCCAGAAAGTCAGGTAATTTTTCTGATCTTCAGTTTCCCTGCTGACATAATGGGGGCCAATTATACACGTCCACTAATGGCGTCACCAGGATCAAATGCAACAATGTTTTTAATGGTTTACCTAGTAGCCTGGATAGAGTAAGTCAATAAATAGGACTAATTACTAGTATTGTTGTTATTGTTTTAAAATTGAAAAGAAAGTCCTTCCTCTCCCTACTCATTCTTCCCTTTCCCCTCCTCTCTCTGGCAATCATATGGTCTAGGCAAGTGTATTTCTGGAATCCTCTGCTTCCTTAAGAAATGGGTCAAGCAGATGAACTCTTTCTTTTCCATGGTTTCCCTCCTTCAATGTAAATTCCTTCTTTTTTAATAATCCAGTAGCCCTGGCACATCCTGACAGAACTTCAAGTCAAGGAGCCTAATTTTACATAGAAGTTATCATATTGACTTCAAAATTAATTCTATTCACCAGCAGCATTCTTCCTTAGCAGGACTGGGAAAGAATAAGGAGGGAATGTCATTTATAAGAAACTCACCTGGAACCACACCAGGCTTTGGACTTTACAAGCATGTCACATAATCCTTACAATAAACATCTGGATAGGCATGCTTCATTTTACAGATGAGGAAACAGGTTCAGGTGAAAAAGTGGTACAGTCAGTGGTATAGTCAGACATTGTCTACATCCACGTCTGCTTCTGTCACCTAACCTTAGCACAGTCGTTGGGTGCTGACACTGTATCCATGTATCCAACAGGACTGAGTACATGGTCAAAGTGCCCCAAGTTTCACTGGGCTCTGGACATGCTTAGAATGGATGCTTGTATGTATGAAATTAGCAGCTAGAAAACAATCCTCAGTGCCTTTAAATAATTCAATTCAAGGTCCGCCCAACTCTGGGTTTCATGAGCCTGTTTTCTCTTGCAACGATTTAAGCACCGTTCCCATAGCATGAGACTAAATCAAACCTTTGAGTTCTAAATGTGCCACACAGCCATGGTCATGGTTATACATTAGAAAATGAAGGAAGAGATGATCTTTAACCATATAGAAATGATGAAATCTACTTCTTGTTGATGAAAGCCAATCCTGGCCCATTTAAACAGTGTTGACAACTTCACTGGGGTCCAAGTAGACTGAAATACATATATCAGAGTGAGTCTCACATCGCTGTGCAATTACTTGTTTACCTAGTCCACCATGAACTCAAGAGTGGAAATGATTCATCCATCCCTGTATCTGCTATGTCTAGCCCAAGGCCTGGCCTCTACTAGTCCTGCAATCACTGTGCCAAAAGGGCAGGGAGGCCACATCTTCTGACCTCCTCTAACCCCACAAGAGGAAAACAGAATCACCATCAATAGCCCAAAGTCTAATCCTGCGAGGCCAGACATGCTGCCTCCCTCCAGCCCTTTCACCAACCGTTCCTCCCAAAGCACCCACCACCTCTCTCCTGGGTTTGATAATTCTCTGCAGTGGCCACACAGAAATCACAGATTATGGGGTTTATTAGGGAAGCACCAGGCTAAAATGCAAGTTCAGGAAAAATGCTCAGTCTCTCTCCCAGCCCACAAGCTCTCTCCTAACAGTCTCTCACAGTCTCTCTCCCAACAGTGAGTGTCCCTCGGTGTCTCACTCAGCAATGCGTGTCTCTTGTGTCTCTCCCAGCAGCGTGTGTCTCTTTCTTTCAGCAGCACATCTTCCTCAACCAGCAGTCAGAGAGAGAATTCTTCTGCCTCTAGGAGGCCTCCTTTTGAGCCTGGCAGAGTGGCCAAATTAACTGATCATAACATCAGAATTCTAAGCACCTGAGAGAGAGCAGGAACCTCCCAGAACATTGCTTTGTGTTACGCCCAACAGAAATACCCCAGGTGGATAACTTTTACAATCAGGGGCTCCTCAGTTGCTCACAGCAAATTCCACCACAGAGTTTACAAAGACTTATGGCTAGAAAAGCCACACTAAGTAATTTACTATACTGCACACTGTCTCCTGAATGATCACTCAGCATAACTTGAGTCTGATCAGCAGGTGTTTGGGGGCACACATATCAAACCACAAGTCCCTGAGTGGCACACATGGGTTATGTGCTCGGCTGCTATCCAAAAGGTCAGAGGTTTGAGTCTACTCAAAAGTGCCTCAGAAGAAAGGTCTGGCAGTCTACATCCAGGAAATCAGCCACTGAAAAGGCTATTGGGACACAGTTCTTCTCTGACACACCATGTGTCAGAGTTAACTTGACAGCCACTTGTCCATCAAAACTAAAGGACTGAGATTTTTTTCAGGACATTTCTTCCCAGGCAAATAAGGGGTTGGAATCATAGCACACACACAAAAAGAAAAGACTTCCAGAAAGAAGCCTGGCAGGGCTTGCAGCATCCCAGAGTTACCAAGGTGAGGAATCAGCCAGAATTGAGGCAGAGGGCAGAAGTCACAGAACCAGAGTTCACACCAAGATCTTGACGTTTCCTCAACAGAAGTTGTGTTTGTAAGCGCTATTGGAATATCTATTTTAATCTTGTTTTGAAAATGGTAATGTTTCTCACGTTATAAATTAGTAAGACTCTTCATTCTTTGAAAGTATCACAAAAGCCACTCAAAACTATAGTGTCAGCAGGACTGAAGTTCTTAATGCTTATTTAAATAACTCCTCTGTTTTATGTGGTAAGAATTATGAATATGTGAACACACCACCTTGTCCACAAGGAGACAGTTCCTTACCCCAAGGGAGAAGGCAGCCTGCACCCAGGCTTCACAGTGCTTTTGAGCACTTGAAGAACCTGGCATGGAGTAAGAGCTCAGTTGGGTGAGCTGTCATCAGAAACTATGTTCTGAGTCCACGTGTTAGGTGAGGAAAACCTACCAGAGAATTCTTATCACCCTTGGGCCATAAGATGTCCTCTACTTAAGAACCATGAGAAAACATAGAAAAATCTGTGAAACTTCAGACACACTATCACCTTCCCTGACAAATCAGACAGTGGGGAGCAGTGGCTGTTGGTGGCTATCTCAAACCTCCTGAGTACTCACAGTTTGAGCACCTGCCAAAGGTGGCCTTCTGAAAGCAACTGCCATTTGCAAACACAATGTGCTTTTGTCTAAGGGATTTCTCTAGAGGCAATGCCCCAAAGGGCAGCTCTTAGCCAGTGAGAGATGGGAGTTCAAGGGTAACTCTGGGATGTTCTATATTGTGCCCCAAGGTTCCCCAGGAGGATGGACCCTCAACTGCCCTTCTCAGGAGCCTGCTTGAGGAGGCATCTTTCCTGCCCTATTTTACCCACTTTCCCCAATGTTTCTCATTTCCTCATTTTTCTTGGAATCACCTCCTAACACCTGCATTCTCAAGAGGAACACAAGGGTTCTTGGAGGTGGGAAGGAAACTCTCTCTACATATCAAGCACAGATGTCATACAGGACACAGAGATATACAGGTTACCTGTGGTGTTCAAATTCCACGGAGTGGGGCAATTAGAAAAAAATGTCTAGAAAGACTGCTTGTTGCCAGGTGCTGTCTGACTCATAGCGACTCCATGTGGGAGAACAGAGCTGCCCCACAGAGTTTCCTAGGCTGCAGTCTGTACAGGTCTTTGCTCCCATGGAGCCACTGGGTGGGTTCAAACATCCAACACTTAACCATTGTGCCACAAGGGTTCCTTGAAGGATTTCTTAGAGGGGAGACAGCAGAAACAAGAAACAAGATTGAGCAGCCCTGTGACCAACTGTGCTGAACTTCCTGTCTCAGGGACAGCTTCTGGGGGACTCAAGCTATGACACAACTTAGACAGCACATTTCATGAATCATTTCATCTAATCCTTTCTATAACTGGAAGGCTGGGAATATTACACCCATTTATCGTAAGAGGCCACCTGGGTGGTGCAAACAGTGAAGAGCTTGGCTGCAAACTAGAAGGTTGGCAATGCAAGTCCACTCAGAGGTGCCTTAGAAGAAAGTCCTGGAGATCTACTTCCAAAAGTTCACAACCATTGAAAACCCTACAGAGTACGTGAACACATAAACAGTGACACAGGAGTTCACCGTCAATTCAAATCAACTGAATGGCAACTTTTTTTTTTTTTTGGTTATCAGATGAAGAAACTGAGGTTGTTCTATGAGAAGTTCATGATGGCATGATGGCGAGTCAGTGTTCCTGAGTGCTCAGCCCTACCTTAGGAAAATCACCTCAAGTGCTTACCTCAACAAGGCACAGAGCAATAACCCTCCAAATGAGACATGTCGGTCACTGTTACTAACGAAAGGAAATCAAGTTGCCACGGATCAAACAGATGGTGGTGCTGCCCCAGGGGTGGCATTGTAAACCGTCCAACTGGATTAAAACACTCATTATCATTAATATGATCATTAATACAATGCAACTGGAAGTTAGGTTCCATGGAGATCAGAAACTATTCTATGACTCTTGGTCAATGGCTGGATTAGGGAAAAGGGTGGAGAAAAGGGGGTCTTGGCACTGAGAATTGTAGCAGAAAGGGAAATCTCCTCAACCAGAAGCCAGGCTCAGCCTGAGTATGGATGCCCCACCAGTCAGCCTCTCTCTGTTTTTACCTTTCTTCTCTTCATTCATTAAGAACCTACAAGAATCAAGAAGAAAATGCTTCTCTGAGCAATAACCCATGTTGTCCTCAAAAGGAAACATTCTGGACAACCATCCCTAGCCCTTCTGAGATAAGATTCCACCAGGCAAAACTATACTTTGGTTGGAATTTGATCCGCATCTGGAGATAGCTGTAAAGCCAGAGGAAAGATGCTCTGGGAAGACTGTTCCCCTGATGCAGAGCTGGTGAGGCACCACTAGGGAAGCAGCTACACTGAATGGAGGCTTCCCTTGGAAAAAGACCCACTTGGGTGCACTCACCTTGTCAGCAGTGTGACCTGAAGCAAGTTCAAACTTCCCTGGGCCTTAGTTTCCTCTTCCCTACAATGAGAAGGATGACATTGCTGTCATGTGTGGACACCTTCCAGCTCTCAGGGCCTCCAGTTTTCATAATCTACCAAGTGCCTCCCTCAACACCAGCCCATTAATCCCATAAAATATTGTTAAGTAACTATCTGTTTAGATTCATTGATTATTAAGACCTGTTGGCTTCATTTTTTAGATTGGCATCACCAGGTGGAAGAAGCAATGCAAACGAAACCACTGCCGTAGAGTAGGATCCTACTCATAGTGACCTCTCCTTGAATTTCTGAGGTGGTATCACTACGGAAGTAGAATGCCCAACCTTCCTTCTGGGGAGTGGCTTGTGGCTTTGAACCACCAGCCTTCTGGTTAGCAGTCAAATGCCTTAGGCACTATGCTACCAGAGCAGCGTGCCATAACTGATATATGTGCAGCTGGAATTTTTGGAAAGGGCAGGAGTCAGGATATAGATAGTTTGATAGCACTGAGTGATTTTCCATTAGAGCAGACAGCCGAGGCTGGAGAAGCATAATCCTCTAGTTCAGTGCTGTCAAGTCTTACTGGAAGAGATTTCACCCCATGCCCCAAGAAGAGGTCAACAAAAGCATAAATGGACTTAAAGCACTGCAACAAATTTACAATCTATGGAGTCAATCAAAGATGCGGAAGCTCTACCACAAGCCTGCTTGCTACTCAACTGGGGCACTGGCTTGGGAAAACCAGTTGTGTTGACTGTTCAAACTCAAACCCCAAACCCACTGCCATCAAGCCAATTAGGACTTACAGCAACCCTGTAGGGCAGAGCAGAACTACCCATAGGGTTTCCAAGGCTATAAATCTTCATAGAATCAGACTGCCTCATCTTTCTCCCATGGAGCAACTGGTAGACTCGAACCACCGACCTTTAGACAGCCAACTGTCTTCGCTGCTATGTCACCAGAGCAGATTCATTTAAAGGGAACTGACATAATGGTTTAGGTTACTAACACATATAAAGCAGATTACCCTGATGTGGAGCAGATGGTGGTATTGCCACCAAAGTGATATTATACCTTGATTATAACACTAGTCCTACCACCTTTCTGTCAATTTGATGTACTGTAGTAGCTTGCATGTTGCTGTGGTGGTGGAAGCTATGTTACTGGTATTTCAAATATCAGCAGGGTCACCCATAGTGGACAGGGTTCAGTGGAGCCTCCAGATTAAGACAGGGTAGGAAGCAAGGCCTGGTGATCTACTTCTGAAAATTCACCAATGAGAAACTCATGGATCACAACAGAATACTGTCTGACACACTGCTCAATCTTCAGAGGAGGACATCATGTCTGGTGAAATGGAGAGGGCCAACCAGGGTGAGGGAGACCCTCAGGGAGACAGACAGGCACAACAGCATGATGGACTCAATTGTGCCACTGATTGCCAGGATGACACAGGCCCAGATCTGTTGCACATAAGGTCGCCAGAAGTCAGAGTGGACTTGACAACAGCTACCCATCTACCTACCAATCTATCACATTGGTTATCATTGAGATGCTGGTTTTATATGCAACAACTCAATAGTTATGCTCTTACTGAGTCCAGATAATTTTACAGGGCACTTAGAGGTGAGGGGAGGTAACACAAAGGAGATGGGATCCCAACCCTGAGGCCGTCAGTAGGTAGAGAAGCCCATGGGAGGAAGCCAGCTGGAGCCCACGTCTGTAGGCTCCATGAGTCAGCTGCAAATGATTACTCTTATTCTTCATTCATCACCTACAAGCAAGAAGCAATCTTCTTCCTGAGTTAGAACCCAATTTGTTCTCTAAAGAAAACAAACTCCTCTGACCTTTCTGTGGCAGAATGAAAAAGTCCCACCCAGCAAGGCTACAATTAGGATGGAATCTGATCTGCGTTGCATGACAGCTGCAAAACCAGAGGTGCTGAGAAAACCTTCTGTTGACTTCAATCTTGTTATTTCCAAACCATTTTCTCCTCACCCTGCCAAAAGGCAATCACCACAGGAAACTGACATGCCCATGTCACTGGTGCTGAGTTATACTGTTAATGGGTCACCAATAAATATACAGGGAGGATCAGGTGAGGCAACACCTCACAGGAAAGGTGGCAAATCTGTGTGTGGAAAATGCTTAAGCTCTGCTATGGATTGAGTTGTGTCCCCAAAAACTATGTGTTGTAAATCCTAACCTAGCCTGCGGTTAGAATCCCATTCGGGAATGGGTTGTCTTCATTACAGTAATGATGCTGGATTACTATAGGGCTTGTCATGAGTCAATCTCTTCTGAGATATTAAAAAAAGTTTAAATGCAAACTAGCAAGCAAAGATGGGGTAAGACAGATGCCAAGACACATGGAGATCTCCAAGGAACCAGGAAGCAGAGGCTGAAGAGAAAGGATCTTCCTCTGTAGCTGACAGCGACAGAAAGCCTTCCCCCAGAGCCAGCACTCTGATTTCAGATGACTGGCCTCCTGAACTGTGAGAAAACAGAGCTCTGTTTATAAAAGCCACCCATTTGTGGATTTGTTAAAGCAGCACTAAAGAACTAAGACAGAATTTGGTTCCACACGAGTGAGGTGCTGCTCTAACAGATACCTCAACTGTGGAAGTGGTTTGGGGATTGGGTAATGGGTAGATGCGAGCAGAGTTTTAAGGTGCCTAAAAGTAAAAACCTAGATTGCCTTGAAGAGACTGTTGGCAGAACTATGGACAACAAAAGAAGGAAGTGAAGAGAGTTATAGAGAAAGTCTCTATCATGTTAGAAGATATGTATTGTGCCAGCAACCACATATTGCTAGAAACATGGACATTAAATGTGCTTCTGGTGAGGCTTTAAAAGAACATGATGAACATGTAATTGGACGATGGAGGAAGGGTGATGCTTTTTATGCAGTGGCAAAAAAACTTGTCTGAATTATATTCAAATATTTAGTGGAAAGTACAACTTGTAAGTGATGAACTTGGATATCTGGCTGAGGAGACTTCTAAGCAATGTCTTAAATGGGCTGTATGGTTTCTCCTTGCCACTTACAGTAAAATATGAGAGGAAAGACATGAGCTTAAAAATGAATTGTGTGCATTCATCGCAGCACTATTTACAATAGCCAAAAGAGGGAAACAACGTAGGTGTCCATCAACTGAAGAATGGATAACCAAACTATGATACATACACACAGTGGAATACTAGGCAACCCTAAAGAATAACGTAGAATCGGTAAAACACCTCATAATGTGAATGAACTTGGAGGACATTATGCTGAGTGAAATAAGTCAATCACAGAAGGACAAATACTATATTAGTCCATTATTGTAAAAAGTCAAGGAAACGTTTATATATGAAAGTTTTCTTTATTGGTTACCAGGGGTGGGAGGGAAGGGGAGGGAACACTGTTAGATAGATAAAGACAAGTATTGATTTGGGTGAAGAGAAGGGCAATGTACCAAATGTGAGTGATCAACATGGTGCAACTGAGGAAGAAGAAGACATAGAGAGTGCACAGGAAGTAGAGACAACAAAAATGAATCTTTTTGCACATACAGTACTGCATTGTCAGTGAAGGCAAACATGGATATTCGGGTGGACGGATAGGTGGACAGGCTGAATTATTAGGCATGTCTATGCAGAGGGGAGTGTGCACAAGACCATGTATAGGGTTGACAGACAATATTTCTACAAGTGTATTGGTATGTTCTGTAAGAATTCCCAAGTATATAGTAAAGCAGACAAGGGACAAGGTTGTAGTCACTTCTTGGCCACAGCCAGCTACCCAGAGGAACTGAGTAGTTGAACCTGTGGGCTCGGGACCATAGTCACAGGGTACATCAAGCTCAACTGGCATAACATACTACATAAAACATTGTTCCACCTCCTACTTTGGCAAGTTGCAACTGGGATCTTAAAAGCTTGCAAGCAGCCATCTAGATGCAATGATGGGTTTCTCCACATCCAGAGCAAAGAAGAATGAAGAAAACCAAAGATTCATGGAAACAATTAGTCCAAGTGATTGGTACACCATGCTATCCTCAGCTATAAGACTATGAAACCAGAAGAACTAGATGGTGCCCGGCTACCACTGTCAACCACTTGGAGGGGGATCTATGTAGGAGATCCTGGATAGAGTGGAACAACAATGTGGAACAAAACTCAAAATCATTCAAAAAAAAGAAAGAAAGAAAAGGGACCAGGTTGGCTGGTGTGATAGAGCTTGATGGAACCGCTGAGACTATGGCCCTTAGCTGCCCTTCAGGTCTGGAATTGAACCCACACCTGTGTCTTCCAGCCAAACAAAAAACAGGCATATGAGCTGAATATTTATATTAGGTAGATACATTCCTTGAAGAGAACAATCATGGGAGGATAGAAGTACTGTATATGCACAGGGAGACAACTCAGGGGGCAGGAGTGCACGGAGGGAAGGACACAGGAAAGAGGTAACTATGGGGAGGAAGTGAGAAGGGAGCTGTTGCATTGTGGGAAATTGTAGTCAATGTCATGAGACAAAATGTATGTGAGCTGCTGTATGGCAAGTGAATTTGCTCTACAAACTTTCACCCAAATCACAATAAAAAAAAAAAAAATGAAAACAGAACTTAAAGATCTGGAAAATTCAGTTGTACAAACTAAGGACATGTATCGTAGAATTTTCACCAAAGACATGGCACACAATCTTTTGTTAAAGAGATTAGGCCTGTGACTGGCGGATTTAACCAACTTCCACAGAAGAAAAACCATCAGCTTAGATTGAAGGGGGCAAAAAAAAAAAAAAAAAACAGACAAAAGAAAAGAATGCTGTTTGCCTCTTGGAATTCTTCAGGCAGGAAACAGCCAAAGGAGCTAAATCTGTTATTTCCCAAGAAAAGGGAAGGACTGTCCCTGGAGCAGCTTGAAGATCAGCAGAACTGTTGGAAGCAGCATGGGAAGCAGACCTTCAGGAAGGCTTGGTTTCAAAGGGTGGGGCCATGGTCTCCTGGATCTCAAAGGGTGAAGCCACAACCTCCTAAGGTTTCAAAGAGTCCAACCTTCACCAATTCAGTTCGTTTGGAGTATGGGGCTGTTGTTAAGGTGTACTGGGGGATGGGGCTGCCATGTCCAAAGGGCAGAAGAATGGGGCTTGCTGAGATCAAGGGAGTGGAGTTGCCACTCAGATGGACTAGGAGAGTGGGGCTGCCCAAAACTGAGGGAGCAGAGTTGCTATCTCAGTGGGCCTGGAAGGCAGAGCTGAAGCTCAGGGCCAAGGGTGTCCCTCTGGTCAACATGCTAATTCACCAGACAGGACCTGAAGTCCCCTCTACCTCATAGAGAGTCTCCTCCAACCTCATCTCTCTCCACACAGTCTGGTCTACCAGAGGTCTCTGGATCCAGCCACCTCAGAAGCCAGCCACTCTGATGATCATTTCCCTTTGGTTGGTCAAGAGGAAAATGATTGACCATACCCAGCTGGCCATGGAGAGATGGTCAGGGCAGCTGGGTGCCAAGACGAAGGAGCTTCTCTCCACTACCTCGGCAAGAAGGAAGTCCCTGGCAACCTCGAGAGCCACAGTGTCATGTGTGCCCAACAAAGAATATGGAATATACTGTGGACTGACAGTAGACTAAACAAATCAGTCTTAAAAGAAACACAACCAGAATGTTCCTTAGAAGTGAGGATGGCAAGACTTCATCTTCCTTATGTTGGACACATCATCAGGAAGGACCAATGGTCAGCAAAAGCAAGGGAGACCCTCAATGACATGGACCAGCACAGTAGCCACAATGGATCTGAACATACCGACGATCATGAAAATGGCACAAGACCAAGCAAGCTTCTGTTCTGTTACACATAAGGTCACTGTGAGTCAGAGCCAATTCAATAGTAACTAACAATTCAGATTCAACTACTGAATACCAAGTTCCTGAAGTTGGACTAACTGCATCTGTATGTGCTATTTCCTTTAAGCCTGGATACTACCCTTTGACAGAGCCTTGCTATTGTCCCCAATTTACCAGTTGATGGCTCATGCACAGTCCCAAACCCTTAAGGCAGAGTCCAGATGTGAACCCCAAGCCTAGTACATTGTCCACCAACACTGGAATCCTTTACAGCCAAGAGACTGAAGAAGCACAGACCTCACTGGGCTCAGAGATGGCCCCCCACCTGTGTCCCTCCTCACAGTTCACTCTCAAGACTTCCAAGAGTTATTATCATAATTAAAATTCTGTAACACTGACTTCAGCTACTTTAGGTGCTTGTTGTGATAGTAGTAAAGCTGTACACCACAAGTCTTGGTTCACCAGAAGCCTAAGGGAATTCTTTCACCCATGCATTCAGCAAACACTGACTGAGTTCCTACCATGGGCCACATAGCCTGCTGGTCATTGAGATCCAAAGAAAGACGACATAGTCCCTGCCCTTAAGCAGCTCACAGCTGGCTGGGGGAGACAAGCAAACAGATCAGCCCAACGCAATGTGCAGAACAGTATGGTTGGAAAAGCTGCTGAGGACGCCAGCTCTAGCCCCACCTGAAGGGCCAGGGATGTCTTCCCAGGGGAGAGGACCCTGGAGCTGGATCAAGGTGAAGGTGAGTAGCCAGAAGAAAAGAAGGGATGGGTACCGAAGGCCAGGGGAGCAGGGTTGGTGTGAGGGGGACTTTGGTTTCCACATTTAATGAAATCTACCTTTAGCATAGAGAGAAAACCAAAATCCTATCTCCTGGGTCTAGTTCCTTAAAAAAAAGGATGCACTAAACTGTGAGTCCATGGTAAGCCCAATTTTCTGGTCCCCTTAGGCCATTAGCTACAGCCCAGGATAGGATAATGGATACTTTGAAGCACAGATTTCAACGCCTTGCAAAATCCTGAATCATCAGTGAAAGGTTCCATTATGCTCTCTCGACTAGACTTCATCCTAAAGCCAGAGGACAAATATAGGATGCATGCTTGAATATCCCAAACTCAAAACCACCCCAACTCAGATTGTCCTGTATAACTAACTCCCAACCCATCAGCATATGCAATCCCACCACCACAAGTCCAAGCCATTCCACATCTCCCTAACACTCTACTTCTCCAAGCCCTGCCCAGCCCCTGCTCAGACTCCAATGCCATTCCCAGGCATTTGCCAACTGCTAGCTAGGAAAGGAGGGACAACACCCTGTATTAGCAATGGGGGCAGAGGTGCAGGGACACCTACTGGAACACCCAAAGTTGGCAGAGAGTAAGAACTGGGATCCAAGCTCAGCAATGGAGCTGACCCGTTTTCCATGGGGACTCCGGAATGTTCTTGCTGTTTGAGTTCAGATACTTTTGCTTCTTAGCTTGTTCATGTCCTCATCTACAAAGCAGAAGCAGTAATTCTCACCTCATAGGATCGAGGTGAAGAGTAGGTGGAGTAAATACATTTGCATGGATGAAAGTGCCTAATTAGATGTCCACTTTTTCCTTCTGCCAAAACCTGGACTCTTCCTGGGTCCTCTTGGGAACCTGAGGCCATGGGTCTTAGCATAATCAAACCTGCTTCCTTCTAGAGAAGGATAAAGTTGACGTTCTGTCAATACCAGGCCTTGGCAACTTCTTCCCAGACTGGATAAGACAGAGCTAGGGGTGCTGGCTGGGAAAGGGGAGAGCAGGGAAGGAGGAAGGCCACAGCTCCATGGACCTCACATCTGGACTCAGCCAATAGTTACTGCATTCCATTACATGTGAAAGACCTGTGAATCTGTGTACGCCTGGGTGCATGCAAATAATTTGCTGTACCTTTTTTTTTCAGTAGCACATATTCCAATGTTAGCATCAGTTCAGTTTAACACAGTGCTAGACAGAGAGGTGCATGTATTTTCCATCCCTTTTATCCCCTGAAGAAAGCAAATGAAACAGCATCAGTTGCTAACCTCTCTTCAGCCTGATCCCCACCCACACCCGCAAATACACACACAGACGGACACCAAAGCCTGGACGGCTCAAAATCCACGTTCCTGGCTGGCTGCCTCCTGCTCTGCCGGCTCCTCAGTTGCCCAGGAAGCACCATGTCCTCTCCAGACATCCCTCACCTCTCACCAGAGAAACCTGTTGCTAAGTCTGAGGGCCTATGCGGATGCTCCCACCTCGTGGTGGAATCTGGAAAAGCGCTTCCAGCTGGAAAGATTGGCAGATGAAGTCACTCCGAGGCTCCGCGAGCCCCTTCAGACCACCTAAATCAGGGGTCATTCGGAGGGGCACAGAGAGAGCGATCTGCCCACTAAAGCACAAGCAGGGTCAGGGTCATGGCCAATTCCTCGCCAAACCTCTAGTAATGTTTCACTGGAAGCAGCTGTCAGGCGGCTGAGCCCCAGCCAGGAGGCAGGACGGGAACTGGAAGTGCCTACCAGCCCCGAGGTGTGTGCTGAATGTCCACAGTCCCAGTCCTGGGCGAGCAGCCACCGCCCATATGCTCCCCGCCCCAAAATACAGGAGGGTTTCCCATGGGGATTTTCAGGTGCACCGGGGAACCCATCTTCCCCTGGCCATGCATTTGCACCCTGACTAACAAGGTCTAGCCTAGACCAGGGTGCCCTGGGGGCAAACCTCCAGCCCAGGCTACTTACCATCCGGGCTCCGAAGCCCAGGCAAAGCAAGAGAAGGGGTGGCAGTTGAGGCTGAGCGGCTATCAGAACCCAAATCATGGAGACAGTTTCACCAAAATAACCCCGGGCCCTCAACTCCTGGCTCTGGGAAGGAAGCTTCAGCCCTCAGTCTAGGCTTAGAGCTTGATACACACACACATTGCTCTTCAGTCCCCTCGAAAGAACCCAGAGACTTGCACCAGTCCAAGCCATCAATTAGAGCAACATCAGATCCCTAAATCAGGACGGAGCCCTAAGAAAGACAGCACAAGCAAGCAAGCAACACGCACACGCAGCCCACCACAGGCAGTGGTGCACCACTCCCACCCCAACTCCAGGATGGATCCTGTAAACTCGGTGGCGAGCAAGAGAACAGGGACCCACCACAGGCAGGAGCACAGCGCGCCTGGGAGGATCTACTTTATCCACATCTCCTTTATCCTGTTCATTCCCCCAAATTAATCGGAAAAGCCACCTACTGACACCCCGAGAAGGTGCCATAAATGCGCACTGGCGCGCGCATATACCAGCCCCAGCTCCAAATTAGCTGGGGCACCACGCTAACAGCCGGAGAGCGGCTCCGACTCACACGCAACAGAGAAGCCCGCACCGAGGGCGGGCTGGGCTCCAGTCCAGCCAGAGAGCGCCCCAGGGCTCCGGCCCGCAGCCCGCGCCCCACCCTGCGCGGCCGCCGCGGGGCGCCCGGAGGCCGAGTACTCACACCAGCGCGTGGTAGAGCAGCGCCCAGCCCCGCGGTCTCTCGAGGGCATCGTAGATCAAAGTTTGGATGCGCCGGTACTTGGCGTTGTTCCTCTTGACCGGGCGGCTCAGTGGGGTCTTGGCCAGGAGCCCGATGCCCTGCGGGGTCCTCCGCAGCCCCTCGTCCCGGCCGCCGCCTTCCAGGAGCAGGGTCCCGTCTTTGTCAGCGCCGGCCCCGAGCACCAAGGTGACTTGCTCCACGTCGCCAGGCGCCAGCCCCACTTTCCGCTCCTCGTCGCCGGCCGCCGCCGCGTCCCCTCCAGCCGGGTTAGCGGCCCCGCCACCTCCGCCGCCCCCGTCGT
>NW_006921656.1:9673942-9696754 GCF_000298275.1 Orycteropus afer afer | reverse complement strand
CCTCCTTGGGTTTCCAAGGCAGTATCACTACGGAAGTAGGATTGCCCAACCTTCCTTCCGAGTCTTGTTCTATAGTGCCCCTCAATCAGCACCAAGTGGAAGACAATGACATAGGGATTTGAGTTCAAGGTGGATACTGCTGTCCCTGCCTTCCAGCCCTGGAATGGCGTCTCTGATAGCTCGGGTGGGCGGAGGTCTGGGCCAATGGAAAACAGGAAATTAGGAGCCCTGGGTTCTCCTGGGCTCCTAATTTGTACTTGAGACTAGTCGTTTTCCCTCTGAAAGTTTACATTCATTCAATCACTGCACCCAGACAGTGTGCTTCTACTGAGAGGGGCCAGTGTTCAGCCACCTGAGGGCACAGGGCTCCTGCTCTCCTGACGCTTGAGCTCTGATGGGAGGGGGGACACCATAACAAAGAGACAAAATTTCCAATCTGGTAAATGTGCTGGGGAAATAAGATAGGGGGTGTGCAGGAGTGCTGAGGGGAGCTTCCTGTAAGTGGACTGGTCCTGGAAGGCCTCACTGTGGAGGTGACATTTTGAGATTTGACCTGAATGACAAGTTGGGGCAACATACATGTCCAGAAGAGCCTTCTAACAGGTGTACAAGTGAGGCAGACTGTGAGGCTGGCGAGCACTGAGAAAAGGGCAGAGGAGAGGAAGCTGAGGGGCAGCGTGGTGTGGCCTAGTCATGTGAACGGGGTCAGCGGTGGGTCAGCGCAGAATGCTCACCTTCCCTGTGCGAGCCCACTGCCATTTCCAGCCAGTGCACCTGAAGCACAGCTGCCACCCGTCTGTCAGTGGAGGCTTGTGAGTTGCTGGAACGCTAAACAGGGTTCAGCAGAGCTTCCAGACTAAAGGGAACTTGGAAGATCTGGTGATCAGCCATGAAACCCTTGCGGATCACGATGGTCCAATCCCGTTGTGCGTGGGGTCACCCTGAGGCAGGGCCAACTCAAGGGCAGCTAACAACAGGCCATGTAAACTATTGACAGAGAGCAATGAGGGTCTCACACCCCAAGCCCCTCAATTCCTGCTGCCCCATGGGCCCTGGTTCTTCCCTTACTTCCCACTCTCTCCCCTCAGTTGCTGCCTTGAGTGGAGGGAAGGCCTGTGAGCAACACCAAGTCGAGGATCTATCCCTGGGCTGTAAGAAAGGAGGACTCAGTGATTTGCCTGGAGGAGGAGGCCAAAGAGTAGGAAGGGAAGGGGTGGAATGAGTGTGTGGGTGGGTGCAGAGGAGGGAGACCTGCAGAGGACTGGCGGAGGAAGAAGCTTGGAAGGCTCAGGACCGAGAATTTCATGAAAGGATTTAAACTATACTCTACGGCTGACATGATTAAAACAGTGTGGTATTGTCACTGAAATGAACTTCTTGATGAAACAGAACAGTTTGCCCAGAAGCTGACTCTAGAATGAGAACTTAACATCACATAAGAAGAGCAATGCAACCGATGGAGGACAGTCAGCCAATGGCTGTGGGATGGATTCTGTGAGGCTCACATAACGTATAGAATTGCATCTGGAAAAGTGACCAGCACAGTGCTGGGGGGACGGGAGGACCCAAATAGGTATTTATGAGTAGTTAATGCACCACGGAGGAGCGCTGGGGGCACAGTGGTTAAGCGCTTGGTTGCTAACCCAAAGGTCTGCAGTTCAAATCCACCAGCCACTCCATTGGAGAAAGATAAGCAGTCTGCTTCTGTAAAGAGGACAGCCTTGAAATCCCTATGAGGCAGGTCTACTCTGTCCTGTAGGGTTGCTGTGAGTCAGAACCAACCCAACATCAATGGGTTTTTGGTTTGTTGGTTGGTTGGTAATGCTCAGTGATGAGTTGGTACGTAATAAGTAACAGCAAACCCAAGAATGGAGAGAGAAAGAAAAAAAAACAGGAAAAGGAAACTGCCTGAATTAAAAACCTCCCAATGGGAACTGGGCACCTAAAGCACGCTCCTGGTCACTTTTTAAGCCTGTGCCTCCCCAACACGCCACACACACACAGACTGTCTGTCTCAAATCAAATCCCTACTACCTAAGGAATAATTCTTCCCATCCTACCTGAGCACCTTACCTAAAGATGGCCCTCCTCTCCAATCCCTGTCTATCCCATTTCCAGTTTTATTGATTCATAATACTGATCACTGCTAAAATGATCTTGGTTGCCCTGCAAATGGTTAAGTGCTCAGCTACTAACCAAAAGGTGGGTGGTTCAGATCCACTCACAGGTGCCTCAGAAGGAAGGCCTGGTGACCTGCTTATTGCAAACCCCATGGAGTGGAACAGAACTGAGAACCGAGAAATAGATCCATCCACCTATGGACAGATCTTTGACAAAGGACTGAGATCCATCCAGTGGGGGAGAAATAGCCTCTTAACAAATGGTGCAGGCAAAACTGGATATCTATTTGCAGGAAAATGAAACAAGATCCGTACTTCACACCATACACAAAAACTAAGTCCAGATGGATCGAAGATCTAAATATAAAATTGAAAACTGTAAGTTCATTAAAGATAAAATAGGGACAAACTTAAGGGCCCTAATTTATGACATAAACAGACTCTCAAACATAACCCAAAATGCCCACACAGCTGAAGATAAACTAGATGACTGGGACTTTCTAAAAATTAAATTCTTATATGCATCAAAATATGTCTCCAAAAGAGTAAAAAGAAAATCTACCGATTGGGAAAGAATATTTACCAACAACCCACATAACAAGGGAGTTAATGCTAAAATTTATGGAAAACTTCAACACCTCAACATCAAAAAGACAATCAACTCAAAAATGGGCAAAGGACATGAACAGACATTTCACCAAAGAAGACATCCAGGCAGCCACCAAACACATGAAGAGATGCTTGTGATAATTAGTCATTAAACCCACTGCCATCAAGTCGATTCCAACTCATAGCGACCCATAGAGTTTCCAAGGCTGTAAATTTTTTCAGAAGTAGATTGCTTATCTTCCTCCCACAGTGCAGTTGCTGGGTTTCAATCACAGACCATCCAGTTAGCAACCAGATGCCATTAGAGAGATGCAAATCAGAACAGCGATGAAATGTCATCTCGTCCTAGAAATAATAGCAGAATTCAACAAGACAGAAAACAACAAATGTTGGCAAGGGTTTGGAGAGATTGGGATTCCCATACACTGCTGGTGGGACGATAAAATGCTACAATCATTGTGGGAAATGGTATGGCGTTTCCTTAAAAAGCTGGAAACAGAAATACCATTTGATCCAGCAATCCCACTACTAGGTATATATCCTAAAGAAGTAAGAGCTGGGGCATGAACACCCATGTTCATCACAGCACTATTCACCATAGCAAAGAGATGGAAACAACCTAAGTGCCCAACAGATGAATGGATAACCCAACTGTGGTAGAAACACACAATGGAATACTATGCAGTGTTAAAAAATAACAAAGAATCCACAAGTCACCTAATAACATAGGCACACTTGGAGGACATTATGCTGAGTGACTAAGTCAAACAGAAGGACAAATATTGTATAAGTCTGTTATTTTTAAAGTCAAGGAAAGGTTTACACAGGGAAGGAAATTTTCTTTGTTGGTTACCAGGGACAGGAGGGGAGAGGAGGGAAAAAGAAAATTCCATGGAACATGGTTCTGCTCTGACACACATGGGGTAACCATGAGTTGGAATCATCTCTATGGCAACTGATTTTTGTAGTTCTTATCTGTGTTTTGTGTACGTGTTTACTGCCTATCTCAGTACAGGCCAGCAGGGACTGAGCATCCTGAATGCCTTGAACAGTGCCTTGTGTAGGCTCTCTGAACTCATTGCTACCCTGAATCAATGATCCAGTGGCTAATTGGGTAGATGAATGAATGAATGCCAAGGTCCCAGCACCATGTCTGGGACACAATTAAGCACTCAATCTATGTTTATGTCTGAGATTTTTTTTTTTTTTTTTTTGCTTTTCCCATTTTTAGTCTTTATTCTTACGAAGTCTTAGTACTCGCAATTTAAGAAGCATGGTGACAAAAACATTTTGACAACGCTTGAAATAAAAAGCCTCATTAGGTAAACATGAAAGGAGATGAGTCAAGGACCACACAGAAAGCAGACATGCCCATTTATTACTGTGCAATTAATCAAAAGTTCAGGCTTCCAAAATGACAGTTGGACCTAGGAGCACAGGACGAGATTTCTCCATTTTCTGAGGAGCCGCAGACTGTCAAATAGTAATGTTTTAAGATAAAGTGCAGGGGCTGTTTTCATGCCTCCCATAAAGGATGAGGTAAAGTCAATATCAAATTCATAACTCTGATCCAATTAAATTCAGTGATAGGGAGGCTGCCAGGTAGTTGAGTCTAGGAAATTGATTTGCTTCAATGGTTTTATAATCTGATGGAGAGTGTTGTTCGGATATTTAATGGGGGGTTGGAAATGTCCTGAAAGATGGGGTGCATTTGAGAGACTAATCACAGCACCGCAGCTGGAGCTTGCTCCAGCTGAAGAGAATCAAACATCCCTGCAAAACATTGGAAGGAACGTTCTCTGAGGCCTAAGGTCCCTGAGAGCCTCACGTCCAGGGGCCAGCTGAGGATGGTGGCAAGACAGTTCAGTGACAGTGCCTGCAGGGCTGACTGGGCTGTAGTGCCAACAACAGGGCACCCCCATCCTGGATGGAGTCCTAGCTCTGCCACAGTTTCAGCATGTGACCTTGAACATTCAACCCCTGCTGATCCTCTCACTGCTGCCTGCTTCTCGTCTCTGTTCTCTGCCTCTGTCTCCCCGTTTCCTGGATGTCGTCTCACTGTCCGTAGTTGTTGTTAGTTGCGTCAAGTTGGCTTTGCCTCGTGACCTTATGCATAACAGAATGAAGCATTGCTCAGTCCTGGGCCATCTCCATGGTCACTAGTTTGCTCATGTCCATTGATACCAACCCATCTCATTGAGGGTATCCCTCGATGTTGCTGACCCTCCACTTTACCAAGCATGCGGTCCCTTTCTAGCGATTGGTCTTTCCAGATGACGTGTCCAAAGTAGGTGAGCAAAGTGTCCCCGTCCTTCCTCTAAGGAGCGCTCTGGATGTATTTATTTTAAGATTGATTAGTTGTTGTTCTGGCAGTCCAGGGTGCATCCGAGATTCTCCACCAGTGCCAACACTGGAAGCATCAATTCTGCTTTTGTCTTCCTTTTTCAGTGTCCAGCTTTCGCATGCGTACGAGGTGATGGAAAAGACCATGGCTTAGGTCAGGCACGTGTTAGTCATCAATGTGCCTCTGTTGTTGTTGAGTGCTATTGAATCAATTCCAACTCATCACAGCCCTACAGGACAGAGAGGAACTACCCTGTGAGATTTCCTAGAATGCTGGGTCTTTTCTCCTGTGCTGCAGCTGGTGGGCATGAACCATCAACCTTTTGATTAGCAGTCAAGCATTGTAACCACTCAGCCAACAAGGCTTGTTCAGCATGACATTTAAAAAAAAAAAAAAAGAAAAAAGCATTGCCAGTGAGTTGATTCTGACTCATAGTGATGCTACAAGACAAAGGAGAACTGCCTCAGAGGGTTTCTAAGGCCATAAATCTTTATGGAAGCAGGAGACTGCTCCATTTTCTCTCATGGATTTCATGCCTCCCATAAAGGATGAGGAGAAGTCAATATCAAATTCATAACTCTGATCCAATTAACTTCAGTGATGGGGAGGCTGATGGATTTGAACCACTGACCTTTCAGTTAGCAGCCAAGTGCTTAACCACTGTGCCACCAGAGTTCCTTCAGCGTGGCATTAAAAAACCAAACTCACTGCTGTCAAGTCAGTTTTGACCGAAAGCAACGCTTCCTTGGGTTTCCAAGGCAGTATCTCTACAGAAGTAGATTGCCCAGTCTTCCTTCTGAGGAGTGGCTGGTGGGTTTGAACCACCAGCCTTCTGGTTAGCAGTCAAGTGCCTTAGGCACTATGCCACCAGAGGGCAGATGATTTTTTTAACCTTCACAGGAAAGGTGCCTTCCTGAAAAAGGGACAGAAGGACCTTCTCTGAGCCCCAGTTTCTGCCTCCATGAAACCTACTTCCCAGGCTTGTGAGCACCATGTGACAAGATGAATAGAAACATCTTTGCAGGGAGATGATACTTCAGTGATAGCTAATATTGCAACAGATGAGCAGGGCAGACTCTCAGGTTCACAGGTGCATGCTGAAGGTGGGCCCGCCTACCCTCTGACTTTGTTCCAAAAATCATTAAACAACTGTCTAACATGATTTTTAAATTTACTTTTGTTAACTGTTGCTGAAGAAATGCAGAGCAGTTGTAGAACAATTGTTGTTGTTCCTGTTGTTATGTGCCGTCGAGTCGCCCCGACTCCCAGCAACCCCTCCTTGGGTTTCCAAGGCAATGTCACTACAGAAGTAGATTGCCCAACCTTCCTTCTGAGGAGTGGCTGGTAGGTTTGAACCACCAGCCTTCTGGTTAGCAGTCAAGTGCCTTAGGCACTGTGCCCCCAGAGCTCCGTAGAACAATTATGGGATAAATCAGCAAATAGCCAGAGAGCATCCTTTGCCACCTCATTACCCAGAAAACCCTCTGTTAATATCTGGTGGAAACTACCGCTACCAACACTGTGTGCCTGACCTGCAAACAGTGGGGTCCAACACTGAGCCCCTGATGCAGCACCCTTCCCCAGTACCCAGCCAGTCACCTGGTTGATTTCCTTGGACTTTCTCATCATAGATGAGAGCGGAGCTGTGTCTCACTGGACTTAACACATATTCTGGATACAGAATAGCTTTCCTGCCATAGTGCTCCTGCCAGCACCATCATCCATGGTTTAAGAAAAATTTTATTCACCATCATAGAATTCTTCTACTCAAAACTGAGTCTGATCAATTAACCCATTCCCCAAATGCTTGCTCTGAACCTGGCTGCAAACCCACCCCTAGGGGGAGCCAGTGAGACAGTTCCATGAAGACGTGCAAGCCAAGCTCTGATTTTTCATTTCACGACAACCCAGGCCAAAAGGAAAAATATTCAGAAAGAGAGGACCCAAGACTTCCTTTATGTATTTTTTAATTCTTGAAAACCTAGCCTTCAAATTTGCCCCCTGCTTCCCTCCTCTGTGCCTTAGCCATTGTCTTCCCTTTTCTGGACTCCTCCCCTCTACTCAGGGTAGATGAATGCTTCTCCCTCCCAGGCAAGGACACTTCCTGAGAATGAACAGGAAGAGAGTGGCAGAAGGACCCTTGGCACATGTCACCCAGCAGCTGAAGGCAATGTAACATACGGGATTTACAGCCAAAAGACACAAATTCTGCTCCTGGCTCTGTGACCTTGAGCTCTGTGATCTTGACCCTGACCTCTTCTATCTAGCCTGTGTTTTCACCTGCAGAGAGGGACTGTGTTCTCTTCTTTCCCTGCCTCCCACTGGGTCTGAGCACCATGGCCCTGTCCATGTGAGGCAGCTTTGCAGGTGCGATGTGTGGCCATGTTCACTCCATTACTCGAAGGCTTCTGGGCACGTGCACAGTGGAAGCTGCTGAGTCAGGCATGATGGGAGATGACCGAGCTCAGAGCCAAATGGCACTCACCTTCACTCCAGATGGCAGTCATTACAGGACTTGATTTGTACTCCTCTCAGTTGGACAAAGTATTTCCTTTTCCTGCCTCCCATCTGCGATTCTTACATTAACCTTTAAATATACTTTGCATGTTTCTCAATGTCACTTTTGTCTTTTTCTTTTAAAGAATGATGCTGGGTAAAATGTTCACTCCATCCATTTCATTCATTCTTTCACTCTTTCCGTGAGCATTTTTCAATTGCCTATTTCATGCACTGCACTCCATCTATGGGAACAGAAAGAAAATGCAAAGTAATTCCATATTTAGTTGTAAAGATAAGATAAACAAATGCAAAACAAATTAGTCATCTCTGTATCTTCATTGCTTTTGACTGATCTGGATCATGATGATGCTCATCATCATCATCATCATCCTCACAGCTGACATTTATTGAATGCTTATTGTATGCCTGGCCCTGCGCTAAGTGCTCTATGTAGGTTATCTCATGTAATCCTCATAACAAAGTTATGGGATAGGCATTATGGTCATTGCCTTCTATATTAACCATGATGAAATGACACTCAGAGAAATTACGTACCCTGTCCAAGGTCACACAACTAAGAAAGGGCAACCCCAGGATTCTAGCTCAGATGATCTAACCCTGGAGTCCACGCTTCTCGCCACTATGTTACAGTACCTGCTGAGAATGCTATGTTGGGTGGGAGGCTTAGCATCTGCAAAGGCAGGAGCCCAGACGAAGCCAAGGTAGGAGTTCAGATGGCTGGAGACAAGCATTCAGGGAGCAGGAGCCATGTGGGCAGGCATGGTACCACTTAAGGAACTCAAAGACCATGAGATGCTTCAGACATGGACTGACATGATCCCAGGTGGTTCCAGAAAGGACTCTGGGGCCTCTGTGCATTACAGGTTGGGAGTGGGGAAACTCAACCAAGAACACAGTTACAGGGTGTTAGTAGAGCCCAGCCAAGAGCTATGGAGGGCCAGGAAGAAGTGGTGGCAGAGCCCACAGAAGAGGGAGATTTAGGAAGAAGCATCACCAAGAATTGGTGGCTTGACATTTTAGAGGGGAAACAAACCTGTATCCTGACTGTGGGTTCCCTGCTAAGCAGAGCGTCCTTCCTCTGGCTCAGATAATTGGCTCCCTGGGCAGTCTGTTCCTTTCTCTCCACCAAATTAAGCTCCATCTCTTCTGGTCTTGATTGCTGAAATGCCCTGTTTGCCCATGCCATTTATAAATTCCAATTACCCGTTGCCATCACCCTTGCTAATGAGTCCTTGTACCTGTGTTCAGCAGCACTGGTCCAAAGGCTGCTTGTGCCAGCAGCTGAAAGCAGCAGGCACAGAACACCACTATTGACAGTGTCTTCAGATAAGGAGAGCCAGGGCCATGTTTCTCACCCCTTCTATTCCTGCCGGGTGGTTCTCCGAGAGAGCAGACCTTTGTCCTCAGCATCCCGCCCCCACGGCCATCATGATGGTTCTTTTACCATGGTGAGAAGAAGTACCATGCCAACTGGAGAAACTCCATGTCCTTCCCGAATCATAAAGGGCCCAGCATAGCCTCAGTCGATCACATGTGCAGAGCCTATTAAATCCAAGGTCTCTCTCATTTCCATCACAGAATTCGTTGCCGAGGGGAAGCAGATGCCTGGGTGCAAAGTGATTGTTCAGAGGATGACGGGTAGGCACGCAGTGATGCTGAAGAAGGACCCAGGCTTTTGAGACAGCCCTGTCTGGGAAGGTAGCCTATCCCTGACAAGTGCTACGTGGTTGACTCTGGGCAGTTAAATACCTGCCTCAGCCTCACTTGTAAAGTAGTGATAAATTATAATTACCTAGAAGGGCTGTTTCAGCATCAAGGGAGTTAATATATGCAAAATGTTGGCCTTTAGAGCAACTTAATACATATCAGGTTTTCTGCTAGTGCAGATGGTTAATGCACTCAGATGCTAACCCAAAGGTTAGCAGTTCAAGTCCACCTGGAAGTTCTTGAAAGAAAGGCCTGTGATCTGCTTCCAAAAAACAGCCACTGGGAATGCTATGGAGCAGACTTCTACTCTGACACACATGGGGCCACCACGACTTGGGATCAACATGGCAAATGGCTGGTGAATACACATTAACTAGTATAATATGGGTGTTCACGTACTGAGACTGAAAATTGTTATTATTATATCCAAATTGGAAGATAACTTTTGGGTATTTCTAGTTCAGTGTTGCTGCAATTTGTGACAGTGATCCCCAATGGACATCACAACCCAGCTCACATGTAACCACTGGGAGCCAAGGTTCATGAAGCAGTACTGTCCTGGCTGTGTGCGATTTGTTGTTGTTGTTGTTAGCTGTTGTTCAGGCAGCCCCTGAATCACGGTGAACCCACGCACGGGGCAGGAAACACTGCCTGGTCCGGAATCCTCATGATTGGTCGTGTCCTGGACCGCGGTGACCCGGAGACTGGTCGTGTACTGCGCAGTGACCCATAGGTTGGTTGTGTACTGGACTGTGGTGACCCATAGAGCTTTCATTGCCTAATTTCCTGAAGGCAATCAGCAGGCCTTTCTTCCTAGCCCATCTTAGTCTGGAAGCTCTGCTGAAAGGTTCAGCATCCTGGCAACACCCAAGCCTCCACTGACAGACGGGGGGTGGCTGTACATGAGGGCAGCCTCTAATATCTTCTACTCTGAGTTTTATAAAATGCTGAGTGTGAATCCACTACAGTGATTTCCCAACCCAATGGGAGTCATGAGCCTAGCCTGTAGAGTGTTTATCTAGTTTAATCTACAGCCCAGTCCTTTTGTCTCTATTGGACTATCTCCAGTGAATGGACTCATTGCCTCCCAAGCAATTTCATTGTGGAGCCTGCAACGTGCTCACCACACACTGAGTGCATGTTCCATTCCCAGCCTGCTGTCAAGTGTCCTTCTTTCTTTACCTCATTTAGTTGTCACAGCTGCCCAATGAGGCAGGTATTATACCAACACACCTAAGATGCCCAAGGTCAAAGAACAATGGTTGAGCAGGAATTCAAGTTGAGATTTTTCTTCAAAGCCCAAAAGATGGTGTCCTCATTATTGGAAAGTTCTGCATGATGAGATAAAATTTTCCCTAGGTAATGTGGATATGGTGGTACAACAGTTAAGCACTTAGCTGCTAACCAGAAGGTTGGTGGTTCAAACACACTCAGCAGCTCGGAGGCAGAGAGACCTCACAACCTGCTTCCATAAAGACTACAGCTTAGCAAACATAGTCCACAAAGACAAAATTCTATATCCTACTTTGATGAGTAGCAACTGGGATCTTAAAAGCTTGTGAGAGGCCATCTAAGGTACAATTATTGATCTCTCCCCATCTAGAGCAAAGAAGAGTGAAGAAAATCAAAGATGCAAGGAAACAATTAGCCCAAAGGACTAATGAACCATGTGAACCCCAGCCTCTACCCATAACCCTGAGACCAGAACTAGATGGTGCCTGGCTACCACTGCTGACTGCTCTGAAAGGAATCACAGTAGGAGGTTGTGGATAGAGTGGGGAAAATTGTGGAATGAAACTCAAATCATAAAAAAGATCAGGCTTGCTGGTCAGATGAAGACCCATGGAACCCCTGAGAATATGGCAGTTAGACCCCCTTCAAACCTGGAACTGAACTTAACCCCTGTGATTCAACTGTCAGCCAAAGAATAGACAGGCCTATAAGGTGAACAGTTATATCAGGAGGGTATGCACTCATTACCACAATCAAGCCTATGAGATCCAGAGGACTGCATTGGCCTATTGATAGAGCTAGAAGGCAGGAGGAGATAGGAAGGAAGGATGAGGGGAAGGGGTGGGACCAGAAAAGATGCTGAAAGATTCTAAACTTCTAGTATTTCATAGAAGAATAAGGTCCCTGGTGGGATAAGCAGTTGGGACTGGATTATTAGCCTAAAGTTTAGTAGTTAGGACTCACACAATGGTGCCATGCAAGAAATGTCTAATGAGCTGCTTCTGTAAAGATCACAGAACCTATGGAGCAGTTCTACCCTGTGACACATGGAGGGCAGTGATAGCACAAGTTGTAGTGTTTGAAGAGCTAGGTTTCAATCCCGGCCTCGATGCTTTCTGCACAAAACTGTCTGTTCTCTCATGTTGGGTTTCTCTTTTGGAAAATGGTGATATCAATGGCATCTCCCCATGTGGTCATGGTGAGGCCCAAAGAACTTCCTGTTGCATCACTGCTGGGTCCTTGGGCCATGCTCTCCCAGCTGTCTGGCCCATGGTTAATCTCTCTGAACCTCTTCTTCCATTATTATTATGTCCCCATGCAATTATGGGGACAATAGTAACTTCCTTGGAAGATCATCACTAGATGATCACTGCCTGTCCTGAAGTACAACACTGTCAGTGATAGGATATCCATACACCTACAAGAAGACCAGTTAAACTACTATTATTCAAATCTATTCACCAACCACCAAAGCCACAGATGAGGAAATTGAAGATTTCTACCAACTTCTGCCGTCTGAAATTGACTGAACATGCAATGAAGATGTGTTGATTATCACTGGTGACTGGAATACAAAAGTTGGAAACAAAGAAGAGTTACTAGTAGTTGGAAAATATGGCCTTGGTGATAGAAATAACACTGGAGATTGCATGATAGAATTTTGCAAGACCAATGACTTATTCAATGCAAATACCTTTTTTCAGCAATGGAATGCACAGGAATCAGACTGACTACATCTAGGGCAAGAGGCAATGAGGAGTTCAATATCTTGAGCCAAAACAAGGCCAGGAGCTGATTGTGGAACAGACCATCAATTGCTCATATGCATGTTCAAGTTGAAGTTGAAGACAATTAAAACAAGTCCACAAGAGCCAAAATATGACCTTGATAACATCCTTCCTGAATTTAGAGACCATTTAAAGAATAGATTTGATGCACTGAACACCAATGACAGAAAACCAGTGGAATTGTGGGATCACCTCAAGAACATCATCCATGAAGAGAGTGAGAGGTCATTAAAAAGACAAGAAAGGAAGAAAAGACCAAAATGGATGTCAGAAGAGACTCTGAAACTTGCCCTTGAAAGGAGAGTAGCTAAAGCAAATGGAATAAATGACAAGATAAAAGAGCTGAACAGAAGATTTCAAAGAGCAGCTTGAGCAGACAAAGCCAATTACTGCAATGAAATGTGCAAAGACCTGGAGTTAGAAAAACAAAAGGGAAGAACACGCTGAGCATTTCTCGAGCTGAAAGAACTGAGGAAAAAATTCAAACCTTGAGTTGCAATATTGAAAGATTTTATGAGCAAAATATTGAATGATGTAGGAAACATCAAAAGAAGATGGAAGGAATACAGAGTCACTGTACCAAAAAGAACTGGTCGATCTTCATCCATTTCAGGAGATGGCATATGATCAAGAACCAATGGTATTGGAGGAAGAAGCTGAAGCTTCAATGAAGGAATTGGCAAAGAACAAGGTTCCAGGAATTGACAGAATACCCATTGAGATGTTTCAACAAATGGATTCCCTGCTGGAGGCACACACTTAGCTATGCCAAGAGATTTGGAAGGCAGCCACTTGGCCAAGTGACGGGAAGAGATCCATATTGATACCCATTCCAAAGAAAGGTAATCCCACAAAATGTGGAAATTATCAAACAATATCATTAATATCACATGCAAGTAAGATCTTACTGAAGATAATTCAAAAACAGTTGCAGCAGTATATTGACAGAGGGCTTCCAGAAATGCAAGCTGGATTCAGAAAAAGACGTGGAACGAGGTCTATCACTGCTGATGTCAGATGGATCTTGGCTGCAAGCAAGGAATACCAGAAAGATATTTCTTTGTGTTTTATTGATTATGCAAAAGCATTTGATTATGTGGATCATAACAAATTATGGATAGCATTGAGAAGAATGGGAATTCCAGAACACTTGATTGTACTCATGAGGAACCTGCACATAGAACAGGAGGCTGTCATTCAAACAGAACAAGGGGATACTGCATGGTTCAAAATCAAGAAGGGAGTGCATCAAGGTTGTATCCTTTCACCATACACACTTATTCAACCTGTATGCTGAGCAAATAATCTGAGAAGCTGGATTATATGAAGAAAAACATGGCATCAGGATTGGAGGAAGACTCATTAACAACCTGTGATACTCAGATGACACAACCTTTTTTTGCTGGAAGTGAGGATGACTTGAAGCACTTACTGATGAAGATTGAAGACTACAGTCTGCAGCAGGGATTACATCTCAATATAAAGAAAACAAAAGTCCTCACAACTGGTCAAATAAACAGCTTCATGATAAATGGAGAAAAGATTAAAGTTGTCAAGAACTTCAAATTACTAGGTTCTATAATCATCACCAATGGAAGCAGCAGTCAAGACATCAGACGATGTATTGCATTGGGCAAGTCTTCTGCAAAAGACCTTTTTCAAGTGCTGAAGAGCAAAGATGTCTCCTTGAAGACTAAGGTGTGCCTGACCCAAGCCATGGTATTTTCGATTGCCTCTTATGCATGTGAGAGATGGATAATGAATAGGGAAGACCAAAGAAGAGTTGATGCTTTTGAGTTGTGGTGTTGGAGAAGAATGCTAAGAGTACCATGGCCTGCTAAAAGGACTAACAAGTCTCTCCTGGAAGAAGTGTAACCAGAATGCCCCTGGGAAGCGAGAATGGCCAGACTTTGTCTCACCTACGTCATATTGTCAGAAGGAACCATTCCCTGGGGAAAGATATCATGCTTGGTAAAGTGGAGGGTCAATGAAGAAGGGGAAGGCCCTCAATGTGATGGATTGATACAGTGGCTGCCATGATGGGCTCAGGTATAGCAAGGATGGTGGGGCTGGCACAGGGCTGGGCAGTGCTTTGTTCTGCTGTGCACAGGGTCACTGTGAGTCAGAGACAAGCTGACAGCACCTAACAACCACCACCACAGATGCCATGTTCATGGCATTGCATTACTTAGAACTTCACTGTGTCTTGTCTTTTGTTTTGCTGGCTACAAACTGAAGAAGAAGAAAATGAAAAGAATATCCCTTCTTTTTCAAGGTCAGGGTAGCCAAGTCTTTTTGATTTTGAGTTGAGTTGAAGCTTTTAAGCCAGCGTTAATTTTTAAGTGTTTCTGACGAGACCATCCAAAACAGGCTTGGTGAATGGGAGTCTGAGTTGGGGTTTTCAACTACTTTGATGCTTTTGAGTTGTGGCACTGGCGAGGAATGCTGAAAGTACCATGGACTGCCAAAAGAACCAACAAATCTGTCCTGGAGGAAGTGCAGCCAGAATGCTCCTTGGAGGCGAGAAAGGCCAGACTTTGTCTCACTTACTTTGGTCATGTTGTTAGAAGGGACTATTCTCTGGAGAAGGATATCATGCTTGGTAAAATGGAGGGTCAACAAAAAAGGGGAAGGCCCTCAATGAGATGGATTGACACAGTGGCTGCAATTATGGCCTCAGGTGTAACAAGGGTTGTGGGGCTGGCACAGGACCAGGCAGTGTCTTGTCCTGTTGTGCACAAGGTCGCTATGAGTCGGAGCCAATTTGATGGCACCTAACAACAACGTTGTCTATAGGAGTCAGATCAAAACTATCACTGAGTTGATTCCGACTCATAGCAACCCCAGAGGGTTCCCAAGGCTATAAATCTTTATAGAAGCAGACTGCCTCATCTTTCTCCCACAGAGCGGCTGGTGGGTTCAAATGGCTGGCCTTTTGCTTAGCAGCCAAATGCCTTGGCCCCAACCCCACCAGAGCTCCTTAAAACCTAGATGTCATAGAGCTCATGTAAAGTGCTATGCATAGCACCTAACACAAGAGGGAGCACTGGCTAAATAGTAGCTGCAAGGATGATGACATTCTTGACTTTGAAGAGGAAGAAGAACAAAAAGAATTCAAGACAGAGGAGACTCTCTGGCCCCCAACTCCCATCCTGCCCCCATCTTTCCAGGCTCCACAAAGGGCCATGCTTCGACACAACCCTTTCCTAAACTGAGGATTCCTGTTGCATGTGTGGGGTCCCTGAGTCAGACTTGACTCAACGGCAATGAGTTGGTTTTGGCTTTTGGTTGCCCTGGTCTCAAGTTCTCCCTGTGTGTGGGTGAGAACCTGAATACTTGTCAACGTAGACTGGAAACCTTCATTCTTCATCTTGTGTAAAGCAATTTTTTTCTTTCTCTGTGGCAAAAATAACCATAAATCATCAAGTTAAATCAATCACTTAAAAATGTTATATACAATTTCTTGCCTGTATGTACCATATCATGAGGAGCCCTGGTGGCACAACTGTTAAGTGCTCATCTGCCAAACAAAAGGTTGGTGGTTTGAACCCATCCAGTCCAAGGAGGAAAGATTCGGCAATGTGCTCCCATAAAGACGACAGCCTAAGAATCCCTATGGGGGCAGTTCTACTCTGTGGCATGGGGTGGTTGTGAGTGGGCAATCAACACGATGGCGCCTAACAGCACAGCTACATGTGCCAAACTCTACCTGCCATCTTCTTTTACTCTGAAATAGTTTCTCTAAATCCTTCCAACACCATCAGTGCTCAGTGCTCGGCATGATGTGCTACAAGTGTGCTTTCATTCTGTGTCCCCACACCCACTGCATGGTTCTGCCAGCGTACAGGGCTAGGTGTGCCTCACGTAAGAAACATGCTCCATAACCGACTTCTAGTGGCCAGCACCCAATGAGTCAGATAAGAGTAAATGTCACCACTGAGAGCCCCTGTTACAGGAAGATGAGGTCATGAAACCAAGCGTCAGAATGTATTTATTGACCTCCAACCTTGAGCCGTGGCTGGCCAACCATATTTTCCTTCACTTTTGGGAAAAAAAGGCCAATGGTCCCACCAGGCTCTCCGTGTGTCAAAGGCCCTCGTTCTGTACATGGTGACAGAGGGCCTCTGTCCACTGCTCTGCTGGCATCTCTGTCACAGCAAGCGTGGTGGAAAAGGACACGTGGAAACCCAGCAGCAAACCCGCTGCTGGGAGTCAGTGCCGACCCGTGGCATCCCCACATGTTGCCAAGTAGAACTGCCTCTATAGTTTTTTTTTGCTGTAATCTTTACAGGAGCAGATTGCCAGGCCTTTCTTCTGCAGAGCTTCTGGGTGAGTTCAAAGCACCAACCCTGAGGTTAGCCAAACAAAACCACTGCTGTTGAGTCCATTCTGACTCACACGGACCCTATGGGACAGAGTAGAACTGCCCCATAGGGTTTCCAAGGCTGTAATCTTTACGGCATTACACTGCCACGTCTTTCTCCAGTGGAACAGCTGGTGGATTTGAACTGCCGACCCTTCAGTTAGCAGCCAAGTGCTCAACCACTGCACCACTGGACCACCGACCACTTGTGCCACCCAGGGACCTAGACTGTAAATACTGTTCAGCACATCTTCACTGCCCCCTGTTCCGACCTCTGGCAGGGCTGGACTTCCACTCCTACCAACTGTGGGCTTGCTCTCGTGACTGGCCTTGGTCGGTGGAATGTGGGCAGATGTGAAAATAATCCAATTCCAAGCCAATGCCTTACAAGGCATCACGTGCTTTGCTTCTCGGAGAGGTCTGACACCTCCATTGGGACATGAACGTGCCCCAGAAAGCCGCTGCCTTTCCAGTCTGGGCCCCAGAATGAACCACGAGGAGCAAGGCCACCACCACTGCCCTACAGACCTATAAGTTTGGGATTAAATGCTTATGATTGAAAGCCATTGACATTTTCATCATTCATTGTATCAGGAAAAATTGGAAATAGCAAAGAGATTATTTGGAGTCTTTTCAGAGGAGTGCATACCCTCAAGGGCTTATCTGATTGAATAGGTTTGCACACATTTGACCCTCTTCCTGTCCAGGGCTGAGTGCCTTGCAGCAAACTGACGGCAAGGTAGACATCTGGTGGAGAGGCAGTGTGGATTCTGCTCTGTAGAAAGGACAGCCCCAAATATTACACTTTGTGACCTTTTGGATATGGACTCGTGTTGTATCCTCTCACCCTGTGTGTGTCCCTTTCGGGGTGCATTGTCTTCGCTGTGTTGTCAGGGATCATCAGGTTGAGCCTACTCATAGCAAAGCCGTGTGACAGAGTGGACCTTCCACACAGTGTTTGCTTGGCCGTCATCTTCACAGCAGCAGATCCCCAGGCCTTTATCCCATGTGCTGCCGGGTAGATTTGAACCACCGACCTTTTGGTTAGGAGCCATGCACTTAACCAGTTGCCACCAGAGCTCCTTTGTTTTGTATCTTGTAGTAAAATTATCTCAGCATTCTTGTTGTTGTTACTTGCTAGGGAGTCGACTCCCACTCGTGGTGACCCCATGTGTTCCGTAGAGTTTTCAAGGCTGTGGCCTTTCAAGGCACCTCTGGGTGGATTCAAACAGGGAACTGTTAGGCTACCAGCCAAGTCCTTACATGTTTGCGCCACACAGAGACTCCTTCAGCATCCCCCAGTGTCCGCACGTGAGTCTGTTCTTCAGTCACCTGTGAAGCAGTCTCAGCATCTCCCTGGTCCCCTCATTCCTTCCTGAGTTGACTGAAATCTTTGACATGTGCACATTTTATATGTGCCTGAGGGTCATGCTCATTACTTTTAAAGGAAACTAGAGTATTTGTTACAGAGCAGAAACTGACTGATGATACCCAGAGGTCTTGTCTAATCTTTGTCACCGATTCCTGGCGAAACATGGAGGAGCTGCACGACCACTCTGGGCCTCAGGGTCTTTGTCTGTAAAGTGGGGTTTTGGACACATAGTTTCTGCATTCTGTCCTAAAAGAGGTCCTCACCTGGCCTGTGTGGGGTAGGAAGGGAGAGTGTAACAAACCCCATCTTACAGTTGGAGACACTGAGAGTCAGACAGGTTAAAGACCTCCTCGAAGTCCCAGAATGGTTTTTCCTGCTACCTCCCCTCTGCCACGTGACACACCAGAGACCCCTGGCTGCACGGGCGGAAACCTTTCGTGAGCTAAGGTGTGGGCTCTTGCTCAGAGGAGCAGACTGCCGAGTCTTACAGACCTGACCTTGGATCTGGTGTCACTAACTGACGTTTGTTTGACCTTGGGCTAATTGATCAGGTCTCTGAGTCTCAGTTTCCTGTTATGTGAATTAGAGATAAATATGAGTACTTTACAACATGGCTTTGGTGATTACATGACATAAAATATATATGGTATCCAATACAGTGCCTGGTAACGAGCTCTGGTGGTACTGTGCCTAAGGCATCTGACTGCTAACCAGAGGTCAGCAGTTCAAACCCACCGCCTGTTCCATGGAAGGAAGATTGGGTGATCTACTTCCATAAAGATTTACTGTCTTGGAAACCCAATGGGGGACACTATGAGTCAGAATCAACTCGATGGCAGTGGGTTTGTTTTGTTTTATACAGTGCCTGGTACGTAGTAGGTGCTCAGTAAATGACAATTTGTCTACCATCCCCTTCAGCAGAACTGGAAGAATACCTACTTCAGAGTCAAGCCAGCCCTGAATTCAAAGGCTGGCTCTGCCACTTCCTGCCTGTGACCTCTCAGGTCACTCCATCCCCCTGTGTCTGTGTTTTGTCAGGTCCAAGATGGAGATGCCAGTACCACCTTTGTGTGTGTGTGCTCATTGTTTTTTACCTCTTTTGTATCGAGGCAAAATATAGATAACAAAAAGGCTGCTATTTTAACTATTTCTGAATCTACAACTCAGGTCATCAAATATCTTCACCATGTTGTACCATCATCACCACTGTTCATTCCCAAATCTTTTTCATCTCCCTAAACAGAAACTGGGAGCTCTGGTAGCATAGTGGCTAAGGCACTTGACTGCTAACCAGAAGGCTGGCAGTTCAAACCCACCAGCCACTCCTCGGAAGGAAGATTGGGCAATCCTACTTCCGTAGTGATACTGCCTCGGAAACCCAAGGAGGGGTCGCTATGAGTCAGGGCTGAGTCAACGGCACATAACAACAACAACAAAACAGAAACTAAGGAGCTCTGGTGGTGTAGTGGCTAAGGCATTTGGCTGCTAACCAAAAGGTTGGTGGTTCAAACCCACCAGCTGCTCTGTGGAAGATGAGGCAGTCTGCTTCCATAAAGATTTATAGCCTTGGAAACCCGATGGGGTCCCTGTGAGTCAGAATCAATTCAGTGGCAGTGGGTTGGAGTTTTGTTTTGAAACAGAAACTAGAAGGAGCCTGGTGATGCAGTGGTTGAAGCACTTGCCTGCTGACTGAAAGGTGAGAAATTCAAACCTACCAGCTACTCTGCAGAAGAAAGACATGGCAGTGTGCTTCTGTAGAGATTTACAGCCTTGGAAACCCTATGGGGTAGTTCTGCTCTGGCTATAGGGTTGCTATGAGTTGGAATGGACTCGATAGCAGGGATTTGGGTTTAAACAGAAACTCAGTCCCCCTTAATTAATAGCTCCTCACTTCCACCTCCCCCCAGTACCTGGGAACCGCTATGGAAATTTTTCTCCATGTCATTTTCCTGGGCAAGATCACTATAAGTTGGAATGGACTCAATGGCACACAATCACAACATGCCTTTTCTTATTCTCACATTCCTTATTGTATTGTTCTGAAGACACACAGGGAAACATCCCTGCGTGCTGGACCCAGGGACCACACAGCAGGTGCTGAATCCATTGTTCTTGCCACCAAGTGATGATAAAAACAAGTGGAAGGTCAGAGAGAAGACCACCAAGAACCTTTCCCTGTCCCCCGAACAGAGCCTGTCTTCAAAGCAGAGCTCACATCCACAGGGATACAGAGCCAGGACGATAGGTTTGGGGAACCCAGTTATCAGGTGAATGGAACTGGATTACCTGAGAAAAGAGCTCCCACTTAATCAAGAAATTAGGTGAACCCTCATTTCTAAAAACTTTAAAGGGAAGTACTATGTATTTATATGCAATCCTGAAAGATTTATGCCAGTCTCGATGGCTGGAAATGCCCTTCAAATTTTCCATCTGCCCTGAACTTGGTCATGTGGTAACAAACAGGAAATCCACTGGGCGGAGGGCCATGCAGTTCTGTTTCGTGCCATGAAATACACGCGGCTGCTGACATTGCATGTTAATTAGCTGATCCTTTCCTTTCCCAATTAAGAGCTCGGTTTTATATTACTTGTGCAGATGTCCAACTTGGCTCTGTGGTTTTGGGTGCGCAGAGATCTCATTCATTAAATATTTTTGGAGCACCTAATTGTTTTCAGGATCCTCCAGGCTTGGCAGAGCATGAAGGAAAACACAACCCAAACCACTGGAAAGTTTCTCACTGTCTAGGAAGATGCCTGGGAAGGACAAGACAAGAGGAAAAACAATTGCAGTAAATGGTTCTGGAAACATCTAAGCTTTTCCTAAGCACCAGCTTCCCTTTATTTTGCAGTCATTGGAAAGTTGATGGGCTTCCTCTTTTCCTCTTTGCTTTGACCAAGCAGATCTAGAGCTGATTCTCCGCTTCCACATTTCTGTGTATGTGTTTAAGAACTCGTTCATTCGGTTCATACTATTTATTCAGCTACAACTATGTGCCAGGCCCTCCTCAAAGCACCCGAAATAGTGTTGTGAACAAAACAGATAAAAATCTCAGCCCTCAGAAAGCTTACTTAAGGAAGATCCACAATAAGCACAAGAAATACGTAAATATGAACATAAGGTTACACTTCCCATGATAAGCAATATTGCTTATATCTATTGCTACCTAGGGAGCTCTGGTGGCATAGTACCTAAGGCATTAGACTGCTAACCAGAAGGCTGGCAGTTCAAACCCATCAGCCACTCCTCGGAAGGAAGGTTGGGCAATCTACTTCCATAGTGATACCACCTCAGAAACCCAACAAGGGGTTTAATATGAGTCAGATCCGACTCCATGGCAGTGTGTTTTTTTGTTTATTGCTACGTAACTAACCACCCCAACTTACCAGTGTGAACCAGCAGCCATTTTATTATTCTTATGAATTCGGTGGGTCAGGAATTTGGACAGGGCCTGATGGGGATGGCCAGTTTCTGCTCCAGGATGTTTGGGCCTCAGCAGGGAAGACTCAAGTGTCCGTGAATGACTTAAATGTTTGGGGCTGGATCAGCTGGGGTGAGAGACTCCACTTCTAAGACAGTTTCTTCACAAGGGATGGTTGGGAGGCTGGGCTTAGCTGGCTCTGCTGGCTGGAGCCACTCCAGTAGGTTAGCTCAGGAGAGCTGGACTTCCTACATGGCAGCCAGTGTTTTGATGAATCAGTTGCAACTGCATGGCCTTTGATGACCCAGCCTCAGAAGACACAAAGCATGACTTCCAATCTACTCCAAGGGTGAAGGGATCAAAGACCACTCAGCTCAGGAAGACGGGACACAGACTCCACTAAAACCAACTGTCATTGAGTCAACTCTCACTCATGGCAACCTCACCATGTCAGAGTAGATCCGTGCTTCCTGGAGATTTTGGAGGTAGACGGCCCAGGCCCCTTGGGGAGGACTTGAACGTCCATGTTTTCAGTCAGTGCTCCAACTGCTTACACCACCCAGGGAAGCCCACAGACCCCTTTTACTCAATGGAAAGAGTCAAAGAATTTGGACCTAGGTTTTAAAATTACCACATTAAAGCTAACGTGTTACCATAGTGAAGAACTTCAGGTTTAGACTCAATCGGACTGCAGTTGAAGCCAAGATGAGGCATGTGCGTGCATTTGGCCATCATTTTTGGATGTCTGCAGTGTGGCAGTCCTTGGGCTAGATGCTGAGGGTGCCATGTTGAACATGAGCAGTGCTTACCCTCTTAGAGCTCACAGACTAGCTGGAAAGGCAGGTGACCAGTCACAGTGCAGTTGTGAGCCACACGGAGGAGGAATGAGCTGCATGAACTTGAACAACAGATTGAAAATCTCTCTGTCATTAGTTCGTTTACCCAAGTAACAGGGCTAGTAAGACTAATTTGTAAGGCCTGCACCGGGATGAGATGAATGAGCCAAAGTAGCCCCTTGCCAGTCCCTCCTCATCACCCGATTGTAAGTCTATGTAAACCACTTGCACTCTCTGACCTTTCTCCTGTTTTTTTTTTTTTTTTAATTATTATTATTATTTCTAAACTTGATTATTTTCCTCCTCAAAATAGAATTAGATATATGCTGTATACTTTTCTAGCTGCCATATACTGTACACAGAATGCCATATATTATTCTGGCTGCTGTATAAGAAATGGATTGTTCTCTGCCTCAAAAGCTCCCACCCTCACATATCTGTACAGTTCACTGCCCCATCTCTTCTGAGAACTGCTGATCTGATGTGCAGTCATTCTACTTACA